>NC_135667.1:42801242-43130965 GCF_964188315.1 Podarcis muralis | reverse complement strand
CAGCTATGAAGGGAAATGCCCACTTCAGAAACAATCAGGCAGCAAGCTGAGAAATTTAAAAATACTTTATTCTCATACATTGGTTTGTAGCAACAGTAGCAGTAAAAACTATGCAGGCAAAATACTGTTATTGAATTGCAGAGGACACGCCTAAACCCTAGGTAAAGGTAAAGGTAAAGGGACCCCTGACCATTAGGTCCAGTTGCGGACGACTCTGGGGTTGCGGCGCTCATCTCGCTTTATTGGCCAAGGGAGCCGGCGTACAGCTTTTGGGTCATGTGGCCAGCATGACTAAGCCGCTTCTGGTGAGCCAGAGCAGCGCACGGAGACGCCATTTACCTTCCCGCCGGAGCGGTACCTATTTATCTACTTGCACTTTGACGTGCTTTCGAAGTGCTATGTGGGCAGGAGCAAGGACCAAGCAACGGGAGCTCACCCCATTGCGGGGATTCGAACTGCCGACCTTCTGATCGGCAAGTCCTAGGCTCTGTGGTTTAACCCACAGTGCCACCTGCATCTGTTCTATGATCCTAGAGATTAATAAATGGTAGGATTTTGATCATTTGGAGTATTGAAAGGAAGATTGGGAGTCAGTGGAAAAGTAGTGGCTCAGATTTCTTTCCAAGCCAGGGCTTCACCTGGGATAGAGGCAGGAACATGCCCTAAGGGGTTGGTGGCCCATCGGAGAGCCAGGGGGAGATCCCTTCTGCTAAGTTGTGGGTGAACATATCAGACGACACAGCGATTCTTCAGACAGCTCTTGTTTATTCACAGGCCAGAACAGAACTGAAGGGTTCAGCCAACCTGCTTATATAGAGCTCAACTACAAAGCAACAGTAACAACTTTCTGTAACTATCCAATCACTGAACGTCACTTTCAATTCCTTATTTGCATATATGGACCTGAGTGAAAACTATCTACAGTGTCCCCCTGTTGGCCCAGGGTGAGAACTTCAGTACATAACACCTTCGACTCCAGGGCTGCCCTGCTGTGGGGGACAAGCCCTTCTTGACAGGACCCTGCTGTCAGATGCGGACTCCCTCCACGCAGACGGAAAGTGCAAATGGGTGGACGCGAAGTGCAATATGCTCCTTTCTCTCCAGGAGAACAGGGGGAAAGGGCCTCACACAGAGCCCTCTCTGCCAGTTGTATTTCTAAGGTCCGAGCCCCTGCCTCTCAGCAATGCAGCTGTGCGGACTGAGCCCCTTTTCATGCTGCAAGAGCCCCCAATGGATCACGTGTACACATTCTTTGGTTTTAAGAGAAAGGTGTCTGGCGGGCTTCATCTTGCACGGGGCAGCAGGCTAGCGAGATTTCTTTTGTATTCTTTCTCTGCACCATGTCAACCTACGGACTCATTGTTCCTAAACATGTTCTAGATCATTTTCAAGAGAATTTCCCAAAGTTTCGCAATCTTGCTACTGTGTGGGATGGGTTTTAACAGGGAGTATACGTTAATTGAAATTGATCCCTCCAGATACCCACAGATGTGAGATGAACAGAGTTTTAAAAAACCCTTCTTGGCAGCAAAACTAAAAGTTTGGGAATTAACCTGCGAAACTTTCTTTTGAGCAATCCCAGCTATGAAGGAAGCTGCCTTCCCTCTTCCTTCCCAATTCAGAAAGAATCAGGAAGCAAGCTGAGAAGTTTAAAAATAAGCCTGCGTGTGACCCATGAGAAAGAGGTCCCTGCCCCGAGGGGCTTACAATCTTTAATTTGACCCAGGGAGAGAACAGGGAAAGCTTGAGGTTCAGGGTGGATCCTGAGTCCTCCTGTGAGACACAAGTCAGGGTCTCTGAGTTTAGACTTTGGGATTCCCAGACATTTCCCATCTGTAACCTCTTTCTCTATTTTTATTTTCCTTTCTGTCTCCTAGGTCATAAGAGGCTGCTGAGGCACCGAGAATACATGAAAGAAGGAGAGGAGAGGCTGCCATCCATAAAAATGACATCTTGGAAGTTGTGTATGTTAATTCCATGGGGAATCCATTCCCCACATATGCCAGGCGGTAGCCCCTTTTTCACGCTGCAGGAGCCCCCAATAGATTGTGTTTTTAAGGGAAAGGCCTCTAGCGGGCTTCAGCTTGCATGGGGTAGGAGCGTAGTGAGATTTTTGGGTATTCTTTCTTTGCACCATCACTGCGTGTGACCCTTGAGAAAGAGGTTCCTGCCCCGAGGGGCTTACAATCTTTAATTTGACCCAGAGAGAGAACAGTGAAAGCTTGAGGTCCAGGGTGGATCATGTCCAGCTGTGAGACATAAGCCAGGGTCTCTGAGTTTAGACTTTGGGATTCCCATCTGTAACCTCTTTCTCTGTTTTTATTTTCCTTTCTGTCTCCCAGGTCCAAAGCCTGGTTGCACACAGAGTCTGCTGTGGCTCCGGAAGGAATGTGATGCAGACCTTGAAAATATGGGACGTTAATTCCATGGGGAATCCATTCCCCACATGTGCCAGGGAGGTCTTGGCGCCAACCTGAGCGTAACAGGGCTGGGGTGGGGGGCAACAGCCCTTCTCGCCCCAGCCCCTTGCCCCACTCCTTCCAAGCCAGGGGTCGGGCCATCATGTGCCCAGGCAGGATCAGTGAGTGTGGCGTTTGCCTCCTAGGATGGGTCAAGGAAAGGGTTAAAATGGGTGTGATGTGATTGGCCAGTGAGAATGCAAGAGGGGAGTAAAAGATAGAGTGGGAGGTTTTGAAAGTCAGTTGAGGTTTGGGAGTTGGGAGTTGAGGCTTGGGTGTTGAAGAAGGAAGAGGGTGGATTAGGAGTGGGTTGGAAGAGTTGTATTGTGAGAGAGTGAGAGGAATTGTTAGGTTGAGTCAGATAGAGAGTTGGGAATAATTCAGGTTGAAGTTGTTAGGAACGAAGATTTAAGAAACTGTCAAGAGAAATAAACGGAAACCATACGCTTGTTCCTGCATTTAAAAATAAACTGGATTATTTGTTTATGTCTGGACTCCGTGTGTCCCCGTGGGAAGCGGGGTGGTGGCAGCGAAGAAAGCTAACGCAGTGGTGGCACAGGGTCAATAGACCATGAAATGTCCGGGGGCCCTGTGTTATCGCCACAGTGAGCCTTGGCAGCCAGTGGTGACGTGGGCAGCATGGCAGGGGTGCTTGTTCTGCCTCCCTCCTTCCCTGGGACAGCTGGCCAGGCACCCTCGCCAGTGCTCAGGCCATGTCCCTGCCGTAGTTTTGGGGCTGTCCCCCCCAGGGGCCCTATGTCCCACGCAGGAGGGCCCTGCCTCCGCTGACTTGCCTTCCCCTGGGCTGCTGCTGGGCTGCTCTGTGCCACGAAGAAGGAGAGATGTGGCTGGGGGGGTGGCAGCAGACTGAGGACGGCAGGGAGTTGAGAAGGCAGAAGGGACATTGGTTTTAAGGGAAAGGCCTCTAGCGGGCTTCAGCTTGCATGGGGTAGGAGCATAGTGAGATTTCTTTTGTATTCTTTCTTTGCACCATCGCTGCGTGTGACCCTTGAGAAAGAGGTCTCTGCCCCGATGGGCTTACAATCTTTAATTTGACGCAGAGAGAGAACAGGGAAAGCTTGAGGTCCAGGGTGGATCCTGTCCAGCTGTGAGACATAAGCCAGGGTCTCCGAGTTTCCATGGGGAATCCATTCCCCACATGTGCCAGGAGGTCTCGGCGCCAAACTGAGCGTAACAGGGCTGGGTTGGGGGGCAATAGCCCGTCTCCCCCCATCCGCTTGCCCCGCTCCTTACGAGCCAGGGGTCGGGCCGTCGTGTGCCCAGGCAGGAGCAGCGAGCGTTGGCAGCCAGTGGTGACGTGGGCATGGGCAGCATGGCAGGGGTGCTTGTTCTACCTCCCTCCTTCACTGCATCAGGTGGCCAGGGACCCTCGCCGGTGCTCAGGCCATGTCCCTGCCGTAGATTTGGGGCTGGCCCTATGTCCCCACCGCAGGAGGGCCCTGCCTCCGCTGGTTTGCCTTCCCCTGCATTGCTGCTGGGCTGCTCTGTGACGGGCAGGAAAAGGAGGGATGTGGCTGGGGGGCAGCGGCAGCAGACTTGGACAGAGTTGGGAAGGAAGACGGGGGGGGGGGGAATATTGAGGGGGCTGTGCCCCAGAAGAAAATCACCAGGGAGGGTCCTCAGGGCCCCATCCCCTAGAGCAGCTGGATACCCCGACAATTTTGAGATACTTCTTCCTTCGCAGGGCCATGGTTTGGGAATGACCGCTCCCCGCTTAAAACGGGGGGCGCCCTTTGAGTGGACGCGTGCAGCCCCTAGATCTGTAGTGGCTCCAACAGCATAGGCTTGGCTTTGCCTTCCCTCAGGTGGGATACCTGGAGGTCTCCGCCTACCTCAGTCAGTTGTCCAATCCCACCTGGGGAAGCGTTGCCAAGGAGACCAGGCCAGGTAGGGGAGGGATTACCTGCCCACACAATAGAGGGAGGATCTTACCTAGGAATCCTCACTTGGCTCCAGAGCTTCTCCCACCCTACCCACCCTCAGTTAATGTCTTATTTTGCAGGTTAACTTTTCTTCACAGGTTTTGCAGGTTAACTTTTCTTCACAGGTATGCGGGCGCTGCTACGTTAAGGTCGCTGTTAAAGGGCCGGAAAGGAATTTCCCTGCATTGGCAGGTTTCGCCTTTCTCGTAGCAAAACGTCACAACTTTGGCGGTATCAGGCCTTGGGCGGAATCCTTTTGTCCATCTTCCTCTTTGCGGCGGTGATACCAGGGTTCCCCTTAAAGGGGTTTTCTGAAGGGAGGCTTTGACCGTACGCCGAAAGGTCGTCATTGCTCTCCCCTGCGGCGGCGGGGGCGGCTATCTCTGCTTGAACATATGTTCTCCAGAGCCGGCCCATTCCCCCCCCCCCCACACACACACTGGATAACCCTGATGCTCCCTAGGTCCCCAGCTGGGGACTGGGGAGGGAGAACACCCAATGCCTGAGCCAAGGTCTACCCACATTTGAAATTTAATAAAGTTGTGGCCAATCTAATCCCATAGCACGTTGTCTTGAGTCGTTATTCCACATGACGGGGGGACCGCACGGGATCTGGGGACTCCGCCTGTCCACGCCAAGGCTCTGGCCAAGCAGCAGCCCAGCGGTGCCATGATAAAAACCAAAATGTGCAGATATGCTGTGACCTTCTGAGGCAGGGGAAGTGCTTCCCAGTCCTCTTGCCAGCTGGAGGAGGAAGGCCTGATATAGATCTTCCTATAGTCTTATTGGGAGGGTTTCTCTTCGGCCCACCTGAACACTCTCCCCACCAGTGGCTTCCAGCAAGAGATTGCATCCTCCTTAGGAGAGATGCAGGGCAGAACAAGGGGGGGAACGCTCAAAGTTCAGGTAGGTGGAAATGCCACTTGACTGCCCGATATTATAGGAATGCGTCCTTTCCGTGTCCCCCGCCCTCATGTGCCAGACTGGTGCTAGCATGGCTGGGAGACAGGCGCCTGCTGATGTCTCCGCTTTCTTTGCATGGAGAGAGCCTTTCCCCAACGTTTACTTCGTTCTGGCGAAATCCCTAGAGAAACGTGATGACCCTCAAGTACTGGGGCAGATCTGTTAGCATGCTTAAACATGCATATACAATGGTAAGCAGAAGGCTGGAGTTTGAAGGCCAGCCAAGCTTGGCTGTTGGCAGGATCCTTTCATTTTTTGGCGTTGGACTAGATGACCTTTGGGATCCCTTCCAACTCCACCCTACTATGATTCTATCAAGCAGCTAAAGGAACGGGCAGAGGAGCGAGACGCAGAACCAGGGGAGGCACAACCACACACCCCAACAGCACCCTCTGGCCTGACCCACCGTGGCCGCATCCCAGCACACTTTGACCCCCCTGATTATATATTTCTTAATTCAGCTACCTGAAAATGCAAGCAGCCTGGCCCCTGTTTGCCAGCTAATGCCACAAAGTGCCGCTTTGCAAGCAAGCCCTATAATGCCCTGCAAGAGGGATGCCTGTCAGATGATAGTGAGAGATTTGCCAAGACAAGTGTGCCCATCAGCGATGATGAGACGGAACTGTGAAGGTAGGCACAGAGGAGATGAGTGGCATCAAAATAACATTATTATTGTTGTTGTTGTTGTTAGCGTCACCTGTCACTGGTGCATGTGGCTTGGCTCCCTTGCTTGACTGGTCCACAGCTGTTGATAGCTTGGCAGGTCCTCAGCTGTGGTCCCCAGATTATCTTTTCTGTTGTGAATGTGCAGGCTTGCAAGCAAGCATTACATTGCCCTGCAAGGGGGATGCCTGTCAGAGACTTGCCAAATAGCTTCCAATAGCAGAGACCCCACCAGACCTAGGAACTCAGTCACAAAGAGGGACCAGGAAGGTAGGAGCTGTTCAGGTGCCAGGACCTAGAGTTGGGGAGGGAAATGGGAAGCCAGGCAGTCATCGAGTGTCTCAGGATTGTGCCTTGCCGTCAAGGGGAACGCCTGGGAGATGGGCTTTGCTCTTAGCATAGCACTGTAGAGTTGGAAGGGACCCTGGGGATCATCTAGTCCAACCCCCTGCAATGCAGGAATATGCAGCTGGTCCATACAGGCATTGAACCTGCAACCTTGCTCAAGCACTAACATGGCCAAACTGGTTATCCCATTTGGAGGACAAGAACGGATTCTCCTCAAATCGGATTGGCTCATGTATATCTGAGAGGAGCAAGCAGGTGTAGCCTTCCCATGTCACCCCACCATCAGGCCCCAGATTGGTGCTAGCATGGCTGGGGCAGAGGGAAGGAAGGGGTCCTTCCAAAACACCATTTGGGAGTCGTAGGAACACTCTCCCCACCAGTGGCTTCCAGCAAGAGATTGCATCCTCCTTAGGAGAGAGGCAGGCCAGAACAAGGAGGGAAAGGCTCACAGTTCAGGTAGGTGGAAATGCCACTTGACTGCCCGATATTATAGGAATGCGTCCTTTCCGTGTCCCCAACCCTCATGCACCAGACTGGAGCTAGCATGGCTGGGATACAGGCGCCTGCTGATGTCTCCGCTTTCTTTGCATGGAGCGAGCCTTTCCCCAACGTTTACATCATTCTGGCCAAATCCCTGGAGAGACGTGAGGACCCTCAGGTACTGGGACAGAGGGAAGGAAGGGGTCATTGGGAAACACATTTGGGGAGTCTGTGGCTTCCAACAAGTGCTTTCCAGAAGCATTGTTCCTTCCAACACGGCTAGTTGCCTTTGATAGGCTTCTCCTCCATGCAATTGTCTAGCCCTCTTTGAAAGCCACCCCATCCAAGACACTCTTGTGGTGCATCTAAGTCTCCTATGCCTGTTCCTGCAAGGAGATGACTATTGTGAGCTCCTTTGGTTAGCATCTATCTGGGCTGGGAAATATTAAGGAATCAGAGGACTGGTGAGCTTCCCTTGAAGCACAACTGATCAAAGGTAGGCAAATCTGTTAGCATGCTCAAACATGCATATACAATGGTAAGCAGAAGGCTGGAGTTTGGAGCCCAACAAAGCTTGGCTGTTGACAGGATCCTTTCATTTCTGGGGGTTGGACTAGATGACCTTTTTTTAAAAAAGATATTTATTAAGATTTTCAAAATATTACAAAAAGAAAAAAGAAAAATACAAAATAAAATAGTTAAAAACAATTCCATCTTTCCATTACTTATCTTTCATTTGCTTGTTTCCCGGACCTCCTCACACCTCCCTTTTTTGTATTCCAGTTCAATTTTGTTAGTTCAGCAAATCCTTTCCCTCTTTGTTTGTCCTAGTCTTTAATCTTAAAGTATTATAACATTAAATTTTTACCTGTTAATAATCCATTTTTTCATATTCCTTTATAGCATTACAGCTAAAAACCACTTAACTTCTTATCCAACATCATTCTAACATTCATTAATATTACAGTATTTCTGTAAGTAGACTTTAAACTTTTTCCAATCTTCTTCCACCGACTCTTCTCCCTGGTCTCGGTGGACTAGATGACCTTTGGGATCCCTTCCAACTCTACCCTACTATGATTCTATCAAGCAGCTAAAGGAACGGGCAGAGTAGAGAGACGCAGAACCAGGGGAGGCACAACCACACACCCCAACAGCACCCTCTGGCCTGACCCACTGTGGCCGCATCCCAGCACACTTTGACCCCCCTGATTTTATAATTCTTTATTCTTAATTCAAAGGCAGGCAGATCTGTTAGCATCTTGATAAAGATGCTGAAATGATAAAGGATGCTATTATACCCCACAAACGTCCCAGAAAAAGCTCCCAAGCTGATGGAGAAGAGAGCAGTTAAGTGGTCAGTGGGGCTCCAGGTTGCCGGTTCTGGATCCCACCACAGCCCTTCCAATTTGCCAAAAAAAAAAAAATCAATGTCACGACAGTTTTTTCCTCGCACCTCCTCCCCATGATCACCTTGTGCGGCCTTCTCAGACATATGGTGTGTCTGAACCAGTAGATTCCACCAAACCAAGTAATCGAGGACCCAGTCAGAAAAGGAGTGTGCACAGTCATATCAGAAACAAGCAAAATAACTAAACAGGTACGAGAAGTCACCCCAGAACTGGCCCTACTGGCACCTTCCAAGATAACAATGCCCACTCGCACTAGAAAGAGCTCATAACCCACCGGAAGCATGCGATTCAATATGGCTGACTTAACCCGACAACCCCTCACAAAGAAATCCCACTGCAGCCAGCCAAAGACGATCAGCCACGCTCTAGGCCACCCCAACCTCTCTCACCACCAAGGAAACATAATAAGTGAATAAAAAGAGGACCCTCCCCCAAGTGACGCTGACACAAAAACCCCCAAGCAAAAACTAAATAGAAGAACGTAAGCTTTGCCACCCCAGTCCCTCTCCCCCTTCCCCCCTTTTCTTCCTAACCCTTTTCTTCCCAACCACTCTAGGCCACCCCAACCTCTCTCAAATAACAAGAAAATAGAACAAGACCCTCCCCAAGTGACGCTGATATAATAACCCCAAGCATACACGAAATAAAATAACTTAAACTTTGCCACCCCAACCCCTCTCCCCATTCCCCCCTTTTCTTCCCAACCCTGTACTGCACATAACACCAGTGTCTCACAACAAATGTAACTGAAGAACCTGAAGACAGAGACAATGCGTGTGCTTTTGAAAACGAGGGGAAATTATTATTTTATTTTTAAAAAGAAAAGGAGTGTGTGGCAGCCCCATATATTTAAAGCGCCCCCACCCCTATTACACCATTAGAACCAGAACATAAACCTGTGAACCTAGAAAAGAACAAAAAATATCCTCAGGGCCCCATCCCCTAGAGCGGCTGGCTACCCCAATTATTTTGAGATATTTCTTCCTTCCAAGGGCCAAGGTTTGGGAAAGGCTCTGGCCAAGCAGCAGCCCAGCGGTGCCATGATAAAAACCAAAATGTGGAGGTATGCTGTGACCTTGTGAGGCAGGGGAAGGGTTTCCCAGTCCTCTTGCCAGCTGGAGGAGGAAGGGCTGATTTAGATATCCCTATAGTTTTACGGGGAGGGTTTCTATTCGGTCCCCCTGGGCAGGACAAGGGGTGTGATTCTCTCCCATGCCAAAAGCGCATCCCAAGGTTGGGCCAGGGCAGTTTTAGGATGGCACGACCAGTGCGCTCACACTGGGCACCAAGCTGCAGAGGGTGCCAAAACCATGCTGAAGAACAAGAGGGAGGGGTGCCAAATTTTAGCATTTCACAGGGCGCCACTGACATTTGAGCCCAGTGTCCACCCTGGTTGGGAATACTTCTGTGGCGTTGAATCCAATAATTCTCCCCACCCACATCCTCCCTAGAAAAAACCAAAAAATATCAATGGTTGGTACAGAACCTAGGTACTACACCCTCACTAAAGGAGATTGTATGGAAGATTCACTAAATGATTGTTGGTTGATGTGTGTGTTGTGACGTGGGGTTTGTGATTTCAGCTCTCTTGACATAATATGCTGGAGTCAGTTCTCTAGTAACACTTCTTTATTAAAGCAAACAAGACTGAGACCTGAGGAGGGGAGAGCTACATTTATAGGGACAGGGAACTAGCTAGAAAGGATACATTTCGGAGGGAACAATATCAGGCAATCACAGTCCTGCCTTTTGGAGGGAACCAATAAGACAGAGGATCCAAATACAGCAGCTTAAATGAACCAATAGTAGCTGTACCCTCTGGAACCAAAAGGCAGTTACTTTACCCTAATGCAAATACAGACAATAATGATAATACAGATATAAAATCCTTTGACTCAATACACAACAGTGTGTACCTGAGCTTATGGCCTCAAATTCTCTTTCTCTGTAAGACAGAGTTGTTCCGCCTGGCCTTTGGCTTGGAGCCAATTTGATGCCCTCCCCCTTTCTTTTCCCTTTTCCCTTTTCTCCTCCTGTGATGAGGCTGCATTTTAATGTTTCAATATTTTAATGTTGTATTTTAATCTTGTTTTTAAGTTATATTCATTCAACTTGTTTTTATTATTGCTTGTTAGCCGCCCTGAGCCCGGCCTTGGTCGGGGAGGGCGGGGTATAAATAAAAATTACTATTATTATTATTATTATTAATCTTATATGCTGCTTTATTACAAAAATCATGACTAGACCTCTGATCCTAAACTGAATAGTTAGAAATGCTATAAGGAGATAAGTATAAATAAGTTTTAAGTTTTAGGGCTTTTTATGGTAAGATAAGGTTAAAATAAATTAAGATAATTAAATGACAGAACATAGTGAAAGATGGAAAGGATTTGCTGAGATAATTAATAATTAGAATACAAAAAAGGGAGGTGTGAGGAGGTCGATGAAACAAGTTAATGAAAGATAAAGATATGGGAATAGTGGATTTGTTTTTTTTTCTTGTTTTGGTTGTTGGTGTTGATGTTTTGTGTGTTGTGTATTCTTTTTTCATTGATTTGTACTGTTTACCGGTAATTACTTTTTTCTCTTTTTCCTTCTTTCTCTTTTTCTTTCTGTAATTTTAAATTCTCAATAAAAAAAATAAAAAATGAATAGTTAGATGCCCAACCCTGCTTCACGTCCCCCACCAAGTACCACCCCCTCCAGAACCCACTGCTCTCAACTGACTCTCAACTGCCTCACTTTCAAATTCCCTTTCAAATCCTCATCCAATCATCACTCACCACCAGAATTCCACACTCTCTCTTCCCCCCTCCCTCCTCAACATTCCCATAGTAATTCTAATACTATTACCTCAATAACCCTATTACATTCTTTTTTATATAAGTTTTTTTATTCAAAATTAAAACAAAACATATTATCCAAAAACATATCATCCTTGTTTCCCCCCCATTTTTCCTCCCTCCCCCCACCCTTCCACACAAAACCTACCCTCCCCCCGCCCCCCGCCTTCCCTCAGTCTTTGGTTTCTCTGAGACTGCTGTTTTCTGCATGTTACAAAGTGGTATAGATCCTCAAAGTATTTAGCTGATTATGAAGGGACAGGATACCCAGGCAGGCTTATGGAAGGCAAGCTTCTCATATCCGCCCACAGGGATGGTATGGAGTGTGCTTCCCAGCCTACCTAATTCTGCACCCCATCGAAGGAGGCATTCAGCTGACCTAGCAACAATTGCAGTGTTGTAAATATAATTATGCCCTTTTCCCTTATGGGGTATTCAAGAGTCCATATAGAGTCCTTACATAGGTTCCCTATTGGTAGGAGAAAATAACAGAGGCCAACCAGAGAATATTGAGAAGCAAAGCAGCTAGTAAGCTTGATCTTTATTGATCTGTTGCAACAGGGTGCTCCCCTCACCCGCAGGAGACAGGAGGGACCCAGAAAAATGGCGTGCAAAGCCTTATAAAGACTTTTGAAATTCCCATTCTCTAGATCAAGACCACCCCCAGAAACATTATGCATACATCACAGAAGGGGTGTAACCTAAGACCACCCCTCAGATACATCCCACCTACATCACAGAAATTTAAATGTTGTTCACAGAAATTTAAATGTTGTTTTTCTCCTGTCACAGTTTATCTCCTGTCTGGCAAGTTACTTGATTGGATTGCCTGGGGAGCCTGGCCATTCTTTTGTAGTGGTAAAATACTTATTTCCTGGGCCAGGTCACAGGCTCACACCTTATTCAAACAGACATATCCTTGAGACAGGATTTGTGAGGAAAGAGACAATGGGGAGGCTTTTCCAGTTTAACCTTGCAGAGAAAGGATTTGGTCAGTTTAGGAATCAAAATGGTTCCAGGTTGGCCTTCCTGTGTTGATCTATGTATGTGCAGTTATGAACATTGCCATATATCTAAGACCATAAAATTCCTATCACAGCAGGAAGCAGCTCCCAGCTCCCAAACTTGGGGCAAGCATCAGTGGCCTCAAGAAAGGATAGTGGTCCATTTGGGACAGGCCTGGCGGCTGTCCAAAAACAAACAGGGAGGGATGAAGGGACAGGATACCCAAATCCTGTCTGTGAAATCACCCCAGGCCTCAAAACTGTCCGAAACTCCTTTTGTCTTCTAAAAATCCAAAACAGCTTTTCTCTGCTCTCCTCTGCTCTATCACAAGATGCTGTGGCAAAAGGCAAAATGTTACTTTCAAAGGCTAATGAATAGACTCTGTCATTGCCAAGAATACTCAGGCCTGAGAAACGAATCTTCTCTCATTCAGTTGCAACACCTTTGGACATGTTGAACCGTTCTCATTTGCCTTTCCTGGGAAGGGTGCCCAGAGTCCACAATAGTCCCAAGACAGCTTTCTGTACATGCTCAGAGGACTCCTGAGGGAGGAGAAAGGAGGGGGGAACTGGAAAGGGGTATATATGCTTGTGCACAGGACTGTGAATTTCGTGCATGCTTTTTGTGACTTATCACACTTGCTCCTTCGACCAGTTCATGGATGGTAGAAATAAAAGCCTTTTCTCCGACACTATTCCTTGAGTGTCTGTTGACTCCCACTTCCCTTTCCCGGGCGCAATATTTTTCCCACCTGAGGGCAAAGCCTCATAAGGCTACAATTATTATCAATAAAAAGTTTGTGAATGTTTATTCAAAACCTTGCTCCCTCCTCCCTGCCACAGCCCTTGAAGGTATTGAAAGGGCTGCATGATGCGGCTCTCATATCAATGTCCTGAGAGAGCAAAACGTTTCTCTCCCCCCTTTCTCAACCCCAGGCAGAATCGCAAGGGGTCAGTGCATCTGGCTGGGAAGAAGATGGTCGGGGTTTGGAGCCCAGCCAGGGCTGGCTGTGGGCAGGATCCTGGTGTAGCCTTTTCAGGCTTTGCCCTCGGGTGGGAAGAGCATTGCACCCGGGGAGAGGGAAATGGGAGTCAAACAGACACTCAAGGGATAGTTTCAGACAAAGAGCTTTATTTCTACCATCCGGGCTTGGTAGAAGGAGCTAGTGTGATAATTTCACAAACAAGCATAAGCACAGCCATTTGCACAGAGCATATATTGCCCTCCAGTTCCCTCCCCCTCAGGAGCCCTGCCCCATGATGAGTTTCCTGAGCATGAACAGAAAGCTCCTGTCTTTGGGACTCTTGGCGCCCTTCCCAGGAAAGGGGGATGAGAAGCCAAGGGGGCTGAGGAGGCTTGCGTTTCAGCCTGTCCAAGATGTGTTGCAACCGAATGAGATAAGAGTCAGTTCCCAGGCCTGCTTAGTCTTGGCATTGATAGAGTCTATTCATTAGCCTTTTTGAAGCTCTCTCGTACTGATAAAAGTAACATTTTGCCTATGCAGCAGCCTCTTGTGAGAGAGCAGAGAAGAGCAGAGAAAAGCTAAAGCTGTGGTTTTTTCGAAGAGAGAAAGGGGAAATTTGGTTTTGAGGCCTAGGGTGACTTCGGGCCTAGGTGGGGCACCTGTCCTCACCTCCTTCATTGGCATTGAAGGAGCATATTACAATATAATTGTTCTATTATTGAAGGACATGCTTAAATGTTACATTGCAAATGGGCCCCTCAGAATGTCTAGCCTGGGCAGATAGAGATAAAGAACAAGGATTTACAGTGGTGCCCCACAAGACGAAGGCCTCGCAAGACGAAAAACTCGCTAGACGAAAGGGTTTTCCGTTTTTTGAGTCGTTCCGCAAGACAAATTTCCCTATGGGCTTGCTTTGCAAGACGAAACGTCTTGCGAGTTCTTGCGAGTTTGTTTCCTTTTTCTTAAAGCCGCTAAGCCGTTAATAGCCGCTAAGTCGTTAATAGCCGCTAAGCCGTTAATAGCCGCTAAGCCGCTAATAGCCGTGCTTCGCAAGACGGAAAAACTGCAAGACGAAGAGACTCGCGGAACGGATTAATTTCGTCTTGCGAGGCACCACTGTATTGTCACACCAGGATGAGGGAGGTTGCAGGAAGGAGGGAGAGAAGACCAAGACCTTATATGGTAATATAGGAACTTATTATATAGTTTTGATTCCCCAGAAATCAGGTGACTTACAAGAAATCAGGTGACCTACAAGAGATCAGGTGGTATTCTATTTTGCAGATCTATATAAAGGGGCGCACCCTGACTACTGTGTACAGGTTGCGTACTGATCGCCCTGTGCCTTTGTTCTGCATATGCACTTCAAATAAAATTCCTGTTAATAACCTGCAAGGGCGTTTTGCCGCTTTGTGTGAATCTGTGCTTCAGGGACCCAAATAGCAGATATGTGTGGTCCTTCAGCATTGCCCGGGGTTGGACTAGATGACCCTTGGGATCCCTTCCAACTCCACCCTACTATGATTCTATCAAGCAGCTAAAGGAACAGGCAGAGGGGTGAGACGCAGAACCAGGGGAGGCACAACCACACACCCCAACAGCACCCTCTGGCCTGACCCACAGTGACCACATCCCAGCCCACTTTGACCCCCCTGATTTTATTTTTCTTAATGCAGCTGCCTGACAGCCCAGCAGCCTGGCCCCTGTTTCCAAGCTGATGTCACAAAGTGTTGTTTTGCAAGCAAGGCGTCCTTCTGAAACATTTAGGAGTCGCAGGAACACTCTCCCCACCAGTGGCTTCCAGGAGCTTGCATCTTCCTTGAGAGAGGCAGGCCAGAACAAGGGGGGAAAGGCTCACAGTTCAGGTAGGTGGAAATGCCAATTGAGTGCCCCATATTATAGGAATGCTTCTTTCCCGTGTCCCCACCCTCATGCGCCAGACTGCTGGCAGCATGGCTGGGAGCCAGGTGCCTGCTAATGTCTTCATGAAAGCGGCCTCCCAATTTTTCTCACAGTTCAGCACAAACAGTTGGGCCTGGTGAGCATTTAAGTTCCCCAACCCTAATCTGCGGGTTGCCATCTGATTGGATTTTATTCTGATCCTGATCTGATTTGAGGATGTATTTTAATTGATTGTCTGATTTTATGTTAATGTGTTATACATTTGATGTTAGCCGCTCTGAGCCCGGCTTCGGCTGGGGAGGGCGGGATATAAATAAAATTTATTATTATTATTGTTCATTTTCTTTGCAGTGAGGGAACCTTTCCCCTTTGTTCTGGTGAAATCCCTGGAGAGACATGAGGACCGTCAGGTACTGGGGCAGAGGGAAGGAAGGGGTCCTTCTGAAATGCCTTTTGGGGTTCATAGGAACACTTTCCCTACCTGTGGCTTCCAGGAAGTGATTTTCAGAAGCATTCTCGGCCGTCTAGAGGGGCTGGGAGCTGGGGTCACTGTTATACAGTGGTTCCGCTCCTTCCTCCTGGGCCGTGTCCAGAAAGTGGTGTTGGGGGATGAGTGTTCAGACCCCTGGGTTCTCACTTGTGGGGTGCCTCAGGGTTCTGTCCTCTCCCCCATGCTTTTCAACATCTACATGCAACCGCTAGGAGAGATCATCAGGGGGTTTGGGCTGGGTGTTCATCAGTATGCGGATGATACCCAGCTCTACCTCTCTTTCAAATCGGAACCAGTGAAGGTGATGAAGGTCCTGTGTGAGTGTCTAGAGGCGGTTGGAGGATGGATGGCGGCTAACAGGTTGAGGTTGAATCCTGACAAAACAGAAGTACTGTTTTGGGGGGACCAGAGCATGTGTGGAGGACTCCCTGGTCCTGAATGGGGTAACTGTGCCCCTGAAGGACCAGGTGCGCAGCCTGGGAGTCATTCTGGACTTACAGCTGTCCATGGAGGCGCAGGTCAATTCTGTGTCCAGGGCAGCTGTTTACCAGCTCCATCTGGTATGCAGGCTGAGACCCTACCTGCCCACAGACTGTCTCGCCAGAGTGGTGCATGCTCTGGTTATCTCTCGCTTGGACTACTGTAATGCGCTCTATGTGGGGCTACCTTTGAAGGTGACCCGGAAACTACAACTAATCCGGAATGTGGCAGCTAGACTGGTGACTTGGAGCAGCCGCCGAAACCATATAACACTGGTCTTGAAAGACCTACATTGGTTCCCAGTACGTTTCCAAGCACAATTCAAAGTGTTGGTGCTGACCTTTAAAGCCCTAAACGGCCTCGGTCCAGGATACCTGAAGGAGCATCTCCACCTCCATCGTTCTGCCCAGACACTGAATTCCAACTCCGAGGGCCTTCTGGCGGTTCCCTCGCTGCGAGAAGCCAAATTACAGGGAACCAGGCAGAGGGCCTTCTCGGTAGTGGCGCCCGCCCTGTGGAACGCCCTCCCACCAGATGTCAAAGAGAAAATGACTACCAAACGTTTAGAAGACATTTGAAGGCAGCCCTGTTTAGGGAAGCTTTTAATGTTTAATAGGTTATTGTATTTTAGTGTTTTGTTGGAAGCTGCCCAGAGTGGCTGGGGAAACCGAGCCAGATGGGCGGGATATTATATATATATATATATATATATATATATATATATATATATATGTATGTTATTGTTATTATTATTATTGCTCCCTCCAACCAGGGACGTTGAGCATAGCTATCATGGCTAGTTGCCTTGGATAGGTCTCTCCTCCATGCAATTGTCTAGCCCTCTTTGAAAGCCACCTCATCCAAGATGCTCTTCTGGGGCATCTGATTCTCCTAGGCCTCCTTATTCCTGCAATGAGTCAGCTCTTGTGAGATCAGCTGTCTGATCTTGATCTCTCACCATACAAAGTTCTATCTGGTTCCCAATTACTTGACAACTGCAGAAAGTCAACAACTTCGGTGCATCGAACTTGTCCCTTCCTTCACAGGGCCATGTTTCCAGGGGTGCTTTTCGGTTTCCAGCTCCCAAGTTGATGGACAAAGCAGAAGGAAACACTCTGCGCGGTTTCCGGCTGCTGTTTCTGCATCCCAGTGCAGCCCATCCAAGGCGCTGATGGAAGGCATGCAGAAACAGCTTGCTCCTCGTGCCTCTTCTCCAGCACCCCTTCTCTGTGTGGGCATGGCTCCATCTCGGCCTTTGGCTGCCAGATCTTTGGTGCAGAAGCAACAGCCAAAGCTTCCTCTGATTAAGACTGCTGCTCAGCTAATTTCTGAGAAAGAGAAGACTTTGGCTGCTGCTTCTAAGCTAGGCTGGCCGGGACAGAGATGATAATACAACAAAACAACAACACCACAAACTGGCTTATAAGTATAAAACCAAATTTACTAGAATAATAGCTAGAATAGAGGTAGACTTGTAACCATTCAAACAACAAACATACTGAAATATGAAAAAGTTTTTCAAAGCTGTTTTTCAACGATTGAACTGGATGAGATGTTCTTCAATGGGTCTTGAGTTGGAAACACAAAGCTGTATGCATGGATCAGTCATGGGAAGGCAAATCAAAGCCACCACCCTGGTGAGAATAACGCAAGTGAGCCAAAGGAGACCTGTTCTCCAGATATATTACAGGTTTGCCGTGATTTCATATTCTCCAGTGTGATACCCTTACCGTTGTGGCGGCACGGGATTGCCGTTTTGTGATTGGACTTACACTACTTGTTGAACGGTTCATTTATCCAGTCTGTATAACGTTTACGGCACATGTAACTTGTTAAGATAGAGTTGTACATTTATCCACTCCATGTTTACAGTATCTCCAGGCTTTGTCTTGCACATGGCACCTTAGTATGTTTGTTGTTTGAATGGTTACAAGTCTATCTCTAGTCTAGCTATTATTCTAGTTAACTTGGTTTTATACTTATAAGCCAGGACGCGGGTGGCACTGTGGATTAAACCACAGAGCCTAGGACTTGCTGATCAGAAGGTCGGCGGTTCAAATCCCCGTGACGGGTTGAGCTCCCTTTGCTTGGTCCCTGCTCCTGCCAACCTAGCAGTTCGAAAGCACGTCAAAGTGCAAGTAGATAAATAGGTACCGCTCCAGCGGGAAGGTAAACGGCGTTTCCGTGCGCTGCTCTGGTTCGCCAGAAGTGGCTTAGTCATGCTGGCCATGTGACCTGGAAGCTGTACGCCGGCTCCCTCGGCCTATAGAGTGAGATGAGCGCCGCAACCCCAGAGTCGGTCACGACTGAACCTAATGGTCAGGGGTCCCTTTATACTTATAAGCCAGTTTGTGGTGGTGCTGTTTTGTTGTATTATTATTACTGTCACCACATTTGATAGTTTGTGTATATACAGGACAGAGATGAGACACTCATACAGAAGGCCAAGTGGGGAAAGCTTGTAAGATCAGGTAGGAGGAAATGGCCCCTTCCCAGATCCCCCACCCTCCTGGTCCAGACTGGGGCTAGTGTGGCTGGGAGCCAGATGCCTGCTGATGTCTCCGTTTGTTTTGCAGTGAGGGAAAGATTCAGCCTGGATGCCATTGCATCCTGGGAGGGACTGGAGCCCAGATGAAGGCCTGTTGCCCCAGAGGTAATGGAATGGGGGAAGGAGGGGGCAGGGGCGGAGGAAGGCTAACCAGCACCGGTGAGGAGGAGCGGGGGAGGGGCAAACTGCCCGGTGGTGCATGCGTGATGCCGCTACGTATGGCAGATGTGCAGCACCACTACATACGGAGCACACACATGCACCGTATGTAATGGTGCCACGCATGCACCGCTGGGCGGTTTGCCGACATAACTGCTCTGGCACCGTATGGACAGCGGCGGGATCCTCCGCTCACGGCTGCAGCCGCAGTGGCAGGGATCCGCACACAGCTGTGATGGCGCAATGGTGGCGGCTCGTGCCATCGCGCCTGGCGGTTGTGGAATGAGCCCCCCACGGGGTGGCTTCTTGTCACCCCCCTCAGAGATGGCACCTGGGGCGCACCACCCTCCCCGCTCATCCTTCCTCTGCCACTGGGAGGGGGGGCCTTAGGAAACACACAAGAAGGGCCTGCAGGATCAGGCCAAGGGTCCATGTGGTCCAGCCTCCTCTTCTGCCAGGGGCCACCCAGATGCCACTGGGAAAGCCACAAACAGGATCCGAGCCCAAGAGCCCTCTGCCCACCTGCGACTTCCTGCAACAGCTTTTCTGAAGCATTGTTGTCTCCATCAGGACTAGTAGTCTTTCACCGCCTCTTCCTTCAGTCAGTCGCCTAATCTGCTTTGAAAGCCATGCAGTCAGAGATGCTCTTCTGCTGCATCTCCTGGTCATCTGATGGTTCCTGCCAAAAGGCGCCTCTTGTGAGCTCCTCTGTAGGATCTGCTTTCAGTCCCTGGGGTGGGTGTGAGAGCTGGATGTGGGGCTGAGGCGGCTCTTGTGAGCTCCGCAATGGAATCTGCTTTAAGTCCCTGGGGTGGGCGTGAGAGCTGGATGGGCGGCTGAGGGGACGTTCTGTCCCTGGCATTCACATGTTCAGGGATTCTTCCCTCGAAGCAGCCCTTAGCGTCGAGTTCTCCCTTGCTTCAAAGATCCCTTCTTTCTTGCAGGATGCTGCTCAAGACACCAATTAAATAGAACAGGTAAGAGGAAGGGAAATTTTGCATGGAGCGGGGAGAACACCCTACAAATTGACCGTACATGTTCATGCTGTGGGGGCATTTCTGGGGAAAACGGCTTACACTATTAAGACAAATTTAGGAACTGGGGGACAAGTCCCATTGTCCTTGACCGGAATACAACTGCAAAGATTACAAAACTGGCGCGGAAGCAGCAGCCATAGTTTCTTCTCATGCTAGCAACAGCATCTCTGCTCATTTCTGAGAAAGAGGAGACTTTGGCTGCTGCTTCTGAGCTAGGCCGGTCGGGACAGAAGCGAGACACCCGTACAGAGGCCAAGTGGGAAGAGCTGGTAAGATCAGGTAGGAGGAAATGCCCCCTTCCCAGGTCCCCCACCCTCCTGCCCCAGACTGGGGCTAGCGTGGCTGGGAGCCAGACACCTGCTGTTTGTTTTGCAGTGAGGGAAAGATTCAGACTGGAATTCATTGCATCCTGGGAGGGACTGGAGCCCAGATGAAGGACTGTTGCCTCAGAGGTAATGGGACGGGAGACTGGGGGGGGGGGGCAGGGGCGAAGGAAGGCTAATGGGCACCTGGTGTTGGGGAGGGTGGGGCAAACTGCCCAGCGGTGCATGGGTGGCCTCTCAGAGGTAATGGGACAAGCGGGGGGGGGGGCTTAGGAAACACACAAGAAGGGCCTGCAGGATCAGGCCAAGGGCTCATCTGGTCCAGCCTCCTCTTCTGCCAGGGGCCACCCAGATGCCACTGGGAAAGCCACAAACAGGATCCGAGCCCAAGAGCCCTCTGCCCACCTGGGACTTCCTGCAACAGTTTTTCTGAAGCATTCTTTCCTCCATCAGAACTAGTAGCCTTTGACCGCCCCCTCCTCCGTTCAACTGCCTCATCCACTTTGAAAGCCATGCAGTCAGAGATGCTCTTCTGCTGCATCTCCTGGTCACCTGATGGTTCCTGCCAAAAGGCGCCTCTTGTGAGCTCCTCTGTAGGATCTGCTTTCAGTCCCTGGGGTGGGTGTGAGAGCTGGATGGGGGGCTGAGGGGACGTTCTGTCCCTGGCGTTTGGTCTGTGACAGCCCATTCACATGTTCAGGGATTCTTCCCTCAAAATAGTGCTTAGCGTCGAGTTCTCCCTTGTTTCAAAGATCCCTTCTTTCTTGCAGGATCTCCTTTGTGCACTGCTGTGGCTGCTGCCGAAGTCTCCCTCAAAAAGAACAGGTAAGAGGAAGGGAAGCTTTGCATGGGATGGGGAGAACACCCTACAGGGGTCAGCAAACTTTTCCAGCAGGGTGCCAGTCCACTGTCCCTCAGACCTTGTGGGGGGCTGGACTAGATTTTGAAAAAGAAGAAGAAGAACAAATTCCTATGTCCCACCAATAACCCAGAGATGCATTTTAAATAAAAGCACACATTCTACTCATGTAAAAACACCAGGCAGGCCCCACTGCATTTTAAATAAAAGCACACATTCTACTCTTCCCAGACCGTCTGCGGGCCAGATTGAGAAGGCAATTGGGCCGGATCTGGCCCCCGGGCCTTAGTTTGCCTACCCATGAAGTTGAGCGTACGTGTTCATGCTGTGGATGCGTTTCTGGGAAAAGTTGGACACTAATAAGACGGGTTTGGTAACTGGGGCCCTCCTACAGGTGATGCTGGACTACAACTCCCATGGTCCTTGACCATTGTCCTTTTTCTCCTGCTTTTCAGCCAGACTCCCAGGTGGGTGGTGTTAAAAGTGGAAATTCCCTTTAATATAGTCTGGTTCCTTTAGAGAAATGGAACACCGTACAAAGAGCATTTGACGAAACTTAGATTGTCATGTTGTAGGCAGTGTATACAAAAGGACTGAGGCAGATTCCTGTTTTTTCCTATGTTTACAGATGGCTATGTATTGTTTGTTTTCTAATTTGCAGGAAGGCTTTGAGTGATGCCTGGGGCGGATCGATAAGAGAGGAAATGAAGACAGGATTTGGGGTGTTTTCCCTCTACTTTGCATATATAGGTGTGGTTCAGGTACGTCGCTGTGTTGGTCTGATGCAGTCAAAATATATTTTGAAAAATTTTAAAAATTGTGCAGTAGCACCTTAGAGACCAACTAAGTTTGTTCTTGGTATAAGCTTTTGTGTGCATGCACACTTATGTGTAGCCTTGCTTTTGAATCCCTCCCATGTCCCTTGCCCTCATGCCTGCAGGTGTCTTCGTTTGCTTTGCAGTGAGAGAAAGCAGCAGCCTGGGAACCACCTCCCGGAAGGGAATGGAGCCCAGGAAAAGGACAGATGAGTCGCAGGTACAGGGGCAGGGGGAAGGAGGTGTTATGAAACGCCTAAGAACGCCCTGCTGGATCAGACCAAGGGCCTAACTTCTCCAGCATTCTCTTCTCCCAGGGGTCACCCAGAGGCCTGTGAGATTATTCCTACAAAAAGGCGGCTCTTGTGAGCTCCGCAGTGATCTGCTTTAAGTTCCTGGGGTGGGTGTGACAGCTGAACGTGTCCCAGGTGATGTTCTGTTCCTGGCGTTCGGTCTGTGGCAGCCCATTCACGTGGTCAGGGATTCTTCCCTCGAACCGGCCCTTAGTTTAGAGTTCTCCTATGCTTCAAGAATACCTTCTGTCTTCCAGGATCTCCTATATGCACCAATGTGGCTGCTGCCAAAAGAAAAAAGGCCCTGAGTCAGGCACATACAGAAGACCAAGGCGGACTTCCGGTTTTCGTCGCAAAGGGAAGAGGGTCGAGATGTGTGCCGGAGCCTCCTGCTGAAGCCACTCATGTAAAAAGAACAGGTAAGAGGAGGAAGCGACACAGGTGGCGCTGTGGTCTAAACCACAGAGCCTAGGGCTTGCCAATCAGAAGGTCGGCAGTTTGAATCCCCGCGACGGGGTGAGCTCCCGTTGCTCGGTCCCTGCTCCTTCCAACCTAGCAGTTCGAAAGCACGTCAAAGTGCAAGTAGATAAATAGGTACCACTCCGGCGGGAAGGTAAACGGTGTTTCCGTGCGCTGCTCTGGTTCGCCAGAAGCGGCTTAGTCATGCTGGCCACATGACCCGGAAGCTGTCCACTGGCTCCCTTGGCCAATAAAGCGAGATGAGCGCCGCAACCCCAGAGTCATCTGCAACTGGACCTAATGGTCAGGGGTCCCTTTACCTTTAAGACAAAGGAAGATTTGCGTGGGGTGGGGAGAATTATTACCAATACATCCACCATAGGAGTTATGCTGTCGCCAAGAAAAGGGCCGTAACACCTGCTCCACCTCATTCCCTGCTTGACTGGGAGGGCTACGGACCCGAAGAGTATGCAGCACCATGGGGAGATCTGCTGCACCAAAATTTTCTAGGCGGTGGTGACACCTTGATCTCAGGCAGCAAAGGGGAATAGAAAATTTGCATGGGGCGAGGAGAACACCCTACAAGTTGAGCGTACGTGTTCATTCCATAGAGGCATTTCTGAAAAAAAAGGCTGACAACAACAACAACAACAACAACAATAATAATAATAATAAATTTTATTTATACCCCGCCCTCCCTGGCTAGAGCCGGTCTCAGGGCTGCTAACACCAGTAAAATTACAGTAAAAACATAATGGGGGGGACCAATTTAAAATACAGGTTAAAATGCAATTTAAAATGCAGCCTCATTTTAAAAGTAGCCCATATATCAAAACCATAAGGGGAGGGAAACATAAGGGTCAGACTGAGTCCAAACCAAAGGCCAGGCAGAACAGCTCTGTCCTGCAGGCCCTGCGGAAAGATGTCAAGTCCCGCAGGTCCCTAGTGTCTTGAGACAGAGCGTTCCACAAAGTCGGGGCCAGTACTGAAAAGGCCCTGGCCCTAGCTGAGACCAATCTAACCACCTTGCGGCTTGGGACCTCCAAAGTGTTGTTATTTGTGGGCCTTAAGGTCCTCTGCGGGGCATACCAGGAGAAGCGGTCCCGTAGGTACGAGGGTCCTAGGCCGCATAGGGCTTTAAAGGTCAAAACCAGCACCTTAAACCTGACCCTGTACTCCACCAGTGCAGCTGGTAAAGCACTGGATGAATGTGCTCCCGCGGCAAGGAATCCCGTAAGGAGCCTCGCCGCGGCATTCTGCACCCGCTGGAGTTTCTGGGTCAGCTTCAAGGGCAGCCCCACATAGAGCGAGTTACAATAATCAAGCCTGGAGGTGACTGTCGCATAGATCACTGTGGCCAGATCAGGGCGAGAAAGGTAAGGGACCAACTGCTTAATACGGCGGAGATGGAAAAATGCCACCTTTGCTGTGGCTGCAACCTGTGCCTCCATGGAAAGGGAGGAGTCGAAGGTTACACCCAAGCTCGGGTTTGGGAACTTGGGGCCCTCCTACAGGCGATGTTCGACTACAACTCCCATTGTCCTTGACCATTGTCCTTTTTCTCCTTTTCAGCCAAACAACCAGGTGGCCACGCTGCAGGCTGAAGTTCTGGCACCTTCCAAACCAAGGCTCAGTCTTAGAACCAGTTTCTTTTGTTTGTTTGTTTCTTTGTTTGAAATAATTTTCAATAAACGTTTTCCTGGTTTACGAAAGCATGTCCATTGTCTCTTTTTTCAAGTCATGTTTTCTACAAATCGATGTTCAGCGTTTGTGCGTGGGGCTTTCCATCCTCGGCACTCACAGACTGAACAAAATTGCAATGTATCTCAACAGAATTAGAATGTTATGCAAAAGGGGGGCTACGTTTCCCAGCACAATTCAAAGTGTTGGTGCTGACCTTTAAAGCCCTAAACGGCCTCGGTCCAGTATACCTGAAGGAGCATCTCCATCATTCAGCCCGGACACTGAGGTCCAGCGCTGACGGCTTTCTGGCGATTCCCTCACAGCGAGAAGCAAAGCTACAGGGAACCAGGCAGAAGGCCTTCTCTGTAGTGGCGCCTGGGGAACGCCCTCCCATCAGATGTCAAAGAGATAAACAACTACCTGACATTTAGAAGACATCTGAAGGCAGCCCTGTTCAGGGAAGTTTTTAATGTGCGACATTTTAATGTATTTTAATCTTTGTTGGAAGCTGCCCAGAGTGGCTGGGGGGACCCACCCAGATGAGTGGGGTACAAATAAATTATTATTATTATTATTATTATTATTATTATTATTATTATTATTATTATTTCTCCACCGCAGGAGGGCCCTGCCTCTGCTGTCTCGCTTTCCCCTGCGCTGCTTCTGGGCTGCTCTGTGCCACGCAGGAGAAGGAGGCAGGTGGCTGTGGGAAGGCAGCAGAATGAGGATGGGAGGTAGCTGGAAAGGCAGACAGGAGGGGGGGGGGTGAGGAAATTGTGGGGGATGTGCCCCAAAAGAAAATCACAGGGGGAAAGGTTATTCTTTGAAAAAATCCCTACGTCACAATTACAGCAAAAATCAGACTTATGGGAATTCAGTCAAATATGGTGCCAAACGGTCGCAAATGCTCCCCTGAAAGGTTTGGCAGTTGAAACTGAAGGCTTTTTATCACAGGACAAGAAATCAGACGTCGACAACTTAACAGGCGGAAAAAGACTTTTTTGAAAAAATCCCTATGCCCCACAAAAATCTGACTTTTGACAATTCACTCAGAAATGGTGCCAACTGCTTGCAAATGCTCCCCTGAAAGGTTTGGCAGTCGAAACAGAAGGCTTTTTATCACAGGAAAAGAAATCAGCCCTCAGCAACTTAACCGGCGAAAAATCTTTTTTTGAAAAAATTCCTAACAATTTCAGGAAAAATCTGACTTTTGGCAATTCACTCAAAAATGGTGCCAAACACTTGAAAATGCTCCCCTGAAAGGTTTGGCAGTCGAAACAGAAGGCTTTTTATCACAGGAAAAGAAATCAGCCCTCAGCAACTTAACCGGCGAAAAATCTTTTTTTTGAAAAAATTCCTAACAATTTCAGGAAAAATCTGACTTTTGACAATTCACTCAGAAATGGTGCCAACTGCTTGCAAATGCTCCCCTGAAAGGTTTGGCAGTCGAAACAGAAGGCTTTTTATTACAGGAAAAGAAATCAGCCCTCAGCAACTTAACCGGCGAAAAATCTTTTTTTGAAAAAATTCCTAACAATTTCAGGAAAAATCCGACTTTTGGCAATTCACTCAAAAATGGTGCCAAACACTTGAAAATGCTCCCCTGAAAGGTTTGGCAGTCAAAACAAAAGGCTTTTTATCACAGGAAAAGAAATCAGCCCTCAGCAACTTAACCGGCAAATTATTTTTTTCTGGAAAAAATCCCTGAGCGGTTGCCGAACGGTTGCAAATGCTCCCCTAAACCCTTTGGTGATGGACACAGAAGGCTTTTTATCACAGGAGAAAAAATCAGCCCTCGACAACTTCAACGACGGAAAAAGATTTTTTTGAAAAAATCCCTAAGCCACAATTTCAGCAAAAATCTGACTTTTGACAATTCACTCAAATATGGTGCCAACCGGTTGCAAATGCTCCCCTGAAAAGTTTGGCAGTTGAAACAGAAGGCTTTTTATCACAGGACAAGAAATCAGCCCTCAACAATTTTACCTGCGGAAAAAGATTTTTTTGAAAAAATCCCTAAGCCCCGGGGTCACAATTTCAGGAAAAATTGGACTTTGGGCAATTCACTCAAAAATGGTTCCAAAAACTTGCAAATCCTCCCCTGAAAGGTTTGGCAGTCGAAACAGAAGGCTTTTTATCACAAGACAAGAAATCAGCGCTCAGCAACTTAACCGGTGGAAAAAGATTTTTTTGAAAAAATCCCTAAGCCGCGGGGGTCACAATTTCAGCAAAAATCTGACTTTTGACAATTCAGTCAAATAAGGTGCCGAACGGTTGCAAATGCTCCCCTGAAAGGTTTGGCAGTCGAAACAGAAAGCTTTTTATCACAGGAAAAGAAATCAGCCCTCAGCAACTTAACCGGCGGTTTTTTTTTTGTTTTTTTTTGAAAAAATCCCTAAGGCCTGGGGTCACGTTTTCAGCAAAAATCTGACTTTTGGCAATTCACTCAAATATGGTGCCGAACGGTCGCAAATGCTCCCCTGAAAGTTTTGGCGATCGAAACTGAAGGCTTTTTATCACAGGACAAGAAATCAGCCCTCAACAATTTTACCGGCTGAAAAATATTTTTTTGAAAAAATCCCTAAGCCCCGAGGTCACAATTTTAGCAAAAATCTGACTTTTGGCAATTCACTCAAATATGGTGTCGAACATTTGCAACTGCTCCACTGAAAAGTTTGGTGGTCGAAACAGAAGGCTTTTTATTACAGAAAAAGAAATCAGCCATCAGCAGATTAACCGGCGAATTTTTTTAAAAAAAATAATAATCCCTGAGTCACACTTTTAGCAAAAATCTGACTTTTGGCAATTCACTCAAATATGGTGCCAATTGCTTGCAAATGCTCCCCTGAAAGGTTTGGCAGTCGAAACAGAAGGCTTTTTATCACAGGACAAGAAATCAGCCCTCAGCAACTTAACCGGCGGAATTTTTTTTTAAAAAAAAAAAATCCCTAAGCCCCGGGGTCCCAATTTCAGCAAAAATCTGACTTTCAGAAATTGAGTCAAATACGGTGCTGAACGGTAGCAAAAGCTCCCCTGAAAGGTTTGGCAGTCGAAACAGAAGGCTTTTTATCACAGGACAAGAAATCAGCCCTCGATAACTTAACCAAGGGGGAAAGATTTTTTTTGAAAAAATGCCTAAGCCCCGAGGTCACAATTTCAGCAAAAATATGAGTTTCGGGAATTCAGTCAAATATGGTGCCGAACGGTCGCAAATGCTCCCCTGAAAGGTTTGGCGGTCAAAACTGAAGGCTTTTTCTCACAGGACAAGAAATCAGCCCTCAACAATTTATCCGGCAGAAAAAGTTTTTTTTTTTTGAAAAAATCCCTAAGGTCACAATTTCAGCAAAAATCTGACTTTTGGAAATTGAGTCAAATATGGTGCCAAACACTTTCAAATGCTCCCCTGAAAGGTTTGGCAGTAGAAACAGAAGGCTTTTTATCACAGGACAAGAAATCAGCGCTCGACAACTTAACCGGTGGGAAAAGATTTTTTTGAAAAAATCTCTAAGCCCCAGGGTCACAATTTCAGCAAAAATCTGAGTTTCGGCAATTCACTCAAAAATGGTGCCAACCGATGGCAAATGCCCCCCTGAAAGCTTTGGCGATGGAAACAGAAGGCTTTTATCACAGGACAAGAAATCACCCCTGAAAACTTAACCGGCGAAAGAAGATTTTTTTGAAAAAAATCCCTAAGCCCTGGAGTCACAATTTCAGCAAAAATCTGACTTTTGGCATTTCACTCAAAAATGGTGCCAAACACTTGCAAATGCTCCCCTGAAAGGTTTCACAGTCGAAACAGAAGGCTTTTTATCACAGGAAAAGAAATCAGCCCTCAGCAACTTAACTGGCAAAAATTTTTTTTAAAAAAAAATAATCCCTAAGCCCGGGGTCACAATTTCAGCAAAAATATGAGTTTCGGGAATTCAGTCAAATATAGTGCCGAACGGTGGCAAATGCTCCCCTAAACGCTTTGGTGATGGAAACAGAAGGCTTTTTATCACAGGAGAAGAAATCAGCCCTTGACAACTTAAACGTCGGAAAAAGATTTTTTTGAAAAAATCCCTATGCCCCACAAAAATCTGCCTTTTGACAATTCACTCAAAAATGGTGCCAACTGCTTGCAAATGCTCCCCTGAAAGGTTTGGCAGTCGAAACAGAAGGCTTTTTATCACAGGAAAAGAAATCAGCCCTCAGCAACTTAACCGGCGAAAAATCATTTTTTGAAAAAATTCCTAACAATTTCAGGAAAAATCCGACTTTTGGCAATTCACTCAAAAATGGTGCCAAACACTTGAAAATGATCCCCTGAAAGGTTTGGCAGTCAAAACAAAAGGCTTTTTATCACAGGAAAAGAAATCAGCCCTCAGCAACTTAACCGGCAAATTATTTTTTTCTGGAAAAAATCCCTGAGCGGTTGCCGAACGGTTGCAAATGCTCCCCTAAACCCTTTGGTGATGGACACAGAAGGCTTTTTATCACAGGAGTAAAAATCAGCCCTCGACAACTTCAACGACGGAAAAAGATTTTTTTGAAGAAATCCCTAAGCCACAATTTCAGCAAAAATCTGACTTTTGACAATTCACTCAAATATGGTGCCAACCGGTTGCAAATGCTCCCCTGAAAAGTTTGGCGGTTGAAACAGAAGGCTTTTTATCACAGGACAAGAAATCAGCCCTCAACAATTTTACCTGCGGAAAAAGATTTTTTTGAAAAAATCCCTAAGCCCCGGGGTCACAATTTCAGGAAAAATTTGACTTTGGGCAATTCACTCAAAAATGGTTCCAAAAACTTGCAAATCCTCCCCTGAAAGGTTTGGCAGTCGAAACAGAAGGCTTTTTATCACAAGACAAGAAATCAGCGCTCAGCAACTTAACCGGTGGAAAAAGATTTTTTTGAAAAAATCCCTAAGCCGCGGGGGTCACAATTTCAGCAAAAATCTGACTTTTGACAATTCAGTCAAATAAGGTGCCGAACGGTTGCAAATGCTCCCCTGAAAGGTTTGGCAGTCGAAACAGAAAGCTTTTTATCACAGGAAAAGAAATCAGCCCTCAGCAACTTAACCGGCGATATTTTTTTTTAAAAAAAAATCCCTAAGGCCTGGGGTCACGTTTTCAGCAAAAATCTGACTTTTGGCAATTCACTCAAATATGGTGCCGAACGGTCGCAAATGCTCCCCTGAAAGTTTTGGCGATCGAAACTGAAGGCTTTTTATCACAGGACAAGAAATCAGCCCTCAACAATTTTACCGGCTGAAAAATATTTTTTTGAAAAAATCCCTAAGCCCCGGGGTCACAATTTTAGCAAAAATCTGACTTTTGGCAATTCACTCAAATATGGTGTCGAACAGTTGCAACTGCTCCACTGAAAAGTTTGGTGGTCGAAACAGAAGGCTTTTTATCACAGAAAAAGAAATCAGCCCTCAGCAGATTAACCGATGAATTTTTTTTAAAAAAATAATAATCCCTGAGTCACACTTTTAGCAAAAATCCGACTTTTGGCAATTCACTCAAATATGGTGCCAATTGCTTGCAAATGCTCCCCTGAAAGGTTTGGCAGTCGAAACAGAAGGCTTTTTATCACAGGACAAGAAATCAGCCCTCGATAACTTAACCAAGGGGGAAAGATTTTTTTGAAAAAATCCCTAAGCCGCGGGGGTCACAATTTCAGCAAAAATCTGACTTTTGACAATTCAGTCAAATAAGGTGCCGAACGGTTGCAAATGCTCCCCTGAAAGGTTTGGCAGTCGAAACAGAAAGCTTTTTATCACAGGAAAAGAAATCAGCCCTCAGCAACTTAACCGGCGATATTTTTTTTTTTGAAAAAATCCCTAAGCCCTGGGGTCACGTTTTCAGCAAAAATCTGACTTTTGGCAATTCACTCAAATATGGTGCCGAACGGTCGCAAATGCTCCCCTGAAAGTTTTGGCGATCGAAACTGAAGGCTTTTTATCACAGGACAAGAAATCAGCCCTCAACAATTTTACCGGCTGAAAAATATTTTTTTTGAAAAAATCCCTAAGCCCCGGGGTCACAATTTTAGCAAAAATCTGACTTTTGGCAATTCACTCAAAAAATCTGAAATTCTCCAGTTTACTCAAAAATGGTGCCAAACTGTTGCAAATTCTCCCCTGAAAGGTTTGGCGGTGGAAACAGAAGGCATTTTATCATAGGAAATGAAATCAGCCCTCGAAGACAAAACCTGTGGGGGAAAATTTTCCTAAGCCCCGGGGTCACAATTTCAGCAAAAATCTGAAATTCTCCAGTTCTCTCAAAAATGGTCCGAAACTGTTGCAAATTCTCGCCTAAAAGGTTTGGCGGTGGAAACAGAAGGCTTTTTATCATAGGAAATGATATCAGCCCTCGAAGACAAAACCTGTGAAAAAGATTTTTCTAAGCCCTGGGGTCACAATTTCAGCAAAAATCTGAAATTCTCCAGTTCACTCAAGAATGGTGCCAAACTGTTGCAAATTCTCCCCTGAAAGGTTTGGCTGTGGAAACAGAAGGCTTTTTATCATAGGAAATGAAATCAGCCCTCGAAGACAAAACCTGTGGGGGAAAAAAATTCTAAGCCCCGGGGTCACAATTTCAGCAAAAATCCGAAATTCTCCAGTTTACTCAAAAATGGTGGCACACTGTTCCAAATTCTCCCCTGAAAGGTTTGGCGGTGGAAACAGAAGGCTTTTTATCATAGGAAATGAAATCAGCCCTCGAAGACAAAACCTGTGGGGGGGAAATTTTCTAAGCCCCGGGGTCACAATTTCAGCAAATATCTGAAATTCTCCAATTCTCTGAAAAATGGTGCCAAACTGTTGCAAATTCTCCCCTGAAAGGTTTGGTTGTGGAAACAGAAGGCTTTTTATCATAGGAAATGAAATCAGCCCGCAACAACTTAACCTGTGAAAGAAAAATTTTCTAAGCCCCGGGGTCACAATTTCAGCAAATATCTGAAATTCTCCAATTCTCTGAAAAATGGTGCCAAACTGTTGCAAATTCTCCCCTGAAAGGTTTGGTTGTGGAAACAGAAGGCTTTTTGTCATAGGAAATGAAATCAGCCCTCGAAGGCAAAACCTGTGGGGGAAAAAAATTCTAAACCCTGGGGTCACAATTTCCGCAAAAATCTGAAATTCTCCAATTTACTCAAAAATGGTGCCACACTGTTCCAAATTCTCCCCTGAAAGGTTTGGCGGTGGAAACAGAAGGCTTTTTATCATAGGAAATGAAATCAGCCCTCGAAGACAAAACCTGTGAAAAAAAAATTTCTAAGCCCCGGGGTCACAATTTCAGCAAAAATCTAAAATTCTCCAGTTCACTCAAGAATGGTGCCAAACTGTTCCAAATTCTCCCCTGAAAGGTTTTGTGGTGGAAACAGAAGGCTTTTTATCATAGGAAATGAAATCAGCCCTCGAAGACAAAACCTGTGGGGGGGGAATTTTGTAAGCCCCGGGGTCACAATTTCAGCAAAAATCTGAAATACTCCAATTCACTCAAAAATGGTGCCAAACTGTTGCATATTCTCCCCTGAAAGGTTTGGAGGTGGAAACAGAAGGCCTTTTATCATAGGAAATGATATCAGCCCTCGACAACTTTACCTGTGAAAGAAAAATTTTCTAAGCCCCGGGGGTCACAATTTCAGCAAAAATCTGAAATTCTCCAGTTCTCTCAAAAATGGTCCGAAACTGTTGCAAATTCTCGCCTAAAAGGTTTGGCGGTGGAAACAGAAGGGTTTTTATCATAGGAAATGATATCAGCCCTCGAAGACAAAACCTGTGAAAAAGATTTTTCTAAGCCCTGGGGTCACAATTTCAGCAAAAATCTGAAATTCTCCAGTTCACTCAAGAATGGTGCCAAACTGTTGCAAATTCTCCCCTGAAAGGTTTGGCGGTGGAAACAGATGGCTTTTTATCATAGGAAATGAAATCAGCCCTCGAAGACAAAACCTGTGGGGAAAAAAAATTCTAAGCCCCGGGGTCACAATTTCAGCAAAAATCCGAAATTCTCCAGTTTACTCAAAAATGGTGGCACACTGTTCCAAATTCTCCCCTGAAAGGTTTGGCGGTGGAAACAGAAGGCTTTTTATCATAGGAAATGAAATCAGCCCTCGAAGACAAAACCTGTGGAGGAAAAATTTTCTAAGCCCCGGGGTCACAATTTCAGCAAATATCTGAAATTCTCCAATTCTCTGAAAAATGGTGCCAAACTGTTGCAAATTCTCCCCTGAAAGGTTTGGTTGTGGAAACAGAAGGCTTTTTATCATAGGAAATGAAATCAGCCCTCAACAACTTAACCTGTGAAAGAAAAATTTTCTAAGCCCCGGGGTCACAATTTCAGCAAATATCTGAAATTCTCCAATTCTCTGAAAAATGGTGCCAAACTGTTGCAAATTCTCCCCTGAAAGGTTTGGTTGTGGAAACAGAAGGCTTTTTTCATAGGAAATGAAATCAGCCCTCAACAACTTAACCTGTGAAAGAAAAATTTTCTAAGCCCCGGGGTCACAATTTCAGCAAATATCTGAAATTCTCCAATTCTCTGAAAAATGGTGCCAAACTGTTGCAAATTCTCCCCTGAAAGGTTTGGCGGTGGAAACAGAAGGCTTTTTATCATGGGAAATGAAATCAGCCCTCGACAACTTAACCTGTAAAACAAAAAATTTCTAAGGCCCGGGGTCACAATTTCAGCAAAAATCTGAAATTCTCCAATTCTCTCAAAAATGGTCCGAAAATGTTGCAAATTCTCCCCGGAAAGGTTTGGCGGTGGAAACAGAAGGCTTTTTGTCATAGGAAATGAAATCAGCCCTCGAAGACAAAACCTGTGGGAAAAAAAATTTCTAAGCCCCGGGGTCACAATTTCAGCAAATATCTGAAATTCTCCAATTCTCTGAAAAATGGTGCCAAACTGTTGCAAATTCTCCCCTGAAAGGTTTGGTTGTGGAAACAGAAGGCTTTTTATCATAGGAAATGAAATCAGCCCTCGAAGACAAAACCTGTGGGGGAAAAAAATTCTAAGCCCTGGGGTCACAATTTCCGCAAAAATCTGAAATTCTCCAATTTACTCAAAAATGGTGCCACACTGTTCCAAATTCTCCCCTGAAAGGTTTGGCGGTGGAAACAGAAGGCTTTTTATAATAGGAAATGAAATCAGCCCTCGAAGACAAAACCTGTGGGGAAAAAATTTTCTAAGCCCCAGGGTCACAATTTCAGCAAATATCTGAAATTCTCCAATTCTCTGAAAAATGGTGCCAAACTGTTGCAAATTCTCCCCTGAAAGGTTTGGTTGTGGAAACAGAAGGCTTTTTATCATAGGAAATGAAATCAGCCCTCGACAACTTAACCTGTGAAAGAAAAATTTTCTAAGCCCCGGGGTCACAATTTCAGCAAAAATCTGAAATTCTCCAGTTTACTCAAAAATGGTGCCACACTGTTCCAAATTCTCCCCTGAAAGGTTTGGCGGTGGAAACAGAAGGCTTTTTATCATAGGAAATGAAATCAGCCCTCGAAGACAAAACCTGTGGGGGAAAAAAATTCTAAGCCCCGGGGTCACAATTTCAGCTAAAATCTGAAATTCTCCAATTCACTCAAAAATGGTGCCAAACTGTTGCAAACTCTCCCCTGAAAGGTTTGGTTGTGGAAACAGAAGCCTTTTTGTCATAGGAAATGAAATCAGCCCTCGAAGACAAAACCTGTGAAAAAAAAATTTCTAAGCCCCGGGGTCACAATTTCAGCAAAAATCTAAAATTCTCCAGTTCACTCAAGAATGGTGCCAAACTGTTGCAAATTCTCGCCTAAAAGGTTTGGTTGTGGAAACAGAAGCCTTTTTGTCATAGGAAATGAAATCAGCCCTCGAAGACAAAACCTGTGAAAAAAAATTTTTCTAAGCCCCGGGGTAACAATTTCAGCAAAAATCTGAAATTCTCCAGTTTACTCAAAAAAGGTGCCAAACTGTTGCAAATTCTCCCCGGAAAGGTTTTGCGGTGGAAACAGAAGGCTTTTTATCATAGGAAATGAAATCAGCCCTCGAAGACAAAACCTGTGGGGGGGAAATTTTGTAAGCCCCGGGGTCACAATTTCAGCAAAAATCTGAAATACTCCAATTCACTCAAAAATGGTGCCAAACTGTTGCAAATTCTCCCCTGAAAGGTTTGGAGGTGGAAACAGAAGGCCTTTTATCATAGGAAATGATATCAGCCCTCGAAGACAAAACCTGTGGGGAAAAAAAATTCTAAGCCCCGGGGTCACAATTTCAGCAAAAATCTGAAATTCTCCAGTTTACTCAAAAATGGTGGCACACTGTTCCAAATTCTCCCCTGAAAGGTTTGGCGAGGGAAACAGAAGGCTTTTTATCATAGGAAATGAAATCAGCCCTCGAAGACAAAACCTGTGGGGGAAAAATTTTCTAAGCCCCGGGGTCACAATTTCAGCAAATATCTGAAATTCTCCAATTCTCTGAAAAATGGTGCCAAACTGTTGCAAATTCTCCCCTGAAAGGTTTGGTTGTGGAAACAGAAGGCTTTTTATCATAGGAAATGAAATCAACCCTCAACAACTTAACCTGTGAAAGAAAAATTTTCTAAGCCCCGGGGTCACAATTTCAGCAAATATCTGAAATTCTCCAATTCTCTGAAAAATGGTGCCAAATTGTTGCAAATTCTCCCCTGAAAGGTTTGGTTGTGGAAACAGAAGGCTTTTTATCATAGGAAATGAAATCAGCCCTCCACAACTTAACCTGTGAAAGAAAAAATTTCTAAGGCCCGGGGTCACAATTTCAGCAAAAATCTGAAATTCTCCAATTCTCTCAAAAATGGTCCGAAAATGTTGCAAATTCTCCCCGGAAAGGTTTGGCGGTGGAAACAGAAGGCTTTTTGTCAAAGGAAATGAAATCAGCGCTCGAAGACAAAACCTGTGGGAAAAAAAATTTCTAAGCCCCGGGGTCACAATTTCAGCTAAAATCTGAAATTCTCCAATTCACTCAAAAATGGCGCCACACTGTTGCAAATTCTCGCCTAAAAGGTTTGGCGGAGGAAACAGAAGGCTTTTTATCATAGGAAATGAAATCAGCCCTCGACAACTTAACCTGTGAAAGAAAAATTTTCTAAGCCCCGGGGTCACAATTTCAGCAAAAATCTGAAATTCTCCAGTTCACTCAAGAATGGTGCCAAACTGTTGCAAATTCTCCCCTGAAAGGTTTGGCGGTGGAAACAGAAGGCTTTCTATCATAGGAAATGAAATCAGCCCTCGAAGACAAAACCTGTGAAAGAAAAATTTTCTAAGCCCCGGGGTCACAATTTCAGAAAAAAATCTGAAATTCTCCAGTTCACTCAAAAATGGTGCCAAACTGTTGCAAATTCTCCCCGGAAAGGTTTGCCGGTGGAAACAGAAGGCTATTTATCATAGGAAATGAAATCAGCCCTCGAAGACAAAACCTGTGAAGAAATAAAATTTCTAAGCCCCGGGGTCACAATTTCAGCAAATATCTGAAATTCTCCAATTCTCTGAAAAATGGTCCCAAACTGTTGCAAATTCTCGCCTAAAAGGTTTGGCGCTGGAAACAGAAGGCTTTTTATCATAGGAAATGAAATCAGCCCTCGAAGACAAAACCTGTGGGGGGAAAATTTTCTAAGCCCCAGGATCTCAATTTCAGCAAATATCTGAAATTCTCCAATTCTCTGAAAAATGGTGCCAAACTGTTGCAAATTCTCCCCTGAAAAGTTTGGTTGTGGAAACAGAAGGCTTTTTATCATGGGAAATGAAATCAGCCCTCGACAACTTAACCTGTAAAACAAAAAATTTCTAAGCCCCGGGGTCACAATTTCAGCAAAAATATGAAATTCTCCAGTTTACTCAAAAAAGGTGCGAAACTGTTACAAATTCTCCCCTGAAAGGTTTTGCGGTGGAAACAGAAGGCTTTTTATCATAGGAAATGAAATCAGCCCTCGAAGACAAAACCTGTGGGGGGGAAATTTTGTAAGCCCCGGGGTCACAATTTCAGCAAAAATCTGAAATACTCCAATTCACTCAAAAATGGTGCCAAACTGTTGCAAATTCTCCCCTGAAAGGTTTGGAGGTGGAAACAGAAGGCCTTTTATCATAGGAAATGATATCAGCCCTCGACAACTTTACCTGTGAAAGAAAAATTTTCTAAGCCCCGGGGTCACAATTTCAGCAAAAATCTGAAATTCTCCAGTTCTCTCAAAAATGGTCCGAAACTGTTGCAAATTCTCGCATAAAAGGTTTGGCGGTGGAAACAGAAGGCTTTTTATCATAGGAAATGATATCAGCCCTCGAAGACAAAACCTGTGAAAAAGATTTTTCTAAGCCCTGGGGTCACAATTTCAGCAAAAATCTGAAATTCTCCAGTTCACTCAAGAATGGTGCCAAACTGTTGCAAATTCTCCCCTGAAAGGTTTGGCGGTGGAAACAGAAGGCTTTTTATCATAGGAAATGAAATCAGCCCTCGAAGACAAAACCTGTGGGGGAAAAAAATTCTAAGCCCCGGGGTCACAATTTCAGCAAAAATCCGAAATTCTCCAGTTTACTCAAAAATGGTGGCACACTGTTCCAAATTCTCCCCTGAAAGGTTTGGCGAGGGAAACAGAAGGCTTTTTATCATAGGAAATGAAATCAGCCCTCGAAGACAAAACCTGTGGGGGAAAAATTTTCTAAGCCCCGGGGTCACAATTTCAGCAAATATCTGAAATTCTCCAATTCTCTGAAAAATGGTGCCAAACTGTTGCAAATTCTCCCCTGAAAAGTTTGGTTGTGGAAACAGAAGGCTTTTTATCATAGGAAATGAAATCAGCCCTCAACAACTTAACCTGTGAAAGAAAAATTTTCTAAGCCCCGGGGTCACAATTTCAGCAAATATCTGAAATTCTCCAATTCTCTGAAAAATGGTGCCAAACTGTTGCAAATTCTCCCCTGAAAGGTTTGGTTGTGGAAACAGAAGGCTTTTTATCATAGGAAATGAAATCAGCCCTCCACAACTTAACCTGTGAAAGAAAAAATTTCTAAGGCCCGGGGTCACAATTTCAGCAAAAATCTGAAATTCTCCAATTCTCTCAAAAATGGTCCGAAAATGTTGCAAATTCTCCCCGGAAAGGTTTGGCGGTGGAAACAGAAGGCTTTTTGTCATAGGAAATGAAATCAGCCCTCGAAGACAAAACCTGTGGGGAAAAAAATTTCTAAGCCCCGGGGTCACAATTTCAGCTAAAATCTGAAATTCTCCAATTCACTCAAAAATGGCGCCACACTGTTGCAAATTCTCGCCTAAAAGGTTTGGCGGTGGAAACAGAAGGCTTTTTATCATAGGAAATGAAATCAGCCCTCGACAACTTAACCTGTGAAAGAAAAATTTTCTAAGCCCCGGGGTCACAATTTCAGCAAAAATCTGAAATTCTCCAGTTCACTCAAGAATGGTGCCAAACTGTTGCAAATTCTCCCCTGAAAGGTTTGGCGGTGGAAACAGAAGGCTTTCTATCATAGGAAATGAAATCAGCCCTCGAAGACAAAACCTGTGAAAGAAAAATTTTCTAAGCCCCGGGGTCACAATTTCAGAAAAAAATCTGAAATTCTCCAGTTCACTCAAAAATGGTGCCAAACTGTTGCAAATTCTCTCCGGAAAGGTTTGCCGGTGGAAACAGAAGGCTATTTATCATAGGAAATGAAATCAGCCCTCGAAGACAAAACCTGTGAAGAAATAAAATTTCTAAGCCCCGGGGTCACAATTTCAGCAAAAATCTGAAATTCTCCAGTTCACTCAAGAATGGTGCCAAACTGTTGCAAATTATCCCCTGAAAGGTTTGGCGGTGGAAACAGAAGGCTTTTTATCATAGGAAATGAAATCAGCCCTCGAAGACAAAACCTGTGGAAAAAAAAAATTCTAAGCCCCGGGGTCACAATTTCAGCAAAAATCTGAAATTCTCCAGTTTACTCAAAAATGGTGCCAAACTGTTCCAAATTCTCCCCTGAAAGGTTTGGCGGTGGAAACAGAAGGCTTTTTATAATAGGAAATGAAATCAGCCCTCGAAGACAAAACCTGAGGGGAAAAAATTTTCTAAGCCCCGGGGTCACAATTTCAGCAAATATCTGAAATTCTCCAATTCTCTGAAAAATGGTCCCAAACTGTTGCAAATTCTCGCCTAAAAGGTTTGGCGCTGGATAAAGAAGGCTTTTTATCATAGGAAATGAAATCAGCCCTCGAAGACAAAACCTGTGGGGGGAAAATTTTCTAAGCCCCGGGATCTCAATTTCAGCAAATATCTGAAATTCTCCAATTCTCTGAAAAATGGTGCCAAACTGTTGCAAATTCTCCCCTGAAAGGTTTGGAGGTGGAAACAGAAGGCCTTTTATCATAGGAAATGATATCAGCCCTCGACAACTTTACCTGTGAAAGAAAAATTTTCTAAGCCCCGGGGTCACAATTTCAGCAAAAATCCGAAATTCTCCAGTTTACTCAAAAATGGTGGCACACTGTTCCAAATTCTCCCCTGAAAGGTTTGGCGAGGGAAACAGAAGGCTTTTTATCATAGGAAATGAAATCAACCCTCGAAGACAAAACCTGTGGGGGGAAAATTTTCTAAGCCCCGGGGTCACAATTTCAGCAAATATCTGAAATTCTCCAATTCTCTGAAAAATGGTGCCAAACTGTTGCAAATTCTCCCCTGAAAGGTTTGGTTGTGGAAACAGAAGGCTTTTTATCATAGGAAATGAAATCAGCCCTCAACAACTTAACCTGTGAAAGAAAAATTTTCTAAGCCCCGGGGTCACAATTTCAGCAAATATCTGAAATTCTCCAATTCTCTGAAAAATGGTGCCAAACTGTTGCAAATTCTCCCCTGAAAGGTTTGGTTGTGGAAACAGAAGGCTTTTTGTCATAGGAAATGAAATCAGCCCTCGAAGACAAAACCTGTGGGGGAAAAAAATTCTAAGCCCTGGGGTCACAATTTCCGCAAAAATCTGAAATTCTCCAATTTACTCAAAAATGGTGCCACACTGTTCCAAATTCTCCCCTGAAAGGTTTGGCGGTGGAAACAGAAGGCTTTTTATCATAGGAAATGAAATCAGCCCTCGAAGACAAAACCTGTGAAAAAAAAATTTCTAAGCCCCGGGGTCACAATTTCAGCAAAAATCTAAAATTCTCCAGTTCACTCAAGAATGGTGCCAAACTGTTGCAAATTCTCGCCTAAAAGGTTTGGTTGTGGAAACAGAAGCCTTTTTGTCATAGGAAATGAAATCAGCCCTCGAAGACAAAACCTGTGAAAAAAAATTTTTCTAAGCCCCGGGGTCACAATTTCAGCAAAAATCTGAAATTCTCCAGTTTACTCAAAAAAGGTGCCAAACTGTTGCAAATTCTCCCCTGAAAGGTTTTGCGGTGGAAACAGAAGGCTTTTTATCATAGGAAATGAAATCAGCCCTCGAAGACAAAACCTGTGGGGGGGGAATTTTGTAAGCCCCGGGGTCACAATTTCAGCAAAAATCTGAAATACTCCAATTCACTCAAAAATGGTGCCAAACTGTTGTAAATTCTCCCCTGAAAGGTTTGGAGGTGGAAACAGAAGGCCTTTTATCATAGGAAATGATATCAGCCCTCGACAACTTTACCTGTGAAAGAAAAATTTTCTAAGCCCCGGGGGTCACAATTTCAGCAAAAATCTGAAATTCTCCAGTTCTCTCAAAAATGGTCCGAAACTGTTGCAAATTCTCGCCTAAAAGGTTTGGCGGTGGAAACAGAAGGCTTTTTATCATAGGAAATGATATCAGCCCTCGAAGACAAAACCTGTGGGGGGGGAATTTTGTAAGCCCCGGGGTCACAATTTCAGCAAAAATCTGAAATACTCCAATTCACTCAAAAATGGTGCCAAACTGTTGCAAATTCTCCCCTGAAAGGTTTGGAGGTGGAAACAGAAGGCCTTTTATCATAGGAAATGATATCAGCCCTCGACAACTTTACCTGTGAAAGAAAAATTTTCTAAGCCCCGGGGTCACAATTTCAGCAAAAATCCGAAATTCTCCAGTTTACTCAAAAATGGTGGCACACTGTTCCAAATTCTCCCCTGAAAGGTTTGGCGAGGGAAACAGAAGGCTTTTTATCATAGGAAATGAAATCAGCCCTCGAAGACAAAACCTGTGGGGGGGAAATTTTCTAAGCCCCGGGGTCACAATTTCAGCAAATATCTGAAATTCTCCAATTCTCTGAAAAATGGTGCCAAACTGTTGCAAATTCCCCCCTGAAAAGTTTGGTTGTGGAAACAGAAGGCTTTTTATCATAGGAAATGAAATCAGCCCTCAACAACTTAACCTGTGAAAGAAAAATTTTCTAAGCCCCGGGGTCACAATTTCAGCAAATATCTGAAATTCTCCAATTCTCTGAAAAATGGTGCCAAACTGTTGCAAATTCTCCCCTGAAAGGTTTGGTTGTGGAAACAGAAGGCTTTTTATCATAGGAAATGAAATCAGCCCTCGAAGACAAAACCTGTGAAGAAATAAAATTTCTAAGCCCCGGGGTCACATTTTCAGCAAATATCTGAAATTCTCCAATTCTCTGAAAAATGGTCCCAAACTGTTGCAAATTCTCGCCTAAAAGGTTTGGCGCTGGAAACAGAAGGCTTTTTATCATAGGAAATGAAATCAGCCCTCGAAGACAAAACCTGTGGGGGGAAAATTTTCTAAGCCCCAGGATCTCAATTTCAGCAAATATCTGAAATTCTCCAATTCTCTGAAAAATGGTGCCAAACTGTTGCAAATTCTCCCCTGAAAAGTTTGGTTGTGGAAACAGAAGGCTTTTTATCATGGGAAATGAAATCAGCCCTCGACAACTTAACCTGTAAAACAAAAAATTTCTAAGCCCCGGGGTCACAATTTCAGCAAAAATATGAAATTGTCCAGTTTACTCAAAAAAGGTGCCAAACTGTTACAAATTCTCCCCTGAAAGGTTTTGCGGTGGAAACAGAAGGCTTTTTATCATAGGAAATGAAATCAGCCCTCGAAGACAAAACCTGTGGGGGGGAAATTTTGTAAGCCCCGGGGTCACAATTTCAGCAAAAATCTGAAATACTCCAATTCACTCAAAAATGGTGCCAAACTGTTGCAAATTCTCCCCTGAAAGGTTTGGAGGTGGAAACAGAAGGCCTTTTATCATAGGAAATGATATCAGCCCTCGACAACTTTACCTGTGAAAGAAAAATTTTCTAAGCCCCGGGGTCACAATTTCAGCAAAAATCTGAAATTCTCCAGTTCTCTCAAAAATGGTCCGAAACTGTTGCAAATTCTCGCATAAAAGGTTTGGCGGTGGAAACAGAAGGCTTTTTATCATAGGAAATGATATCAGCCCTCGAAGACAAAACCTGTGAAAAAGATTTTTCTAAGCCCTGGGGTCACAATTTCAGCAAAAATCTGAAATTCTCCAGTTCACTCAAGAATGGTGCCAAACTGTTGCAAATTATCCCCTGAAAGGTTTGGCGGTGGAAACAGAAGGCTTTTTATCATAGGAAATGAAATCAGCCCTCGAAGACAAAACCTGTGGGGGAAAAAAATTCTAAGCCCCGGGGTCACAATTTCAGCAAAAATCCGAAATTCTCCAGTTTACTCAAAAATGGTGGCACACTGTTCCAAATTCTCCCCTGAAAGGTTTGGCGAGGGAAACAGAAGGCTTTTTATCATAGGAAATGAAATCAGCCCTCGAAGACAAAACCTGTGGGGGAAAAATTTTCTAAGCCCCGGGGTCACAATTTCAGCAAATATCTGAAATTCTCCAATTCTCTGAAAAATGGTGCCAAACTGTTGCAAATTCTCCCCTGAAAAGTTTGGTTGTGGAAACAGAAGGCTTTTTATCATAGGAAATGAAATCAGCCCTCAACAACTTAACCTGTGAAAGAAAAATTTTCTAAGCCCCGGGGTCACAATTTCAGCAAATATCTGAAATTCTCCAATTCTCTGAAAAATGGTGCCAAACTGTTGCAAATTCTCCCCTGAAAGGTTTGGTTGTGGAAACAGAAGGCTTTTTATCATAGGAAATGAAATCAGCCCTCCACAACTTAACCTGTGAAAGAAAAAATTTCTAAGGCCCGGGGTCACAATTTCAGCAAAAATCTGAAATTCTCCAATTCTCTCAAAAATGGTCCGAAAATGTTGCAAATTCTCCCCGGAAAGGTTTGGCGGTGGAAACAGAAGGCTTTTTGTCATAGGAAATGAAATCAGCCCTCGAAGACAAAACCTGTGGGGAAAAAAATTTCTAAGCCCCGGGGTCACAATTTCAGCTAAAATCTGAAATTCTCCAATTCACTCAAAAATGGCGCCACACTGTTGCAAATTCTCGCCTAAAAGGTTTGGCGGTGGAAACAGAAGGCTTTTTATCATAGGAAATGAAATCAGCCCTCGACAACTTAACCTGTGAAAGAAAAATTTTCTAAGCCCCGGGGTCACAATTTCAGCAAAAATCTGAAATTCTCCAGTTCACTCAAGAATGGTGCCAAACTGTTGCAAATTCTCCCCTGAAAGGTTTGGCGGTGGAAACAGAAGGCTTTCTATCATAGGAAATGAAATCAGCCCTCGAAGACAAAACCTGTGAAAGAAAAATTTTCTAAGCCCCGGGGTCACAATTTCAGAAAAAAATCTGAAATTCTCCAGTTCACTCAAAAATGGTGCCAAACTGTTGCAAATTCTCTCCGGAAAGGTTTGCCGGTGGAAACAGAAGGCTATTTATCATAGGAAATGAAATCAGCCCTCGAAGACAAAACCTGTGAAGAAATAAAATTTCTAAGCCCCGGGGTCACAATTTCAGCAAAAATCTGAAATTCTCCAGTTCACTCAAGAATGGTGCCAAACTGTTGCAAATTATCCCCTGAAAGGTTTGGCGGTGGAAACAGAAGGCTTTTTATCATAGGAAATGAAATCAGCCCTCGAAGACAAAACCTGTGGAAAAAAAAAATTCTAAGCCCCGGGGTCACAATTTCAGCAAAAATCTGAAATTCTCCAGTTTACTCAAAAATGGTGCCAAACTGTTCCAAATTCTCCCCTGAAAGGTTTGGCGGTGGAAACAGAAGGCTTTTTATAATAGGAAATGAAATCAGCCCTCGAAGACAAAACCTGAGGGGAAAAAATTTTCTAAGCCCCGGGGTCACAATTTCAGCAAATATCTGAAATTCTCCAATTCTCTGAAAAATGGTCCCAAACTGTTGCAAATTCTCGCCTAAAAGGTTTGGCGCTGGATAAAGAAGGCTTTTTATCATAGGAAATGAAATCAGCCCTCGAAGACAAAACCTGTGGGGGGAAAATTTTCTAAGCCCCGGGATCTCAATTTCAGCAAATATCTGAAATTCTCCAATTCTCTGAAAAATGGTGCCAAACTGTTGCAAATTCTCCCCTGAAAGGTTTGGAGGTGGAAACAGAAGGCCTTTTATCATAGGAAATGATATCAGCCCTCGACAACTTTACCTGTGAAAGAAAAATTTTCTAAGCCCCGGGGTCACAATTTCAGCAAAAATCCGAAATTCTCCAGTTTACTCAAAAATGGTGGCACACTGTTCCAAATTCTCCCCTGAAAGGTTTGGCGAGGGAAACAGAAGGCTTTTTATCATAGGAAATGAAATCAACCCTCGAAGACAAAACCTGTGGGGGGAAAATTTTCTAAGCCCCGGGGTCACAATTTCAGCAAATATCTGAAATTCTCCAATTCTCTGAAAAATGGTGCCAAACTGTTGCAAATTCTCCCCTGAAAGGTTTGGTTGTGGAAACAGAAGGCTTTTTATCATAGGAAATGAAATCAGCCCTCAACAACTTAACCTGTGAAAGAAAAATTTTCTAAGCCCCGGGGTCACAATTTCAGCAAATATCTGAAATTCTCCAATTCTCTGAAAAATGGTGCCAAACTGTTGCAAATTCTCCCCTGAAAGGTTTGGTTGTGGAAACAGAAGGCTTTTTGTCATAGGAAATGAAATCAGCCCTCGAAGACAAAACCTGTGGGGGAAAAAAATTCTAAGCCCTGGGGTCACAATTTCCGCAAAAATCTGAAATTCTCCAATTTACTCAAAAATGGTGCCACACTGTTCCAAATTCTCCCCTGAAAGGTTTGGCGGTGGAAACAGAAGGCTTTTTATCATAGGAAATGAAATCAGCCCTCGAAGACAAAACCTGTGAAAAAAAAATTTCTAAGCCCCGGGGTCACAATTTCAGCAAAAATCTAAAATTCTCCAGTTCACTCAAGAATGGTGCCAAACTGTTGCAAATTCTCGCCTAAAAGGTTTGGTTGTGGAAACAGAAGCCTTTTTGTCATAGGAAATGAAATCAGCCCTCGAAGACAAAACCTGTGAAAAAAAATTTTTCTAAGCCCCGGGGTCACAATTTCAGCAAAAATCTGAAATTCTCCAGTTTACTCAAAAAAGGTGCCAAACTGTTGCAAATTCTCCCCTGAAAGGTTTTGCGGTGGAAACAGAAGGCTTTTTATCATAGGAAATGAAATCAGCCCTCGAAGACAAAACCTGTGGGGGGGGAATTTTGTAAGCCCCGGGGTCACAATTTCAGCAAAAATCTGAAATACTCCAATTCACTCAAAAATGGTGCCAAACTGTTGTAAATTCTCCCCTGAAAGGTTTGGAGGTGGAAACAGAAGGCCTTTTATCATAGGAAATGATATCAGCCCTCGACAACTTTACCTGTGAAAGAAAAATTTTCTAAGCCCCGGGGGTCACAATTTCAGCAAAAATCTGAAATTCTCCAGTTCACTCAAAAATGGTGCCAAACTGTTGCAAATTCTCCCCGGAAAGGTTTGCCGGTGGAAACAGAAGGCTATTTATCATAGGAAATGAAATCAGCCCTCGAAGACAAAACCTGTGAAGAAATAAAATTTCTAAGCCCCGGGGTCACAATTTCAGCAAATATCTGAAATTCTCCAATTCTCTGAAAAATGGTCCCAAACTGTTGCAAATTCTCGCCTAAAAGGTTTGGCGCTGGAAACAGAAGGCTTTTTATCATAGGAAATGAAATCAGCCCTCGAAGACAAAACCTGTGGGGGGAAAATTTTCTAAGCCCCAGGATCTCAATTTCAGCAAATATCTGAAATTCTCCAATTCTCTGAAAAATGGTGCCAAACTGTTGCAAATTCTCCCCTGAAAAGTTTGGTTGTGGAAACAGAAGGCTTTTTATCATGGGAAATGAAATCAGCCCTCGACAACTTAACCTGTAAAACAAAAAATTTCTAAGCCCCGGGGTCACAATTTCAGCAAAAATATGAAATTGTCCAGTTTACTCAAAAAAGGTGCCAAACTGTTACAAATTCTCCCCTGAAAGGTTTTGCGGTGGAAACAGAAGGCTTTTTATCATAGGAAATGAAATCAGCCCTCGAAGACAAAACCTGTGGGGGGGAAATTTTGTAAGCCCCGGGGTCACAATTTCAGCAAAAATCTGAAATACTCCAATTCACTCAAAAATGGTGCCAAACTGTTGCAAATTCTCCCCTGAAAGGTTTGGAGGTGGAAACAGAAGGCCTTTTATCATAGGAAATGATATCAGCCCTCGACAACTTTACCTGTGAAAGAAAAATTTTCTAAGCCCCGGGGTCACAATTTCAGCAAAAATCTGAAATTCTCCAGTTCTCTCAAAAATGGTCCGAAACTGTTGCAAATTCTCGCATAAAAGGTTTGGCGGTGGAAACAGAAGGCTTTTTATCATAGGAAATGATATCAGCCCTCGAAGACAAAACCTGTGAAAAAGATTTTTCTAAGCCCTGGGGTCACAATTTCAGCAAAAATCTGAAATTCTCCAGTTCACTCAAGAATGGTGCCAAACTGTTGCAAATTCTCCCCTGAAAGGTTTGGCGGTGGAAACAGAAGGCTTTTTATCATAGGAAATGAAATCAGCCCTCGAAGACAAAACCTGTGGGGGAAAAAAATTCTAAGCCCCGGGGTCACAATTTCAGCAAAAATCCGAAATTCTCCAGTTTACTCAAAAATGGTGGCACACTGTTCCAAATTCTCCCCTGAAAGGTTTGGCGAGGGAAACAGAAGGCTTTTTATCATAGGAAATGAAATCAGCCCTCGAAGACAAAACCTGTGGGGGAAAAATTTTCTAAGCCCCGGGGTCACAATTTCAGCAAATATCTGAAATTCTCCAATTCTCTGAAAAATGGTGCCAAACTGTTGCAAATTCTCCCCTGAAAAGTTTGGTTGTGGAAACAGAAGGCTTTTTATCATAGGAAATGAAATCAGCCCTCAACAACTTAACCTGTGAAAGAAAAATTTTCTAAGCCCCGGGGTCACAATTTCAGCAAATATCTGAAATTCTCCAATTCTCTGAAAAATGGTGCCAAACTGTTGCAAATTCTCCCCTGAAAGGTTTGGTTGTGGAAACAGAAGGCTTTTTATCATAGGAAATGAAATCAGCCCTCCACAACTTAACCTGTGAAAGAAAAAATTTCTAAGGCCCGGGGTCACAATTTCAGCAAAAATCTGAAATTCTCCAATTCTCTCAAAAATGGTCCGAAAATGTTGCAAATTCTCCCCGGAAAGGTTTGGCGGTGGAAACAGAAGGCTTTTTGTCATAGGAAATGAAATCAGCCCTCGAAGACAAAACCTGTGGGGAAAAAAATTTCTAAGCCCCGGGGTCACAATTTCAGCTAAAATCTGAAATTCTCCAATTCACTCAAAAATGGCGCCACACTGTTGCAAATTCTCGCCTAAAAGGTTTGGCGGTGGAAACAGAAGGCTTTTTATCATAGGAAATGAAATCAGCCCTCGACAACTTAACCTGTGAAAGAAAAATTTTCTAAGCCCCGGGGTCACAATTTCAGCAAAAATCTGAAATTCTCCAGTTCACTCAAGAATGGTGCCAAACTGTTGCAAATTCTCCCCTGAAAGGTTTGGCGGTGGAAACAGAAGGCTTTCTATCATAGGAAATGAAATCAGCCCTCGAAGACAAAACCTGTGAAAGAAAAATTTTCTAAGCCCCGGGGTCACAATTTCAGAAAAAAATCTGAAATTCTCCAGTTCACTCAAAAATGGTGCCAAACTGTTGCAAATTCTCTCCGGAAAGGTTTGCCGGTGGAAACAGAAGGCTATTTATCATAGGAAATGAAATCAGCCCTCGAAGACAAAACCTGTGAAGAAATAAAATTTCTAAGCCCCGGGGTCACAATTTCAGCAAAAATCTGAAATTCTCCAGTTCACTCAAGAATGGTGCCAAACTGTTGCAAATTATCCCCTGAAAGGTTTGGCGGTGGAAACAGAAGGCTTTTTATCATAGGAAATGAAATCAGCCCTCGAAGACAAAACCTGTGGAAAAAAAAAATTCTAAGCCCCGGGGTCACAATTTCAGCAAAAATCTGAAATTCTCCAGTTTACTCAAAAATGGTGCCAAACTGTTCCAAATTCTCCCCTGAAAGGTTTGGCGGTGGAAACAGAAGGCTTTTTATAATAGGAAATGAAATCAGCCCTCGAAGACAAAACCTGAGGGGAAAAAATTTTCTAAGCCCCGGGGTCACAATTTCAGCAAATATCTGAAATTCTCCAATTCTCTGAAAAATGGTCCCAAACTGTTGCAAATTCTCGCCTAAAAGGTTTGGCGCTGGATAAAGAAGGCTTTTTATCATAGGAAATGAAATCAGCCCTCGAAGACAAAACCTGTGGGGGGAAAATTTTCTAAGCCCCGGGATCTCAATTTCAGCAAATATCTGAAATTCTCCAATTCTCTGAAAAATGGTGCCAAACTGTTGCAAATTCTCCCCTGAAAGGTTTGGAGGTGGAAACAGAAGGCCTTTTATCATAGGAAATGATATCAGCCCTCGACAACTTTACCTGTGAAAGAAAAATTTTCTAAGCCCCGGGGTCACAATTTCAGCAAAAATCCGAAATTCTCCAGTTTACTCAAAAATGGTGGCACACTGTTCCAAATTCTCCCCTGAAAGGTTTGGCGAGGGAAACAGAAGGCTTTTTATCATAGGAAATGAAATCAACCCTCGAAGACAAAACCTGTGGGGGGAAAATTTTCTAAGCCCCGGGGTCACAATTTCAGCAAATATCTGAAATTCTCCAATTCTCTGAAAAATGGTGCCAAACTGTTGCAAATTCTCCCCTGAAAGGTTTGGTTGTGGAAACAGAAGGCTTTTTATCATAGGAAATGAAATCAGCCCTCAACAACTTAACCTGTGAAAGAAAAATTTTCTAAGCCCCGGGGTCACAATTTCAGCAAATATCTGAAATTCTCCAATTCTCTGAAAAATGGTGCCAAACTGTTGCAAATTCTCCCCTGAAAGGTTTGGTTGTGGAAACAGAAGGCTTTTTGTCATAGGAAATGAAATCAGCCCTCGAAGACAAAACCTGTGGGGGAAAAAAATTCTAAGCCCTGGGGTCACAATTTCCGCAAAAATCTGAAATTCTCCAATTTACTCAAAAATGGTGCCACACTGTTCCAAATTCTCCCCTGAAAGGTTTGGCGGTGGAAACAGAAGGCTTTTTATCATAGGAAATGAAATCAGCCCTCGAAGACAAAACCTGTGAAAAAAAAATTTCTAAGCCCCGGGGTCACAATTTCAGCAAAAATCTAAAATTCTCCAGTTCACTCAAGAATGGTGCCAAACTGTTGCAAATTCTCGCCTAAAAGGTTTGGTTGTGGAAACAGAAGCCTTTTTGTCATAGGAAATGAAATCAGCCCTCGAAGACAAAACCTGTGAAAAAAAATTTTTCTAAGCCCCGGGGTCACAATTTCAGCAAAAATCTGAAATTCTCCAGTTTACTCAAAAAAGGTGCCAAACTGTTGCAAATTCTCCCCTGAAAGGTTTTGCGGTGGAAACAGAAGGCTTTTTATCATAGGAAATGAAATCAGCCCTCGAAGACAAAACCTGTGGGGGGGGAATTTTGTAAGCCCCGGGGTCACAATTTCAGCAAAAATCTGAAATACTCCAATTCACTCAAAAATGGTGCCAAACTGTTGTAAATTCTCCCCTGAAAGGTTTGGAGGTGGAAACAGAAGGCCTTTTATCATAGGAAATGATATCAGCCCTCGACAACTTTACCTGTGAAAGAAAAATTTTCTAAGCCCCGGGGGTCACAATTTCAGCAAAAATCTGAAATTCTCCAGTTCTCTCAAAAATGGTCCGAAACTGTTGCAAATTCTCGCCTAAAAGGTTTGGCGGTGGAAACAGAAGGCTTTTTATCATAGGAAATGATATCAGCCCTCGAAGACAAAACCTGTGGGGGGGGAATTTTGTAAGCCCCGGGGTCACAATTTCAGCAAAAATCTGAAATACTCCAATTCACTCAAAAATGGTGCCAAACTGTTGCAAATTCTCCCCTGAAAGGTTTGGAGGTGGAAACAGAAGGCCTTTTATCATAGGAAATGATATCAGCCCTCGACAACTTTACCTGTGAAAGAAAAATTTTCTAAGCCCCGGGGTCACAATTTCAGCAAAAATCCGAAATTCTCCAGTTTACTCAAAAATGGTGGCACACTGTTCCAAATTCTCCCCTGAAAGGTTTGGCGAGGGAAACAGAAGGCTTTTTATCATAGGAAATGAAATCAGCCCTCGAAGACAAAACCTGTGGGGGGGAAATTTTCTAAGCCCCGGGGTCACAATTTCAGCAAATATCTGAAATTCTCCAATTCTCTGAAAAATGGTGCCAAACTGTTGCAAATTCCCCCCTGAAAAGTTTGGTTGTGGAAACAGAAGGCTTTTTATCATAGGAAATGAAATCAGCCCTCAACAACTTAACCTGTGAAAGAAAAATTTTCTAAGCCCCGGGGTCACAATTTCAGCAAATATCTGAAATTCTCCAATTCTCTGAAAAATGGTGCCAAACTGTTGCAAATTCTCCCCTGAAAGGTTTGGTTGTGGAAACAGAAGGCTTTTTATCATAGGAAATGAAATCAGCCCTCAACAACTTAACCTGTGAAAGAAAAATTTTCTAAGCCCCGGGGTCACAATTTCAGCAAATATCTGAAATTCTCCAATTCTCTGAAAAATGGTGCCAAACTGTTGCAAATTCTCCCCTGAAAGGTTTGGTTGTGGAAACAGAAGGCTTTTTGTCATAGGAAATGAAATCAGCCCTCGAAGACAAAACCTGTGGGGAAAAAAAATTCTAAGCCCTGGGGTCACAATTTCCGCAAAAATCTGAAATTCTCCAATTTACTCAAAAATGGTGCCACACTGTTCCAAATTCTCCCCTGAAAGGTTTGGCGGTGGAAACAGAAGGCTTTTTATCATAGGAAATGAAATCAGCCCTCGAAGACAAAACCTGTGAAAAAAAAATTTCTAAGCCCCGGGGTCACAATTTCAGCAAAAATCTAAAATTCTCCAGTTCACTCAAGAATGGTGCCAAACTGTTGCAAATTCTCGCCTAAAAGGTTTGGTTGTGGAAACAGAAGCCTTTTTGTCATAGGAAATGAAATCAGCCCTCGAAGACAAAACCTGTGAAAAAAATTTTTTCTAAGCCCCGGGGTCACAATTTCAGCAAAAATCTGAAATTCTCCAGTTTACTCAAAAAAGGTGCCAAACTGTTGCAAATTCTCCCCTGAAAGGTTTTGCGGTGGAAACAGAAGGCTTTTTATCATAGGAAATGAAATCAGCCCTCGAAGACAAAACCTGTGGGGGGGGGATTTTGTAAGCCCCGGGGTCACAATTTCAGCAAAAATCTGAAATACTCCAATTCACTCAAAAATGGTGCCAAACTGTTGCAAATTCTCCCCTGAAAGGTTTGGAGGTGGAAACAGAAGGCCTTTTATCATAGGAAATGATATCAGCCCTCGACAACTTTACCTGTGAAAGAAAAATTTTCTAAGCCCCGGGGGTCACAATTTCAGCAAAAATCTGAAATTCTCCAGTTCTCTCAAAAATGGTCCGAAACTGTTGCAAATTCTCGCCTAAAAGGTTTGGCGGTGGAAACAGAAGGCTTTTTATCATAGGAAATGATATCAGCCCTCGAAGACAAAACCTGTGAAAAAGATTTTTCTAAGCCCTGGGGTCACAATTTCAGCAAAAATCTGAAATTCTCCAGTTCACTCAAGAATGGTGCCAAACTGTTGCAAATTCTCCCCTGAAAGGTTTGGCGGTGGAAACAGATGGCTTTTTATCATAGGAAATGAAATCAGCCCTCGAAGACAAAACCTGTGGGGAAAAAAAATTCTAAGCACCGGGGTCACAATTTCAGCAAAAATCCGAAATTCTCCAGTTTACTCAAAAATGGTGGCACACTGTTCCAAATTCTCCCCTGAAAGGTTTGGCGGTGGAAACAGAAGGCTTTTTATCATAGGAAATGAAATCAGCCCTCGAAGACAAAACCTGTGGGGGAAAAATTTTCTAAGCCCCGGGGTCACAATTTCAGCAAATATCTGAAATTCTCCAATTCTCTGAAAAATGGTGCCAAACTGTTGCAAATTCTCCCCTGAAAGGTTTGGTTGTGGAAACAGAAGGCTTTTTATCATAGGAAATGAAATCAGCCCTCAACAACTTAACCTGTGAAAGAAAAATTTTCTAAGCCCCGGGGTCACAATTTCAGCAAATATCTGAAATTCTCCAATTCTCTGAAAAATGGTGCCAAACTGTTGCAAATTCTCCCCTGAAAGGTTTGGTTGTGGAAACAGAAGGCTTTTTATCATAGGAAATGAAATCAGCCCTCAACAACTTAACCTGTGAAAGAAAAATTTTCTAAGCCCCGGGGTCACAATTTCAGCAAATATCTGAAATTCTCCAATTCTCTGAAAAATGGTGCCAAACTGTTGCAAATTCTCCCCTGAAAGGTTTGGCGGTGGAAACAGAAGGCTTTTTATCATAGGAAATGAAATCAGCCCTCGAAGACAAAACCTGTGGGGAAAAAAAATTCTAAGCCCTGGGGTCACAATTTCCGCAAAAATCTGAAATTCTCCAATTTACTCAAAAATGGTGCCACACTATTCCAAATTCTCCCCTGAAAGGTTTGGCGGTGGAAACAGAAGGCTTTTTATAATAGGAAATGAAATCAGCCCTCGAAGACAAAACCTGTGGGGAAAAAATTTTCTAAGCCCCGGGGTCACAATTTCAGCAAATATCTGAAATTCTCCAATTCTCTGAAAAATGGCGCTAAACTGTTGCAAATTCTCCCCTGAAAGGTTTGGTTGTGGAAACAGAAGGCTTTTTATCATAGGAAATGAAATCAGCCCTCGACAACTTAACCTGTGAAAGAAAAATTTTCTAAGCCCCGGGGTCACAATTTCAGCAAAAATCTGAAATTCTCCAGTTTACTCAAAAATGGTGCCACACTGTTCCAAATTCTCCCCTGAAAGGTTTGGCGGTGGAAACAGAAGGCTTTTTATCATAGGAAATGAAATCAGCCCTCGAAGACAAAACCTGTGGGGAAAAAAAATTTCTAAGCCCCGGAGTCACAATTTCAGCAAAAATCTGAAATTCTCCAATTCACTCAAAAATGGTGCCAAACTGTTGCAAATTCTCCCCTGAAAGGTTTGGTTGTGGAAACAGAAGCCTTTTTATCATAGGAAATGAAATCAGCCCTCGAAGACAAAACCTGTGAAAAAAAAATTTCTAAGCCCCGGGGTCACAATTTCAGCAAAAATCTAAAATTCTCCAGTTCACTCAAGAATGGTGCCAAACTGTTGCAAATTCTCCCCTAAAAGGTTTGGTTGTGGAAACAGAAGCCTTTTTGTCATAGGAAATGAAATCAGCCCTCGAAGACAAAACCTGTGAAAAAATTTTTTTCTAAGCCCCGGGGTCACAATTTCAGCAAAAATCTGAAATTCTCCAGTTTACTCAAAAAAGGTGCCAAACTGTTGCAAATTCTCCCCTGAAAGGTTTTGCGGTGGAAACAGAAGGCTTTTTATCATAGGAAATGAAATCAGCCCTCGAAGACAAAACCTGTGGGGGGGGAATTTTGTAAGCCCCGGGGTCACAATTTCAGCAAAAATCTGAAATACTCCAATTCACTCAAAAATGGTGCCAAACTGTTGCAAATTCTCCCCTGAAAGGTTTGGAGGTGGAAACAGAAGGCCTTTTATCATAGGAAATGATATCAGCCCTCGACAACTTTACCTGTGAAAGAAAAATTTTCTAAGCCCCGGGGTCACAATTTCAGCAAAAATCTGAAATTCTCCAGTTCTCTCAAAAATGGTCCGAAACTGTTGCAAATTCTCGCCTAAAAGGTTTGGCAGTGGAAACAGAAGGCTTTTTATCATAGGAAATGATATCAGCCCTCGAAGACAAAACCTGTGAAAAAGATTTTTCTAAGCCCTGGGGTCACAATTTCAGCAAAAATCTGAAATTCTCCAGTTCACTCAAGAATGGTGCCAAACTGTTGCAAATTCTCCCCTGAAAGGTTTGGCGGTGGAAACAGATGGCTTTTTATCATAGGAAATGAAATCAGCCCTCGAAGACAAAACCTGTGGGGAAAAAAAATTCAAAGCCCCGGGGTCACAATTTCAGCAAAAATCCGAAATTCTCCAGTTTACTCAAAAATGGTGGCACACTGTTCCAAATTCTCCCCTGAAAGGTTTGGCGGTGGAAACAGAAGGCTTTTTATCATAGGAAATGAAATCAGCCCTCGAAGACAAAACCTGTGGGGGAAAAATTTTCTAAGCCCCGGGGTCACAATTTCAGCAAATATCTGAAATTCTCCAATTCTCTGAAAAATGGTGCCAAACTGTTGCAAATTCTCCCCTGAAAGGTTTGGTTGTGGAAACAGAAGGCTTTTTATCATAGGAAATGAAATCAGCCCTCAACAACTTAACCTGTGAAAGAAAAATTTTCTAAGCCCCGGGGTCACAATTTCAGCAAATATCTGAAATTCTCCAATTCTCTGAAAAATGGTGCCAAACTGTTGCAAATTCTCCCCTGAAAGGTTTGGTTGTGGAAACAGAAGGCTTTTTATCATAGGAAATGAAATCAGCCCTCAACAACTTAACCTGTGAAAGAAAAATTTTCTAAGCCCCGGGGTCACAATTTCAGCAAATATCTGAAATTCTCCAATTCTCTGAAAAATGGTGCCAAACTGTTGCAAATTCTCCCCTGAAAGGTTTGGTTGTGGAAACAGAAGGCTTTTTATCATAGGAAATGAAATCAGCCCTCGAAGACAAAACCTGTGGGGAAAAAAAATTCTAAGCCCCGGGGTCACAATTTCCGCAAAAATCTGAAATTCTCCAATTTACTCAAAAATGGTGCCACACTGTTCCAAATTCTCCCCTGAAAGGTTTGGCGGTGGAAACAGAAGGCTTTTTATAATAGGAAATGAAATCAGCCCTCGAAGACAAAACCTGTGGGGAAAAATTTTTCTAAGCCCCGGGGTCACAATTTCAGCAAATATCTGAAATTCTCCAATTCTCTGAAAAATGGTGCCAAACTGTTGCAAATTCTCCCCTGAAAGGTTTGGTTGTGGAAACAGAAGGCTTTTTATCATAGGAAATGAAATCAGCCCTCGAAGACAAAACCTGTGGGGGGAAAATTTTCTAAGCCCCGGGATCTCAATTTCAGCAAATATCTGAAATTCTCCAATTCTCTGAAAAATGGTGCCAAACTGTTGCAAATTCTCCCCTGAAAAGTTTGGTTGTGGAAACAGAAGGCTTTTTATCATGGGAAATGAAATCAGCCCTCGACAACTTAACCTGTAAAACAAAAAATTTCTAAGCCCCGGGGTCACAATTTCAGCAAAAATATGAAATTCTCCAGTTTACTCAAAAAAGGTGCCAAACTGTTGCAAATTCTCCCCGGAAAGGTTTTGCGGTGGAAACAGAAGGCTTTTTATCATAGGAAATGAAATCAGCCCTCGAAGACAAAACCTGTGGGGGGGAAATTTTGTAAGCCCCGGGGTCACAATTTCAGCAAAAATCTGAAATACTCCAATTCACTCAAAAATGGTGCCAAACTGTTGCAAATTCTCCCCTGAAAGGTTTGGAGGTGGAAACAGAAGGCCTTTTATCATAGGAAATGATATCAGCCCTCGACAACTTTACCTGTGAAAGAAAAATTTTCTAAGCCCCGGGGTCACAATTTCAGCAAAAATCTGAAATTCTCCAGTTCTCTCAAAAATGGTCCGAAACTGTTGCAAATTCTCGCATAAAAGGTTTGGCGGTGGAAACAGAAGGCTTTTTATCATAGGAAATGATATCAGCCCTCGAAGACAAAACCCGTGAAAAAGATTTTTCTAAGCCCTGGGGTCACAATTTCAGCAAAAATCTGAAATTCTCCAGTTCACTCAAGAATGGTGCCAAACTGTTGCAAATTCTCCCCTGAAAGGTTTGGTTGTGGAAACAGAAGGCTTTTTATCATAGGAAATGAAATCAGCCCTCGAAGACAAAACCTGTGGGGGAAAAAAATTCTAAGCCCCGGGGTCACAATTTCAGCAAAAATCCGAAATTCTCCAGTTTACTCAAAAATGGTGGCACACTGTTCCAAATTCTCCCCTGAAAGGTTTGGCGAGGGAAACAGAAGGCTTTTTATCAAAGAAATGAAATCAGCCCTCGAAGACAAAACCTGTGCGGGAAAAATTTTCTAAGCCCCGGGGTCACAATTTCAGCAAATATCTGAAATTCTCCAATTCTCTGAAAAATGGTGCCAAACTGTTGCAAATTCTCCCCTGAAAAGTTTGGTTGTGGAAACAGAAGGCTTTTTATCATAGGAAATGAAATCAGCCCTCAACAACTTAACCTGTGAAAGAAAAATTTTCTAAGCCCCGGGGTCACAATTTCAGCAAATATCTGAAATTCTCCAATTCTCTGAAAAATGGTGCCAAACTGTTGCAAATTCTCCCCTGAAAGGTTTGGTTGTGGAAACAGAAGGCTTTTTATCATAGGAAATGAAATCAGCCCTCCACAACTTAACCTGTGAAAGAAAAAATTTCTAAGGCCCGGGGTCACAATTTCAGCAAAAATCTGAAATTCTCCAATTCTCTCAAAAATGGTCCGAAAATGTTGCAAATTCTCCCCGGAAAGGTTTGGCGGTGGAAACAGAAGGCTTTTTGTCATAGGAAATGAAATCAGCCCTCGAAGACAAAACCTGTGGGGAAAAAAATTTCTAAGCCCCGGGGTCACAATTTCAGCTAAAATCTGAAATTCTCCAATTCACTCAAAAATGGCGCCACACTGTTGCAAATTCTCGCCTAAAAGGTTTGGCGGTGGAAACAGAAGGCTTTTTATCATAGGAAATGAAATCAGCCCTCGACAACTTAACCTGTGAAAGAAAAATTTTCTAAGCCCCGGGGTCACAATTTCAGCAAAAATCTGAAATTCTCCAGTTCACTCAAGAATGGTGCCAAACTGTTGCAAATTCTCCCCTGAAAGGTTTGGCGGTGGAAACAGAAGGCTTTCTATCATAGGAAATGAAATCAGCCCTCGAAGACAAAACCTGTGAAAGAAAAATTTTCTAAGCCCCGGGGTCACAATTTCAGAAAAAAATCTGAAATTCTCCAGTTCACTCAAAAATGGTGCCAAACTGTTGCAAATTCTCCCCGGAAAGGTTTGCCGGTGGAAACAGAAGGCTATTTATCATAGGAAATGAAATCAGCCCTCGAAGACAAAACCTGTGAAGAAATAAAATTTCTAAGCCCCGGGGTCACAATTTCAGCAAAAATCTGAAATTCTCCAGTTCACTCAAAAATGGTGCCAAACTGTTCCAAATTCTCCCCTGAAAGGTTTGGCGGTGGAAACAGAAGGCTTTTTATAATAGGAAATGAAATCAGCCCTCGAAGACAAAACCTGTGGGGAAAAAAAAAATTCTAAGCCCCGGGGTCACAATTTCAGGAAATATCTGAAATTCTCCAATTCTCTGAAAAATGGTCCCAAACTGTTGCAAATTCTCCCCTGAAAGGTTTGGTTGTGGAAACAGAAGGCTTTTTATCATAGGAAATGAAATCAGCCCTCGAAGACAAAACCTGTGGGGGGAAAATTTTCTAAGCCCCGGGATCTCAATTTCAGCAAATATCTGAAATTCTCCAATTCTCTGAAAAATGGTGCCAAACTGTTGCAAATTCTCCCCTGAAAAGTTTGGTTGTGGAAACAGAAGGCTTTTTATCATGGGAAATGAAATCAGCCCTCGACAACTTAACCTGTAAAACAAAAAATTTCTAAGCCCCGGGGTCACAATTTCAGCAAAAATATGAAATTCTCCAGTTTACTCAAAAAAGGTGCCAAACTGTTGCAAATTCTCCCCGGAAAGGTTTTGCGGAGGAAACAGAAGGCTTTTTATCATAGGAAATGAAATCAGCCCTCGAAGACAAAACCTGTGGGGGGGAAATTTTGTAAGCCCCGGGGTCACAATTTCAGCAAAAATCTGAAATACTCCAATTCACTCAAAAATGGTGCCAAACTGTTGCAAATTCTCCCCTGAAAGGTTTGGAGGTGGAAACAAAAGGCCTTTTATCATAGGAAATGATATCAGCCCTCGACAACTTTACCTGTGAAAGAAAAATTTTCTAAGCCCCGGGGTCACAATTTCAGCAAAAATCTGAAATTCTCCAGTTCTCTCAAAAATGGTCCGAAACTGTTGCAAATTCTCGCATAAAAGGTTTGGCGGTGGAAACAGAAGGCTTTTTATCATAGGAAATGATATCAGCCCTCGAAGACAAAACCTGTGAAAAAGATTTTTCTAAGCCCTGGGGTCACAATTTCAGCAAAAATCTGAAATTCTCCAGTTCACTCAAGAATGGTGCCAAACTGTTGCAAATTCTCCCCTGAAAGGTTTGGTTGTGGAAACAGAAGGCTTTTTATCATAGGAAATGAAATCAGCCCTCGAAGACAAAACCTGTGGGGGAAAAAAATTCTAAGCCCCGGGGTCACAATTTCAGCAAAAATCCGAAATTCTCCAGTTTACTCAAAAATGGTGGCACACTGTTCCAAATTCTCCCCTGAAAGGTTTGGCGAGGGAAACAGAAGGCTTTTTATCATAGGAAATGAAATCAGCCCTCGAAGACAAAACCTGTGCGGGAAAAATTTTCTAAGCCCCGGGGTCACAATTTCAGCAAATATCTGAAATTCTCCAATTCTCTGAAAAATGGTGCCAAACTGTTGCAAATTCTCCCCTGAAAAGTTTGGTTGTGGAAACAGAAGGCTTTTTATCATGGGAAATGAAATCAGCCCTCGACAACTTAACCTGTAAAACAAAAAATTTCTAAGCCCCGGGGTCACAATTTCAGCAAAAATATGAAATTCTCCAGTTTACTCAAAAAAGGTGCCAAACTGTTGCAAATTCTCCCCGGAAAGGTTTTGCGGAGGAAACAGAAGGCTTTTTATCATAGGAAATGAAATCAGCCCTCGAAGACAAAACCTGTGGGGGGGAAATTTTGTAAGCCCCGGGGTCACAATTTCAGCAAAAATCTGAAATACTCCAATTCACTCAAAAATGGTGCCAAACTGTTGCAAATTCTCCCCTGAAAGGTTTGGAGGTGGAAACAGAAGGCCTTTTATCATAGGAAATGATATCAGCCCTCGACAACTTTACCTGTGAAAGAAAAATTTTCTAAGCCCCGGGGTCACAATTTCAGCAAAAATCTGAAATTCTCCAGTTCTCTCAAAAATGGTCCGAAACTGTTGCAAATTCTCGCATAAAAGGTTTGGCGGTGGAAACAGAAGGCTTTTTATCATAGGAAATGATATCAGCCCTCGAAGACAAAACCTGTGAAAAAGATTTTTCTAAGCCCTGGGGTCACAATTTCAGCAAAAATCTGAAATTCTCCAGTTCACTCAAGAATGGTGCCAAACTGTTGCAAATTCTCCCCTGAAAGGTTTGGTTGTGGAAACAGCAGGCTTTTTATCATAGGAAATGAAATCAGCCCTCGAAGACAAAACCTGTGGGGGAAAAAAATTCTAAGCCCCGGGGTCACAATTTCAGCAAAAATCCGAAATTCTCCAGTTTACTCAAAAATGGTGGCACACTGTTCCAAATTCTCCCCTGAAAGGTTTGGCGAGGGAAACAGAAGGCTTTTTATCATAGGAAATGAAATCAGCCCTCGAAGACAAAACCTGTGCGGGAAAAATTTTCTAAGCCCCGGGGTCACAATTTCAGCAAATATCTGAAATTCTCCAATTCTCTGAAAAATGGTGCCAAACTGTTGCAAATTCTCCCCTGAAAGGTTTGGTTGTGGAAACAGAAGGCTTTTTATCATAGGAAATGAAATTAGCCCTCCACAACTTAACCTGTGAAAGAAAAAATTTCTAAGGCCCGGGGTCACAATTTCAGCAAAAATCTGAAATTCTCCAATTCTCTCAAAAATGGTCCGAAAATGTTGCAAATTCTCCCCGGAAAGGTTTGGCGGTGGAAACAGAAGGCTTTTTGTCATAGGAAATGAAATCAGCCCTCGAAGACAAAACCTGTGGGAAAAAAAATTTCTAAGCCCCGGGGTCACAATTTCAGCTAAAATCTGAAATTCTCCAATTCACTCAAAAATGGCGCCACACTGTTGCAAATTCTCGCCTAAAAGGTTTGGCGGTGGAAACAGAAGGCTTTTTATCATAGGAAATGAAATCAGCCCTCGACAACTTAACCTGAGAAAGAAAAATTTTCTAAGCCCCGGGGTCACAATTTCAGCAAAAATCTGAAATTCTCCAGTTCACTCAAGAATGGTGCCAAACTGTTGCAAATTCTCCCCTGAAAGGTTTGGCGGTGGAAACAGAAGGCTTTCTATCATAGGAAATGAAATCAGCCCTCGAAGACAAAACCTGTGAAAGAAAAATTTTCTAAGCCCCGGGGTCACAATTTCAGAAAAAAATCTGAAATTCTCCAGTTCACTCAAAAATGGTGCCAAACTGTTGCAAATTCTCCCCGGAAAGGTTTGCCGGTGGAAACAGAAGGCTATTTATCATAGGAAATGAAATCAGCCCTCGAAGACAAAACCTGTGAAGAAATAAAATTTCTAAGCCCCGGGGTCACAATTTCAGCAAAAATCTGAAATTCTCCAGTTCACTCAAGAATGGTGCCAAACTGTTGCAAATTATCCCCTGAAAGGTTTGGCGGTGGAAACAGAAGGCTTTTTATCATAGGAAATGAAATCAGCCCTCGAAGACAAAACCTGTGGAAAAAAAAAATTCTAAGCCCCGGGGTCACAATTTCAGCAAAAATCTGAAATTCTCCAGTTTACTCAAAAATGGTGCCAAACTGTTCCAAATTCTCCCCTGAAAGGTTTGGCGGTGGAAACAGAAGGCTTTTTATAATAGGAAATGAAATCAGCCCTCGAAGACAAAACCTGAGGGGAAAAAATTTTCTAAGCCCCGGGGTCACAATTTCAGCAAATATCTGAAATTCTCCAATTCTCTGAAAAATGGTCCCAAACTGTTGCAAATTCTCGCCTAAAAGGTTTGGCGCTGGAAACAGAAGGCTTTTTATCATAGGAAATGAAATCAGCCCTCGAAGACAAAACCTGTGGGGGGAAAATTTTCTAAGCCCCGGGATCTCAATTTCAGCAAATATCTGAAATTCTCCAATTCTCTGAAAAATGGTGCCAAACTGTTGCAAATTCTCCCCTGAAAAGTTTGGTTGTGGAAACAGAAGGCTTTTTATCATGGGAAATGAAATCAGCCCTCGACAACTTAACCTGTAAAACAAAAAATTTCTAAGCCCCGGGGTCACAATTTCAGCAAAAATATGAAATTCTCCAGTTTACTCAAAAAAGGTGCCAAACTGTTGCAAATTCTCCCCGGAAAGGTTTTGCGGTGGAAACAGAAGGCTTTTTATCATAGGAAATGAAATCAGCCCTCGAAGACAAAACCTGTGGGGGGGAAATTTTGTAAGCCCCGGGGTCACAATTTCAGCAAAAATCTGAAATACTCCAATTCACTCAAAAATGGTGCCAAACTGTTGCAAATTCTCCCCTGAAAGGTTTGGAGGTGGAAACAGAAGGCCTTTTATCATAGGAAATGATATCAGCCCTCGACAACTTTACCTGTGAAAGAAAAATTTTCTAAGCCCCGGGGTCACAATTTCAGCAAAAATCTGAAATTCTCCAGTTCTCTCAAAAATGGTCCGAAACTGTTGCAAATTCTCGCCTAAAAGGTTTGGCGGTGGAAACAGAAGGCTTTTTATCATAGGAAATGATATCAGCCCTCGAAGACAAAACCTGTGAAAAAGATTTTTCTAAGCCCTGGGGTCACAATTTCAGCAAAAATCTGAAATTCTCCAGTTCACTCAAGAATGGTGCCAAACTGTTGCAAATTCTCCCCTGAAAGGTTTGGCGGTGGAAACAGAAGGCTTTTTATCATAGGAAATGAAATCAGCCCTCGAAGACAAAACCTGTGGGGAAAAAAAATTCTAAGCCCCGGGGTCACAATTTCAGCAAAAATCCGAAATTCTCCAGTTTACTCAAAAATGGTGGCACACTGTTCCAAATTCTCCCCTGAAAGGTTTGGTGAGGGAAACAGAAGGCTTTTTTATCATAGGAAATGAAATCAGCCCTCGAAGACAAAACCTGTGCGGGAAAAATTTTCTAAGCCCCGGGGTCACAATTTCAGCAAATATCTGAAATTCTCCAATTCTCTGAAAAATGGTGCCAAACTGTTGCAAATTCTCCCCTGAAAAGTTTGGTTGTGGAAACAGAAGGCTTTTTATCATAGGAAATGAAATCAGCCCTCAACAACTTAACCTGTGAAAGAAAAATTTTCTAAGCCCCGGGGTCACAATTTCAGCAAATATCTGAAATTCTCCAATTCTCTGAAAAATGGTGCCAAACTGTTGCAAATTCTCCCCTGAAAGGTTTGGTTGTGGAAACAGAAGGCTTTTTATCATAGGAAATGAAATCAGCCCTCCACAACTTAACGTGTGAAAGAAAAAATTTCTAAGGCCCGGGGTCACTATTTCAGCAAAAATCTGAAATTCTCCAATTCTCTCAAAAATGGTCCGAAAATGTTGCAAATTCTCCCCGGAAAGGTTTGGCGGTGGAAACAGAAGGCTTTTTGTCATAGGAAATGAAATCAGCCCTCGAAGACAAAACCTGTTGGGAAAAAAATTTCTAATCCCCGGGGTCACAATTTCAGCTAAAATCTGAAATTCTCCAATTCACTCAAAAATGGCGCCACACTGTTGCAAATTCTCGCCTAAAAGGTTTGGCGGTGGAAACAGAAGGCTTTTTATCATAGGAAATGAAATCAGCCCTCGACAACTTAACCTGTGAAAGAAAAATTTTCTAAGCCCCGGGGTCACAATTTCAGCAAAAATCTGAAATTCTCCAGTTCACTCAAGAATGGTGCCAAACTGTTGCAAATTCTCCCCTGAAAGGTTTGGCGGTGGAAACAGAAGGCTTTCTATCATAGGAAATGAAATCAGCCCTCGAAGACAAAACCTGTGAAAGAAAAATTTTCTAAGCCCCGGGGTCAGAATTTCAGAAAAAAATCTGAAATTCTCCAGTTCACTCAAAAATGGTGCCAAACTGTTGCAAATTCTCCCCGGAAAGGTTTGCCGGTGGAAACAGAAGGCTATTTATCATAGGAAATGAAATCAGCCCTCGAAGACAAAACCTGTGAAGAAATAAAATTTCTAAGCCCCGGGGTCACAATTTCAGCAAAAATCTGAAATTCTCCAGTTCACTCAAGAATGGTGCCAAACTGTTGCAAAATATCCCCTGAAAGGTTTGGCGGTGGAAACAGAAGGCTTTTTATCATAGGAAATGAAATCAGCCCTCGAAGACAAAACCTGTGGGGAAAAAAAATTCTAAGCCCCGGGGTCACAATTTCAGCAAAAATCTGAAATTCTCCAGTTTACTCAAAAATGGTGCCAAACTGTTCCAAATTCTCCCCTGAAAGGTTTGGCGGTGGAAACAGAAGGCTTTTTATAATAGGAAATGAAATCAGCCCTCGAAGACAAAACCTGTGGGGAAAAAATTTTCTAAGCCCCGGCGTCACAATTTCAGCAAATATCTGAAATTCTCCAATTCTCTGAAAAATGGTCCCAAACTGTTGCAAATTCTCGCCTAAAAGGTTTGGCAGTGGAAACAGAAGGCTTTTTATCATAGGAAATGAAATCAGCCCTCGAAGACAAAACCTGTGGGGAAAAATTTTTCTAAGCCCCGGGATCTCAATTTCAGCAAATATCTGAAATTCTCCAATTCTCTGAAAAATGGTGCCAAACTGTTGCAAATTCTCCCCTGAAAGGTTTGGTTGTGGAAACAGAAGGCTTTTTATCATGGGAAATGAAATCAGCCCTCGACAACTTAACCTGTAAAACAAAAAATTTCTAAGCCTCGGAGTCACAATTTCCGCAAAAATCTGAAATTCTCCAATTAACTCAAAAATGGTGCCAAACTGTTGCAAATTCTCCCCTGAAAGGTTTGGTGGTGGAAACAGAAGGCTTTTTATCATAGGAAATGAAATCAGCCCTCGAAGACAAAACCTGTGAAGAAAAATTTTCTAAGCCCCGGGGTCACAATTTCAGCAAAAATATGAAATTCTCCAGTTTACTCAAAAATGGTGCAAAACTGTTGCAAATTCTCCCCTGAAAGGTTTTGCGGTGGAAACAGAAGGCTTTTTATCATAGGAAATGAAATCAGCCCTTGAAGACAAAACCTGTGGGGAAAAAATTTTCTAAGCCCCGGGGTCACAATTTCAGCAAAAATCTGAAATTCTCCAATTCTCTGAAAAATGGTGCCAAACTGTTGCAAATTCTCCCCTGAAAGGTTTGGTTGTGGAAACAGAAGGCTTTTTATCATAGGAAATGAAATCAGCCCTCGACAACTTAACCTGTAAAACAAAAAATTTCTAAGCCTCGGAGTCACAATTTCAGCAAAAATCTGAAATTCTCCAATTCTCCCAAAAATGGTCTGAAACTGTTGCAAATTCTCGCCTAAAAGGTTTGGTGGTGGAAACAGAAGGCTTTTTATCATAGGAAATGAAATCAGCCCTCGAAGACAAAACCTGTGAAAAAAAAATTTCTAAGCCCCGGGGTCACAATTTCAGCAAAAATATGAAATTCTCCAGTTTACTCAAAAATGGTGCCAAACTGTTGCAAATTCTCCCCTGAAAGGTTTTGCGGTGGAAAAAGAAGGCTTTTTATCATAGGAAATGAAATCAGCCCTCGAAGACAAAACCTGTGGGGGGGGGGATTTTCTAAGCCCCGGGGTCACAATTTCAGGAAAAATCTGAAATTCTCCACTTCTCTCAAAAATGGTGCCAAACTGTTGCAAATTCTCCCCTGAAAGGTTTGGTTGTGGAAACAGAAGCCTTTTTGTCATAGGAAATGAAATCAGCCCTCGAAGACAAAACCTGTGAAAAAAAAAATTTCTAAGCCCCGGAGTCACAATTTCAGCAAAAATCTGAAATTCTCCAATTCTCTCAAAAATGGTCCGTAACTGTTCAGTTTCTGTTAATTGGTTCTCGTGGGAAACTTGCAGATTCTAGCTTCGCACAATTAACTCAGGCTGGTGTCTATTTACTCTTGGCAGAAAGCCCAGGTCTGCTTGACCTAGAAACTACTCATTCTGATTGGTTAACGACCAGCACTCTGCTCTGTTATCAAGGGATTGCTAGCTCAGTTTGAGTTGAGGTGTTGTTAGGAGTAGAAGTGCTGTGTATGGTTTTGAGAGAGAGAGAAAGAGAGGATTTATTTTGCTTTGTTTTGTATGCAGAAACTCTGCTGGTTTTATTTTTTTCCTTTTAATAAATCCTGTAAATAGTTATTCTGAGTCTAGCTGACTTGTCATTACTGCCGCAACTAGCTTCTTCGCTGTGCAGGAAAACTCTGCTACGTTTGGGCTAAAGCCAATAGGGCTATGCCTGACACTTCAAAGTTCCATGAGTAACTGTTGCAAATTCTCGCCTAAAAGGTTTGGCGGTGGAAACAGAAGGCTTTTTATCATAGGAAATGAAATCAGCCCTCGAAGACAAAACCTGTGAAAAAAAAATTTTCTAAGCCCCGGGGTCACAATTTCAGCAAAAGTCTGAAATTCTCCAGTTTACTCAAAAATGGTGCCAAACTGTTGCAAATTCTCCCCTGAAAGGTTTTGCGGTGGAAACAGAAGGCTTTTTATCATAGGAAATGAAATCAGCCCTCGAAGACAAAACCTGTGAAAAAAAAATTTTCTAAGCCCCAAGGTCACAATTTCAGCAAAAATATGAAATTCTCCAGTTTACTCAAAAATGGTGCCAAACTGTTGCAAATTCTCCCCTGAAAAGTTTTGCGGTGGAAACAGAAGGCTTTTTATCATAGGAAATGAAATCAGCCCTCGAAGACAAAACCTGTGGGGAAAAAATTTTCTAAGCCCCGGGGTCACAATTTCAGCAAAAATCTGAAATTCTCCAATTCTCTCAAGAATGGTGCCAAACTGTTGCAAATTCTCCCCTGAAAGGTTTGGCGGTGGAAACAGAAGGCTTTTTATCATAGGAAATGAAATCAGCCCTCGAAGACAAATCCTGTGGAAAAAAAAATTTCTAAGCCCCGGGGTCACAATTTCAGCAAAAATCTGAAATACTCCAATTCACTCAAAAATGGTGCCACACTGTTCCAAATTCTCCCCTGAAAGGTTTGGCGGTGGAAACAGAAGGCTTTTTATCATAGGAAATGAAATCAGCCCTCGACAACTTAACCTGTGAAAGAAAAATTTTCTAAGCCCCGGGGTCACAATTTCAGCAAAAATCTGAAATTCTCCAATTCTCTCAAAAATGCTCCGAAACTGTTGCAAATTCTCGCCTAAAAGGTTTGGCGGTGGAAACAAAAGGCTTTTTATCATAGGAAATGAAATCAGCCCTCGAAGACAAAACCTGTGAGAAAAAAATTTCTAAGCCCCGGGTCACAATTTCCGCAAAAATCTGAAATTCTCCAATTCTCTGAAAAATGGTGCCAAACTGTTGCAAATTCTCCCCTGAAAGGTTTGGTTGTGGAAACAGAAGGCTTTTTATCATAGGAAATGAAATCAGCCCTCGACAACTTAACCTGTAAAAGAAAAAATTTCTAAGCCCCGGGGTCACAATTTAGGCAAAAATCTGAAATTCTCCAATTCTCTCAAAAATGGTCCGTAACTCTTGCAAATTCTCGCCTAAAAGGTTTGGCGGTGGAAACAGAAGGCTTTTTATCATAGGAAATGAAATCAGCCCTCGAAGACAAAACCTGTGAAAAAAAAATTTTCTAAGCCCCGGGGTCACAAATTCAGCAAAAATCTGAAATTCTCCAATTCTCTCAAGAATGGTGCCAAACTGTTACAAATTCTCCCCTGAAAGGTTTGGCGGTGGAAACAGAAGGCTTTTTATCATAGGAAATGAAATCAGCCCTCGAAGACAAAACCTGTGGGGAAAAAAATTTCTAAGCCCCGGGGTCACAATTTCAGCAAAAATCTGAAATTCTCCAGTTTACTCAAAAATGGTGCCAAACTGTTGCAAATTCTCCCCTGAAAGGTTTTGCGGTGGAAACAGAAGGCTTTTTATCATAGGAAATGAAATCAGCCCTCGAAGACAAAACCTGTGGGGGAAAAATTTTCTAAGCCCCGGGATCTCAATTTCAGCAAATATCTGAAATTCTCCAATTCTCTGAAAAATGGTGCCAAACTGTTGCAAATTCTCCCCTGAAAGGTTTGGTTGTGGAAACAGAAGGCTTTTTATCATAGGAAATGAAATCAGCCCTCGAAGAAAAAACCTGTGAAGAAAAATTTTCTAAGCCCCGGGGTCACAATTTCAGCAAAAATATGAAATTCTCCAGTTTACTCAAAAATGGTGCCAAACTGTTGCAAATTCTCGCCTAAAAGGTTTGGCGGTGGAAACAAAAGGCTTTTTATCATAGGAAATGAAATCAGCCCTCGAAGACAAAACCTGTGGGGGGAAAATTTTGTAAGCCCCGGGGTCACAATTTCAGCAAAAATCTGAAATACTCCAATTCACTCAAAAATGGTGCCAAACTGTTGCAAATTCTCCCCTGAAAGGTTTGGCGGTGGAAACAGAAGGCTTTTTATCATAGGAAATGAAATCACCCCTCAACAACTTTACCTGTGAAAGAAAAAATTTCTAAGCCCCGGGGTCACAATTTCAGCAATAATCTAAAATTCTCCAGTTCACTCAAAAATGGTCCGAAACTGTTGCAAATTCTCGCCTAAAAGGTTTGGCGGTGGAAACAGAAGGCTTTTTATCATAGGAAATGAAATCAGCCCTCGAAGACAAAACCTGTGAAAAAAAAAATTCTAAGCCTCGGGGTCACAATTTCAGCAAAAATCTGAAATTCTCCAGTTTACTCAAAAATGGTGCCAAACTGTTGCAAATTCTCCCCTGAAAGGTTTGGTTGTGGAAACAGAATCCTTTTTGTCATAGGAAATGAAATCAGCCCTCAAAGACAAAACCTATGAAAAAAAAAAATTCTAAGCCCCTGGGTCACAATTTCAGCAAAAATATGAAATTCTCCAGTTTACTCAAAAATGGTGCCAAACTGTTGCAAATTCTCCCCTGAAAGGTTTTGCGGTGGAAAAAGAAGGCTTTTTATCATAGGAAATGAAATCAGCCCTCGAAGACAAAACCTGTGAAAGAAAAATTTTCTAAGCCCCGGGGTCACAATTTCAGCAAAAATCTGAAATTCTCCAATTCTCTCAAAAATGGTCCGAAACTGTTGCAAATTCTCGCCTAAAAGGTTTGGCGGCGGAAACAGAAGGCTTTTTATCATAGGAAATGAAATCAGCCCTCGAAGACAAAACCTGTGGAAAAAAATTTTCTAAGCCCCGGGGTCACAATTTCAGCAAAAATATGAAATTCTCCAGTTTACTCAAAAATGGTGCCAAACTGTTGCAAATTCTCCCCTGAAAGGTTTGGCGGTGGAAACAGAAGGCTTTTTATAATAGGAAATGAAATCAGCCCTCGAAGACAAAACCTGAGGGGGAAAAATTTTCTAAGCCCCGGGGTCACAATTTCAGCAAATATCTGAAATTCTCCAATTCTCTGAAAAATGGTCCCAAACTGTTGCAAATTCTCGCCTAAAAGGTTTGGCGCTGGAAACAGAAGGCTTTTTATCATAGGAAATGAAATCAGCCCTCAAAGACAAAACCTGTGGGGGGGGAATTTTCTAAGCCCCGGGATCTCAATTTCAGCAAATATCTGAAATTCTCCAATTCTCTGAAAAATGGTGCCAAACTGTTGCAAATTCTCCCCTGAAAAGTTTGGTTGTGGAAACAGAAGGCTTTTTATCATGGGAAATGAAATCAGCCCTCGACAACTTAACCTGTAAAACAAAAAATTTCTAAGCCCCGGGGTCACAATTTCAGCAAAAATATGAAATTCTCCAGTTTACTCAAAAAAGGTGCCAAACTGTTGCAAATTCTCCCCGGAAAGGTTTTGCGGTGGAAACAGAAGGCTTTTTATCATAGGAAATGAAATCAGCCCTCGAAGACAAAACCTGTGGGGGGGAAATTTTGTAAGCCCCGGGGTCACAATTTCAGCAAAAATCTGAAATACTCCAATTCACTCAAAAATGGTGCCAAACTGTTGCAAATTCTCCCCTGAAAGGTTTGGAGGTGGAAACAGAAGGCCTTTTATCATAGGAAATGATATCAGCCCTCGACAACTTTACCTGTGAAAGAAAAATTTTCTAAGCCCCGGGGTCACAATTTCAGCAAAAATCTGAAATTCTCCAGTTCTCTCAAAAATGGTCCGAAACTGTTGCAAATTCTCGCATAAAAGGTTTGGCGGTGGAAACAGAAGGCTTTTTATCATAGGAAATGATATCAGCCCTCGAAGACAAAACCTGTGAAAAAGATTTTTCTAAGCCCTGGGGTCACAATTTCAGCAAAAATCTGAAATTCTCCAGTTCACTCAAGAATGGTGCCAAACTGTTGCAAATTCTCCCCTGAAAGGTTTGGCGGTGGAAACAGAAGGCTTTTTATCATAGGAAATGAAATCAGCCCTCGAAGACAAAACCTGTGGGGGAAAAAAATTCTAAGCCCCGGGGTCACAATTTCAGCAAAAATCCGAAATTCTCCAGTTTACTCAAAAATGGTGGCACACTGTTCCAAATTCTCCCCTGAAAGGTTTGGCGAGGGAAACAGAAGGCTTTTTATCATAGGAAATGAAATCAGCCCTCGAAGACAAAACCTGTGGGGGAAAAATTTTCTAAGCCCCGGGGTCACAATTTCAGCAAATATCTGAAATTCTCCAATTCTCTGAAAAATGGTGCCAAACTGTTGCAAATTCTCCCCTGAAAAGTTTGGTTGTGGAAACAGAAGGCTTTTTATCATAGGAAATGAAATCAGCCCTCAACAACTTAACCTGTGAAAGAAAAATTTTCTAAGCCCCGGGGTCACAATTTCAGCAAATATCTGAAATTCTCCAATTCTCTGAAAAATGGTGCCAAACTGTTGAAAATTCTCCCCTGAAAGGTTTGGTTGTGGAAACAGAAGGCTTTTTATCATAGGAAATGAAATCAGCCCTCCACAACTTAACCTGTGAAAGAAAAAATTTCTAAGGCCCGGGGTCACTATTTCAGCAAAAATCTGAAATTCTCCAATTCTCTCAAAAATGGTCCGAAAATGTTGCAAATTCTCCCCGGAAAGGTTTGGCGGTGGAAACAGAAGGCTTTTTGTCATAGGAAATGAAATCAGCCCTCGAAGACAAAACCTGTGGGGAAAAAAATTTCTAATCCCCGGGGTCACAATTTCAGCTAAAATCTGAAATTCTCCAATTCACTCAAAAATGGCGCCACACTGTTGCAAATTCTCGCCTAAAAGGTTTGGCGGTGGAAACAGAAGGCTTTTTATCATAGGAAATGAAATCAGCCCTCGACAACTTAACCTGTGAAAGAAAAATTTTCTAAGCCCCGGGGTCACAATTTCAGCAAAAATCTGAAATTCTCCAGTTCACTCAAGAATGGTGCCAAACTGTTGCAAATTCTCCCCTGAAAGGTTTGGCGGTGGAAACAGAAGGCTTTCTATCATAGGAAATGAAATCAGCCCTCGAAGACAAAACCTGTGAAAGAAAAATTTTCTAAGCCCCGGGGTCACAATTTCAGAAAAAAATCTGAAATTCTCCAGTTCACTCAAAAATGGTGCCAAACTGTTGCAAATTCTCCCCGGAAAGGTTTGCCGGTGGAAACAGAAGGCTATTTATCATAGGAAATGAAATCAGCCCTCGAAGACAAAACCTGTGAAGAAATAAAATTTCTAAGCCCCGGGGTCACAATTTCAGCAAAAATCTGAAATTCTCCAGTTCACTCAAGAATGGTTCCAAACTGTTCCAAAATATCCCCTGAAAGGTTTGGCGGTGGAAACAGAAGGCTTTTTATCATAGGAAATGAAATCAGCCCTCGAAGACAAAACCTGTGGAAAAAAAAAATTCTAAGCCCCGGGGTCACAATTTCAGCAAAAATCTGAAATTCTCCAGTTTACTCAAAAATGGTGCCAAACTGTTCCAAATTCTCCCCTGAAAGGTTTGGCGGTGGAAACAGAAGGCTTTTTATAATAGGAAATGAAATCAGCCCTCGAAGACAAAACCTGTGGGGAAAAAATTTTCTAAGCCCCGGGGTCACAATTTCAGCAAATATCTGAAACTCTCCAATTCTCTGAAAAATGGTCCCAAACTGTTGCAAATTCTCGCCTAAAAGGTTTGGCGCTGGAAACAGAAGGCTTTTTATCATAGGAAATGAAATCAGCCCTCGAAGACAAAACCTGTGGGGGAAAAATTTTCTAAGCCCCGGGATCTCAATTTCAGCAAATATCTGAAATTCTCCAATTCTCTGAAAAATGGTGCCAAACTGTTGCAAATTCTCCCCTGAAAGGTTTGGCGGTGGAAACAGAAGGCTTTTTATCATGGGAAATGAAATCAGCCCTCGACAACTTAACCTGTAAAACAAAAAATTTCTAAGCCTCGGAGTCACAATTTCCGCAAAAATCTGAAATTCTCCAATTAACTCAAAAATGGTGCCAAACTGTTGCAAATTCTCCCCTGAAAGGTTTGGTGGTGGAAACAGAAGGCTTTTTATCATAGGAAATGAAATCAGCCCTCGAAGACAAAACCTGTGAAGAAAAATTTTCTAAGCCCCGGGGGTCACAATTTCAGCAAAAATATGAAATTCTCCAGTTTACTCAAAAATGGTGCAAAACTGTTGCAAATTCTCCCCTGAAAGGTTTTGCGGTGGAAACAGAAGGCTTTTTATCATAGGAAATGAAATCAGCCCTTGAAGACAAAACCTGTGGGGAAAAAATTTTCTAAGCCCCGGGGTCACAATTTCAGCAAAAATCTGAAATTCTCCAATTCTCTGAAAAATGGTGCCAAACTGTTGCAAATTCTCCCCTGAAAGGTTTGGTTGTGGAAACAGAAGGCTTTTTATCATAGGAAATGAAATCAGCCCTCGACAACTTAACCTGTAAAACAAAAAATTTCTAAGCCTCGGAGTCACAATTTCAGCAAAAATCTGAAATTCTCCAATTCTCTCAAAAATGGTCTGAAACTGTTGCAAATTCTCGCCTAAAAGGTTTGGTGGTGGAAACAGAAGGCTTTTTATCATAGGAAATGAAATCAGCCCTCGAAGACAAAACCTGTGAAAAAAAAATTTCTAAGCCCCGGGGTCACAATTTCAGCAAAAATATGAAATTCTCCAGTTTACTCAAAAATGGTGCCAAACTGTTGCAAATTCTCCCCTGAAAGGTTTTGCGGTGGAAAAAGAAGGCTTTTTATCATAGGAAATGAAATCAGCCCTCGAAGACAAAACCTGTGGGGGGGGGGAATTTTCTAAGCCCCGGGGTCACAATTTCAGGAAAAATCTGAAATTCTCCACTTCTCTCAAAAATGGTGCCAAACTGTTGCAAATTCTCCCCTGAAAGGTTTGGTTGTGGAAACAGAAGCCTTTTTGTCATAGGAAATGAAATCAGCCCTCGAAGACAAAACCTGTGAAAAAAAAAATTTCTAAGCCCCGGAGTCACAATTTCAGCAAAAATCTGAAATTCTCCAATTCTCTCAAAAATGGTCCGTAACTGTTCAGTTTCTGTTAATTGGTTCTCGTGGGAAACTTGCAGATTCTAGCTTCGCACAATTAACTCAGGCTGGTGTCTATTTACTCTTGGCAGAAAGCCCAGGTCTGCTTGACCTAGAAACTACTCATTCTGATTGGTTAACGACCAGCACTCTGCTCTGTTATCAAGGGATTGCTAGCTCAGTTTGAGTTGAGGTGTTGTTAGGAGTAGAAGTGCTGTGTATGGTTTTGAGAGAGAGAAAAAGAGAGGATTTATTTTGCTTTGTTTTGTATGCAGAAACTCTGCTGGTTTTATTTTTTTCCTTTTAATAAATCCTGTAAATAGTTATTCTGAGTATAGCTGACTTGTCATTACTGCCGCAACTAGCTTCTTCGCTGTGCAGGAAAACACTGCTACGTTTGGGCTAAAGCCAATAGGGCTATGCCTGACACTTCAAAGTTCCATGAGTAACTGTTGCAAATTCTCGCCTAAAAGGTTTGGCGGTGGAAACAGAAGGCTTTTTATCATAGGAAATGAAATCAGCCCTTGAAGACAAAACCTGTGAAAAAAAAATTTTCTAAGCCCCGGGGTCACAATTTCAGCAAAAGTCTGAAATTCTCCAGTTTACTCAAAAATGGTGCCAAACTGTTGCAAATTCTCCCCTGAAAGGTTTTGCGGTGGAAACAGAAGGCTTTTTATCATAGGAAATGAAATCAGCCCTCGAAGACAAAACCTGTGAAAAAAAAAAATTCTAAGCCCCGGGGTCACAATTTCAGCAAAAATATGAAATTCTCCAGTTTACTCAAAAATGGTGCCAAACTGTTGCAAATTCTCCCCTGAAAAGTTTTGCGGTGGAAACAGAAGGCTTTTTATCATAGGAAATGAAATCAGCCCTCGAAGACAAAACCTGTGGGGAAAAAATTTTCTAAGCCCCGGGGTCACAACTTCAGCAAAAATCTGAAATTCTCCAATTCTCTCAAGAATGGTGCCAAACTGTTGCAAATTCTCCCCTGAAAGGTTTGGCGGTGGAAACAGAAGGCTTTTTATCATAGGAAATGAAATCAGCCCTCGAAGACAAATCCTGTGGAAAAAAAAATTTCTAAGCCCCGGGGTCACAATTTCAGCAAAAATCTGAAATACTCCAATTCACTCAAAAATGGTGCCACACTGTTCCAAATTCTCCCCTGAAAGGTTTGGCGGTGGAAACAGAAGGCTTTTTATCATAGGAAATGAAATCAGCCCTCGACAACTTAACCTGTGAAAGAAAAATTTTCTAAGCCCCGGGGTCACAATTTCAGCAAAAATCTGAAATTCTCCAATTCTCTCAAAAATGCTCCGAAACTGTTGCAAATTCTCGCCTAAAAGGTTTGGCGGTGGAAACAAAAGGCTTTTTATCATAGGAAATGAAATCAGCCCTCGAAGACAAAACCTGTGAGAAAAAAATTTCTAAGCCCCGGGTCACAATTTCCGCAAAAATCTGAAATTCTCCAATTCTCTGAAAAATGGTGCCAAACTGTTGCAAATTCTCCCCTGAAAGGTTTGGTTGTGGAAACAGAAGGCTTTTTATCATAGGAAATGAAATCAGCCCTCGACAACTTAACCTGTAAAAGAAAAAATTTCTAAGCCCCGGGGTCACAATTTAGGCAAAAATCTGAAATTCTCCAATTCTCTCAAAAATGGTCCGTAACTGTTGCAAATTCTCGCCTAAAAGGTTTGGCGGTGGAAACAGAAGGCTTTTTATCATAGGAAATGAAATCAGCCCTCGAAGACAAAACCTGTGAAAAAAAAATTTTCTAAGCCCCGGGGTCACAATTTCAGCAAAAATCTGAAATTCTCCAATTCTCTCAAGAATGGTGCCAAACTGTTACAAATTCTCCCCTGAAAGGTTTGGCGGTGGAAACAGAAGGCTTTTTATCATAGGAAATGAAATCAGCCCTCGAAGACAAAACCTGTGAAAAAAAAAATTTCTAAGCCCCGGGGTCACAATTTCAGCAAAAATCTGAAATACTCCAATTCACTCAAAAATGGTGCCAAACTGTTCCAAATTCTCCCCTGAAAGGTTTGGCGGTGGAAACAGAAGGCTTTTTATAATAGGAAATGAAATCAGCCCTCGAAGACAAAACCTGTGGGGAAAAAATTTTCTAAGCCCCGGGGTCACAATTTCAGCAAAAATCTGAAATTCTCCAATTCTCTCAAGAATGGTGCCAAACTGTTGCAAATTCTCCCCTGAAAGGTTTGGCGGTGGAAACAGAAGGCTTTTTATCATAGGAAATGAAATCAGCCCTCGAAGACAAATCCTGTGGAAAAAAAAATTTCTAAGCCCCGGGGTCACAATTTCAGCAAAAATCTGAAATACTCCAATTCACTCAAAAATGGTGCCACACTGTTCCAAATTCTCCCCTGAAAGGTTTGGCGGTGGAAACAGAAGGCTTTTTATCATAGGAAATGAAATCAGCCCTCGACAACTTAACCTGTGAAAGAAAAATTTTCTAAGCCCCGGGGTCACAATTTCAGCAAAAATCTGAAATTCTCCAATTCTCTCAAAAATGCTCCGAAACTGTTGCAAATTCTCGCCTAAAAGGTTTGGCGGTGGAAACAAAAGGCTTTTTATCATAGGAAATGAAATCAGCCCTCGAAGACAAAACCTGTGAGAAAAAAATTTCTAAGCCCCGGGTCACAATTTCCGCAAAAATCTGAAATTCTCCAATTCTCTGAAAAATGGTGCCAAACTGTTGCAAATTCTCCCCTGAAAGGTTTGGTTGTGGAAACAGAAGGCTTTTTATCATAGGAAATGAAATCAGCCCTCGACAACTTAACCTGTAAAAGAAAAAATTTCTAAGCCCCGGGGTCACAATTTAGGCAAAAATCTGAAATTCTCCAATTCTCTCAAAAATGGTCCGAAACTGTTGCAAATTCTCGCCTAAAAGGTTTGGCGGTGGAAACAGAAGGCTTTTTATCATAGGAAATGAAATCAGCCCTCGAAGACAAAACCTGTGAAAAAAAAATTTTCTAAGCCCCGGGGTCACAATTTCAGCAAAAATCTGAAATACTCCAATTCACTCAAAAATGGTGCCAAACTGTTCCAAATTCTCCCCTGAAAGGTTTGGCGGTGGAAACAGAAGGCTTTTTATAATAGGAAATGAAATCAGCCCTCGAAGACAAAACCTGTGGGGAAAAAATTTTCTAAGCCCCGGGGTCACAATTTCAGCAAATATCTGAAATTCTCCAGTTTACTCAAAAATGGTGCCAAACTGTTGCAAATTCTCCCCTGAAAGGTTTTGCGGTGGAAACAGAAGGCTTTTTATCATAGGAAATGAAATCAGCCCTTGAAGACAAAACCTGTGGGGGGGAAATTTTCTAAGCCCCGGGATCTCAATTTCAGCAAATATCTGAAATTCTCCAATTCTCTGAAAAATGGTGCCAAACTGTTGCAAATTCTCCCCTGAAAGGTTTGGTTGTGGAAACAGAAGGCTTTTTATCATAGGAAATGAAATCAGCCCTCGAAGAAAAAACCTGTGAAGAAAAATTTTCTAAGCCCCGGGGTCACAATTTCAGCAAAAATATGAAATTCTCCAGTTTACTCAAAAATGGTGCCAAACTGTTGCAAATTCTCGCCTAAAAGGTTTGGCGGTGGAAACAAAAGGCTTTTTATCATAGGAAATGAAATCAGCCCTCGAAGACAAAACCTGTGGGGGGAAAATTTTGTAAGCCCCGGGGTCACAATTTCAGCAAAAATCTGAAATACTCCAATTCACTCAAAAATGGTGCCAAACTGTTGCAAATTCTCCCCTGAAAGGTTTGGCGGTGGAAACAGAAGGCTTTTTATCATAGGAAATGAAATCACCCCTCAACAACTTTACCTGTGAAAGAAAAAATTTCTAAGCCCCGGGGTCACAATTTCAGCAAAAATCTAAAATTCTCCAGATCACTCAAAAATGGTCCGAAACTGTTGCAAATTCTCGCCTAAAAGGTTTGGCGGTGGAAACAGAAGGCTTTTTATCATAGGAAATGAAATCAGCCCTCGAAGACAAAACCTGTGAAAAAAAAAAATTCTAAGCCTCGGGGTCACAATTTCAGCAAAAATCTGAAATTCTCCAGTTTACTCAAAAATGGTGCCAAACTGTTGCAAATTCTCCCCTGAAAGGTTTGGCGGTGGAAACAGAATCCTTTTTGTCATAGGAAATGAAATCAGCCCTCAAAGACAAAACCTGTGAAAAAAAAAAATTCTAAGCCCCGGGGTCACAATTTCAGCAAAAATATGAAATTCTCCAGTTTACTCAAAAATGGTGCCAAACTGTTGCAAATTCTCCCCTGAAAGGTTTTGCGGTGGAAAAAGAAGGCTTTTTATCATAGGAAATGAAATCAGCCCTCGAAGACAAAACCTGTGAAAGAAAAATTTTCTAAGCCCCGGGGTCACAATTTCAGCAAAAATCTGAAATTCTCCAATTCTCTCAAAAATGGTCCGAAACTGTTGCAAATTCTCGCCTAAAAGGTTTGGCGGCGGAAACAGAAGGCTTTTTATCATAGGAAATGAAATCAGCCCTCGAAGACAAAACCTGTGGAAAAAAATTTTGTAAGCCCCGGGGTCACAATTTCAGCAAAAATATGAAATTCTCCAGTTTACTCAAAAATGGTGCCAAACTGTTGCAAATTCTCCCCTGAAAGGTTTGGTTGTGGAAACAGAAGCCTTTTTGTCATAGGAAATGAAATCAGCCCTCGAAGACAAAACCTGTGAAGAAAAATTTTCTAAGCCCCGGGGTCACAATTTCAGCAAAAATATGAAATTCTCCAGTTTACTCAAAAATGGTGCCAAACTGTTCCAAATTCTCCCCTGAAAGGTTTTGTGGTGGAAACAGAAGGCTTTTTATAATAGGAAATGAAATCAGCCCTCGAAGAGAAAACCTGTGGGGAAAAAATTTTCTAAGCCCCGGGGTCACAATTTCAGCAAAAATCTGAAATTCTCCAATTCTCTCAAGAATGGTGCCAAACTGTTGCAAATTCTCCCCTGAAAGGTTTGGCGGTGGAAATAGAAGGCTTTTTATCATAGGAAATGAAATCAGCCCTCGAAGACAAATCCTGTGGAAAAAAAAATTTCTAAGCCCCGGGGTCACAATTTCAGCAAAAATCTGAAATACTCCAATTCACTCAAAAATGGTGCCACACTGTTCCAAATTCTCCCCTGAAAGGTTTGGCGGTGGAAACAGAAGGCTTTTTATCATAGGAAATGAAATCAGCCCTCGACAACTTAACCTGTGAAAGAAAAATTTTCTAAGCCCCGGGGTCACAATTTCAGCAAATATCTGAAATTCTCCAATTCTCTGAAAAATGGTGCCAAACTGTTGCAAATTCTCCCCTGAAAGGTTTGGTTGTGGAAACAGAAGGCTTTTTATCATAGGAAATGAAATCAGCCCTCGAAGACAAATCCTGTGGAAAAAAAAATTTCTAAGCCCCGGGGTCACAATTTCAGCAAAAATCTGAAATACTCCAATTCACTCAAAAATGGTGCCACACTGTTCCAAATTCTCCCCTGAAAGGTTTGGCGGTGGAAACAGAAGGCTTTTTATCATAGGAAATGAAATCAGCCCTCGACAACTTAACCTGTGAAAGAAAAATTTTCTAAGCCCCGGGGTCACAATTTCAGCAAAAATCTGAAATTCTCCAATTCTCTCAAAAATGCTCCGAAACTGTTGCAAATTCTCGCCTAAAAGGTTTGGCGGTGGAAACAAAAGGCTTTTTATCATAGGAAATGAAATCAGCCCTCGAAGACAAAACCTGTGAGAAAAAAATTTCTAAGCCCCGGGTCACAATTTCCGCAAAAATCTGAAATTCTCCAATTCTCTGAAAAATGGTGCCAAACTGTTGCAAATTCTCCCCTGAAAGGTTTGGTTGTGGAAACAGAAGGCTTTTTATCATAGGAAATGAAATCAGCCCTCGACAACTTAACCTGTAAAAGAAAAAATTTCTAAGCCCCGGGGTCACAATTTAGGCAAAAATCTGAAATTCTCCAATTCTCTCAAAAATGGTCCGTAACTGTTGCAAATTCTCGCCTAAAAGGTTTGGCGGTGGAAACAGAAGGCTTTTTATCATAGGAAATGAAATCAGCCCTCGAAGACAAAACCTGTGAAAAAAAAATTTTCTAAGCCCCGGGGTCACAATTTCAGCAAAAATCTGAAATTCTCCAATTCTCTCAAGAATGGTGCCAAACTGTTACAAATTCTCCCCTGAAAGGTTTGGCGGTGGAAACAGAAGGCTTTTTATCATAGGAAATGAAATCAGCCCTCGAAGACAAAACCTGTGAAAAAAAAAATTTCTAAGCCCCGGGGTCACAATTTCAGCAAAAATCTGAAATACTCCAGTTTACTCAAAAGTGGTGCCAAACTGTTGCAAATTCTCCCCTGAAAGGTTTTGCGGTGGAAACAGAAGGCTTTTTATCATAGGAAATGAAATCAGCCCTCGAAGACAAAACCTGTGGGGAAAAAATTTTCTAAGCCCCGGGGTCACAATTTCAGCAAAAATCTGAAATTCTCCAATTCTCTCAAGAATGGTGCAAAACTGTTGCAAATTCTCCCCTGAAAGGTTTGGCGGTGGAAACAGAAGGCTTTTTATCATAGGAAATGAAATCAGCCCTCGAAGACAAATCCTGTGGAAAAAAAAATTTCTAAGCCCCGGGGTCACAATTTCAGCAAAAATCTGAAATACTCCAATTCACTCAAAAATGGTGCCACACTGTTCCAAATTCTCCCCTGAAAGGTTTGGCGGTGGAAACAGAAGGCTTTTTATCATAGGAAATGAAATCAGCCCTCGACAACTTAACCTGTGAAAGAAAAATTTTCTAAGCCCCGGGGTCACAATTTCAGCAAAAATCTGAAATTCTCCAATTCACTCAAAAATGGTGCCACACTGTTCCAAATTCTCCCCTGAAAGGTTTGGCGGTGGAAACAGAAGGCTTTTTATCATAGGAAATGAAATCAGCCCTCGACAACTTAACCTGTGAAAGAAAAATTTTCTAAGCCCCGGGTCACAATTTCCGCAAAAATCTGAAATTCTCCAATTCTCTGAAAAATGGTGCCAAACTGTTGCAAATTCTCCCCTGAAAGGTTTGGTTGTGGAAACAGAAGGCTTTTTATCATAGGAAATGAAATCAGCCCTCGACAACTTAACCTGTAAAAGAAAAAATTTCTAAGCCCCGGGGTCACAATTTAGGCAAAAATCTGAAATTCTCCAATTCTCTCAAAAATGGTCCGAAACTGTTGCAAATTCTCGCCTAAAAGGTTTGGCGGTGGAAACAGAAGGCTTTTTATCATAGGAAATGAAATCAGCCCTCGAAGACAAAACCTGTGAAAAAAAAATTTTCTAAGCCCCGGGGTCACAATTTCAGCAAAAATCTGAAATACTCCAATTCACTCAAAAATGGTGCCAAACTGTTCCAAATTCTCCCCTGAAAGGTTTGGCGGTGGAAACAGAAGGCTTTTTATAATAGGAAATGAAATCAGCCCTCGAAGACAAAACCTGTGGGGAAAAAATTTTCTAAGCCCCGGGGTCACAATTTCAGCAAATATCTGAAATTCTCCAGTTTACTCAAAAATGGTGCCAAACTGTTGCAAATTCTCCCCTGAAAGGTTTTGCGGTGGAAACAGAAGGCTTTTTATCATAGGAAATGAAATCAGCCCTCGAAGACAAAACCTGTGGGGGGAAAATTTTCTAAGCCCCGGGATCTCAATTTCAGCAAATATCTGAAATTCTCCAATTCTCTGAAAAATGGTGCCAAACTGTTGCAAATTCTCCCCTGAAAGGTTTGGTTGTGGAAACAGAAGGCTTTTTATCATAGGAAATGAAATCAGCCCTCGAAGAAAAAACCTGTGAAGAAAAATTTTCTAAGCCCCGGGGTCACAATTTCAGCAAAAATATGAAATTCTCCAGTTTACTCAAAAATGGTGCCAAACTGTTGCAAATTCTCGCCTAAAAGGTTTGGCGGTGGAAACAAAAGGCTTTTTATCATAGGAAATGAAATCAGCCCTCGAAGACAAAACCTGTGGGGGGGAAATTTTGTAAGCCCCGGGGTCACAATTTCAGCAAAAATCTGAAATACTCCAATTCACTCAAAAATGGTGCCAAACTGTTGCAAATTCTCCCCTGAAAGGTTTGGCGGTGGAAACAGAAGGCTTTTTATCATAGGAAATGAAATCACCCCTCAACAACTTTACCTGTGAAAGAAAAAATTTCTAAGCCCCGGGGTCACAATTTCAGCAAAAATCTAAAATTCTCCAGTTCACTCAAAAATGGTCCGAAACTGTTGCAAATTCTCGCCTAAAAGGTTTGGCGGTGGAAACAGAAGGCTTTTTATCATAGGAAATGAAATCAGCCCTCGAAGACAAAACCTGTGAAAAAAAAAATTCTAAGCCTCGGGGTCACAATTTCAGCAAAAATCTGAAATTCTCCAGTTTACTCAAAAATGGTGCCAAACTGTTGCAAATTCTCCCCTGAAAGGTTTGGCGGTGGAAACAGAATCCTTTTTGTCATAGGAAATGAAATCAGCCCTCAAAGACAAAACCTGTGAAAAAAAAAAATTCTAAGCCCCGGGGTCACAATTTCAGCAAAAATATGAAATTCTCCAGTTTTCTCAAAAATGGTGCCAAACTGTTGCAAATTCTCCCCTGAAAGGTTTTGCGGTGGAAAAAGAAGGCTTTTTATCATAGGAAATGAAATCAGCCCTCGAAGACAAAACCTGTGAAAGAAAAATTTTCTAAGCCCCGGGGTCACAATTTCAGCAAAAATCTGAAATTCTCCAATTCTCTCAAAAATGGTCCGAAACTGTTGCAAATTCTCGCCTAAAAGGTTTGGCGGCGGAAACAGAAGGCTTTTTATCATAGGAAATGAAATCAGCCCTCGAAGACAAAACCTGTGGAAAAAATTTTTGTAAGCCCCGGGGTCACAATTTCAGCAAAAATATGAAATTCTCCAGTTTACTCAAAAATGGTGCCAAACTGTTGCAAATTCTCCCCTGAAAGGTTTGGTTGTGGAAACAGAAGCCTTTTTGTCATAGGAAATGAAATCAGCCCTCGAAGACAAAACCTCTGAAAAAAAAATTTCTAAGCCCCGGGGTCACAATTTCAGCAAAAATCTGAAATTCTCCAGTTTACTCAAAAGTGGTGCCAAACTGTTGCAAATTCTCCCCTGAAAGGTTTTGCGGTGGAAACAGAAGGCTTTTTATAATAGGAAATGAAATCAGCCCTCGAAGACAAATCCTGTGGAAAAAAAAATTTCTAAGCCCCGGGGTCACAATTTCAGCAAAAATCTGAAATACTCCAATTCACTCAAAAATGGTGCCACACTGTTCCAAATTCTCCCCTGAAAGGTTTGGCGGTGGAAACAGAAGGCTTTTTATCATAGGAAATGAAATCAGCCCTCGACAACTTAACCTGTGAAAGAAAAATTTTCTAAGCCCCGGGGTCACAATTTCAGCAAAAATCTGAAATTCTCCAATTCTCTCAAAAATGCTCCGAAACTGTTGCAAATTCTCGCCTAAAAGGTTTGGCGGTGGAAACAAAAGGTTTTTTATCATAGGAAATGAAATCAGCCCTCGAAGACAAAACCTGTGAGAAAAAAATTTCTAAGCCCCGGGTCACAATTTCCGCAAAAATCTGAAATTCTCCAATTCTCTGAAAAATGGTGCCAAACTGTTGCAAATTCTCCCCTGAAAGGTTTGGTTGTGGAAACAGAAGGCTTTTTATCATAGGAAATGAAATCAGCCCTCGACAACTTAACCTGTAAAAGAAAAAATTTCTAAGCCCCGGGGTCACAATTTAGGCAAAAATCTGAAATACTCCAATTCACTCAAAAATGGTGCCAAACTGTTCCAAATTCTCCCCTGAAAGGTTTGGCGGTGGAAACAGAAGGCTTTTTATAATAGGAAATGAAATCAGCCCTCGAAGACAAAACCTGTGGGGAAAAAATTTTCTAAGCCCCGGGGTCACAATTTCAGCAAATATCTGAAATTCTCCAGTTTACTCAAAAATGGTGCCAAACTGTTGCAAATTCTCCCCTGAAAGGTTTTGCGGTGGAAACAGAAGGCTTTTTATCATAGGAAATGAAATCAGCCCTCGAAGACAAAACCTGTGGGGGGAAAATTTTCTAAGCCCCGGGATCTCAATTTCAGCAAATATCTGAAATTCTCCAATTCTCTGAAAAATGGTGCCAAACTGTTGCAAATTCTCCCCTGAAAGGTTTGGTTGTGGAAACAGAAGGCTTTTTATCATAGGAAATGAAATCAGCCCTCGAAGAAAAAACCTGTGAAGAAAAATTTTCTAAGCCCCGGGGTCACAATTTCAGCAAAAATATGAAATTCTCCAGTTTACTCAAAAATGGTGCCAAACTGTTGCAAATTCTCGCCTAAAAGGTTTGGCGGTGGAAACAAAAGGCTTTTTATCATAGGAAATGAAATCAGCCCTCGAAGACAAAACCTGTGGGGGGGAAATTTTGTAAGCCCCGGGGTCACAATTTCAGCAAAAATCTGAAATACTCCAATTCACTCAAAAATGGTGCCAAACTGTTGCAAATTCTCCCCTGAAAGGTTTGGCGGTGGAAACAGAAGGCTTTTTATCATAGGAAATGAAATCACCCCTCAACAACTTTACCTGTGAAAGAAAAAATTTCTAAGCCCCGGGGTCACAATTTCAGCAAAAATCTAAAATTCTCCAGTTCACTCAAAAATGGTCCGAAACTGTTGCAAATTCTCGCCTAAAAGGTTTGGCAGTGGAAACAGAAGGCTTTTTATCATAGGAAATGAAATCAGCCCTCGAAGACAAAACCTGTGAAAAAAAAAATTCTAAGCCTCGGGGTCACAATTTCAGCAAAAATCTGAAATTCTCCAGTTTACTCAAAAATGGTGCCAAACTGTTGCAAATTCTCCCCTGAAAGGTTTGGCGGTGGAAACAGAATCCTTTTTGTCATAGGAAATGAAATCAGCCCTCAAAGACAAAACCTGTGAAAAAAAAAAATTCTAAGCCCCGGGGTCACAATTTCAGCAAAAATATGAAATTCTCCAGTTTTCTCAAAAATGGTGCCAAACTGTTGCAAATTCTCCCCTGAAAGGTTTTGCGGTGGAAAAAGAAGGCTTTTTATCATAGGAAATGAAATCAGCCCTCGAAGACAAAACCTGTGAAAGAAAAATTTTCTAAGCCCCGGGGTCACAATTTCAGCAAAAATCTGAAATTCTCCAATTCTCTCAAAAATGGTCCGAAACTGTTGCAAATTCTCGCCTAAAAGGTTTGGCGGCGGAAACAGAAGGCTTTTTATCATAGGAAATGAAATCAGCCCTCGAAGACAAAACCTGTGGAAAAAATTTTTGTAAGCCCCGGGGTCACAATTTCAGCAAAAATATGAAATTCTCCAGTTTACTCAAAAATGGTGCCAAACTGTTGCAAATTCTCCCCTGAAAGGTTTGGTTGTGGAAACAGAAGCCTTTTTGTCATAGGAAATGAAATCAGCCCTCGAAGACAAAACCTCTGAAAAAAAAATTTCTAAGCCCCGGGGTCACAATTTCAGCAAAAATCTGAAATTCTCCAGTTTACTCAAAAGTGGTGCCAAACTGTTGCAAATTCTCCCCTGAAAGGTTTTGCGGTGGAAACAGAAGGCTTTTTATAATAGGAAATGAAATCAGCCCTCGAAGACAAAACCTGTGGGGAAAAAATTTTCTAAGCCCCGGGGTCACAATTTCAGCAAAAATCTGAAATTCTCCAATTCTCTCAAGAATGGTGCCAAACTGTTGCAAATTCTCCCCTGAAAGGTTTGGCGGTGGAAATAGAAGGCTTTTTATCATAGGAAATGAAATCAGCCCTCGAAGACAAATCCTGTGGAAAAAAAAATTTCTAAGCCCCGGGGTCACAATTTCAGCAAAAATCTGAAATACTCCAATTCACTCAAAAATGGTGCCACACTGTTCCAAATTCTCCCCTGAAAGGTTTGGCGGTGGAAACAGAAGGCTTTTTATCATAGGAAATGAAATCAGCCCTCGACAACTTAACCTGTGAAAGAAAAATTTTCTAAGCCCCGGGGTCACAATTTCAGCAAAAATCTGAAATTATCCAATTCTCTCAAAAATGCTCCGAAACTGTTGCAAATTCTCGCCTAAAAGGTTTGGCGGTGGAAACAAAAGGCTTTTTATCATAGGAAATGAAATCAGCCCTCGAAGACAAAACCTGTGACAAAAAAATTTCTAAGCCCCGGGTCACAATTTCCGCAAAAATCTGAAATTCTCCAATTCTCTGAAAAATGGTGCCAAACTGTTGCAAATTCTCCCCTGAAAGGTTTGGTTGTGGAAACAGAAGGCTTTTTATTATAGGAAATGAAATCAGCCCTCGACAACTTAACCTGTAAAAGAAAAAATTTCTAAGCCCCGGGGTCACAATTTAGGCAAAAATCTGAAATTCTCCAATTCTCTCAAAAATGGTCCGTAACTGTTGCAAATTCTCGCCTAAAAGGTTTGGCGGTGGAAACAGAAGGCTTTTTATCATAGGAAATGAAATCAGCCCTCGAAGACAAAACCTGTGAAAAAAAAAATTTCTAAGCCCCGGGGTCACAATTTCAGCAAAAATCTGAAATTCTCCAATTCTCTCAAGAATGGTGCCAAACTGTTACAAATTCTCCCCTGAAAGGTTTGGCGGTGGAAACAGAAGGCTTTTTATCATAGGAAATGAAATCAGCCCTCGAAGACAAAACCTGTGAAAAAAAAAATTTCTAAGCCCCGGGGTCACAATTTCAGCAAAAGTCTGAAATACTCCAATTCACTCAAAAATGGTGCCAAACTGTTCCAAATTCTCCCCTGAAAGGTTTGGCGGTGGAAACAGAAGGCTTTTTATAATAGGAAATGAAATCAGCCCTCGAAGACAAAACCTGTGGGGAAAAAATTTTCTAAGCCCCGGGGTCACAATTTCAGCAAAAATCTGAAATTCTCCAGTTTACTCAAAAATGGTGCCAAACTGTTGCAAATTCTCCCCTGAAAGGTTTTGCGGTGGAAACAGAAGGCTTTTTATCATAGGAAATGAAATCAGCCCTCGAAGACAAAACCTGTGGGGGAAAAATTTTCTAAGCCCCGGGATCTCAATTTCAGCAAATATCTGAAATTCTCCAATTCTCTGAAAAATGGTGCCAAACTGTTGCAAATTCTCCCCTGAAAGGTTTGGTTGTGGAAACAGAAGGCTTTTTATCATAGGAAATGAAATCAGCCCTCGAAGAAAAAACCTGTGAAGAAAAATTTTCTAAGCCCCGGGGTCACAATTTCAGCAAAAATATGAAATTCTCCAGTTTACTCAAAAATGGTGCCAAACTGTTGCAAATTCTCGCCTAAAAGGTTTGGCGGTGGAAACAAAAGGCTTTTTATCATAGGAAATGAAATCAGCCCTCTAAGACAAAACCTGTGGGGGCAAAATTTTGTAAGCCCCGGGGTCACAATTTCAGCAAAAATCTGAAATACTCCAATTCACTCAAAAATGGTGCCAAACTGTTGCAAATTCTCCCCTGAAAGGTTTGGCGGTGGAAACAGAAGACTTTTTATCATAGGAAATGAAATCACCCCTCAACAACTTTACCTGTGAAAGAAAAAATTTCTAAGCCCCGGGGTCACAATTTCAGCAAAAATCTAAAATTCTCCAGTTCACTCAAAAATGGTCCGAAACTGTTGCAAATTCTCGCCTAAAAGGTTTGGCGGTGGAAACAGAAGGCTTTTTATCATAGGAAATGAAATCAGCCCTCGAAGACAAAACCTGTGAAAAAAAAAAATTCTAAGCCTCGGGGTCACAATTTCAGGAAAAAATCTGAAATTCTCCAGTTTACTCAAAAATGGTGCCAAACTGTTGCAAATTCTCCCCTGAAAGGTTTGGTTGTGGAAACAGAATCCTTTTTGTCATAGGAAATGAAATCAGCCCTCAAAGACAAAACCTGTGAAAAAAAAAAATTCTAAGCCCCGGGGTCACAATTTCAGCAAAAATATGAAATTCTCCAGTTTACTCAAAAATGGTGCCAAACTGTTGCAAATTCTCCCCTGAAAGGTTTTGCGGTGGAAAAAGAAGGCTTTTTATCATAGGAAATGAAATCAGCCCTCGAAGACAAAACCTGTGAAAGAAAAATTTTCTAAGCCCCGGGGTCACAATTTCAGCAAAAATCTGAAATTCTCCAATTCTCTCAAAAATGGTCCGAAACTGTTGCAAATTCTCGCCTAAAAGGTTTGGCGGCGGAAACAGAAGGCTTTTTATCATAGGAAATGAAATCAGCCCTCGAAGACAAAACCTGTGGAAAAAAATTTTCTAAGCCCCGGGGTCACAATTTCCGCAAAAATCTGAAATTCTCCAATTCTCTGAAAAATGGTGCCAAACTGTTGCAAATTCTCCCCTGAAAGGTTTGGTTGTGGAAACAGAAGGCTTTTTGTCATAGGAAATGAAATCAGCCCTCGACAACTTAACCTGTAAAAGAAAAAATTTCTAAGCCCCGGAGTCACAATTTCAGCAAAAATCTGAAATTCTCCAATTCTCTCAAGAATGGTGCCAAACTGTTGCAAATTCTCCCCTGAAAGGTTTGGCGGTGGAAACAGAAGGCTTTTTATCATAGCAAATGAAATCAGCCCTCGAAGACAAAACCTGTGAAAAAAAAAATTTCTAAGCCCCGGGGTCACAATTTCAGCAAAAATCTGAAATTCTCCAATTCTCTCAAAAATGGTCCGTAACTGTTGCAAATTCTCGCCTAAAAGGTTTGGCGGTGGAAACAGAAGGCTTTTTATCATAGGAAATGAAATCAGCCCTCGAAGACAAAACCTGTGAAAAAAAAATTTTCTAAGCCCCGGTGTCACAATTTCAGCAAAAATCTAAAATTCTCCAGTTTACTCAAAAATGGTGCCAAACTGTTGCAAATTCTCCCCTGAAAGGTTTTGCGGTGGAAACAGAAGGCTTTTTATCATAGAAAATGAAATCAGCCCTCGAAGACAAAACCTGTGAAAAAAAAAATTCTAAGCCCCGGGGTCACAATTTCAGCAAAAATCTGAAATTCTCCAGTTTACTCAAAAATGGTGCCAAACTGTTGCAAATTCTCCCCTGAAATGTTTTGCGGTGGAAACAGAAGGCTTTTTATCATAGGAAATGAAATCAGCCCTCGAAGACAAAACCTGTGGGGGAAAAATTTTCTAAGCCCCGGGGTCACAATTTCAGCAAAAATCTGAAATTCTCCAATTCTCTCAAGAATGGTGCCAAACTGTTGCAAATTCTCCCCTGAAAGGTTTGGCGGTGGAAACAGAAGGCTTTTTATCATAGGAAATGAAATCAGCCCTCGAAGACAAAACCTGTGGAAAAAAAAATTTCTAAGCCCCGGGGTCACAATTTCAGCAAAAATCTGAAATACTCCAATTCACTCAAAAATGGTGCCACACTGTTCCAAATTCTCCCCTGAAAGGTTTGGCGGTGGAAAGAGAAGGCTTTTTATCATAGGAAATGAAATCAGCCCTCGACAACTTAACCTGTGAAAGAAAAATTTTCTAAGCCCCGGGGTCACAATTTCAGCAAAAATCTGAAATTCTCCAATTCTCTCAAAAATGGTCCGAAAATGTTGCAAATTCTCGCCTAAAAGGTTTGGCGGTGGAAACAAAAGGCTTTTTATCATAGGAAATGAAATCAGCCCTCGAAGACAAAACCTGTGGGGGGGAAATTTTGTAAGCCCCGGGGTCACAATTTCAGCAAAAATCTGAAATACTCCAATTCACTCAAAAATGGTGCCAAACTGTTGCAAATTCTCCCCTGAAAGGTTTGGCGGTGGAAACAGAAGGCTTTTTATCATAGGAAATGAAATCACCCCTCAACAACTTTACCTGTGAAAGAAAAAATTTCTAAGCCCCGGGGTCACAATTTCAGCAAAAATCTGAAATTCTCCAGTTCACTCAAAAATGGTCCGAAACTGTTGCAAATTCTCGCCTAAAAGGTTTGGCGGTGGAAACAGAAGGGTTTTTATCATAGGAAATGAAATCAGCCCTCGAAGACAAAACCTGTGAAAAAAAAATTTCTAAGCCTCGGGGTCACAATTTCAGCAAAAATCTGAAATTCTCCAGTTTACTCAAAAATGGTGCCAAACTGTTGCAAATTCTCCCCTGAAAGGTTTGGTTGTGGAAACAGAATCCTTTTTGTCATAGGAAATGAAATCAGCCCTCAAAGACAAAACCTGTGAAAAAAAAAATTCTAAGCCCCGGGGTCACAATTTCAGCAAAAATATGAAATTCTCCAGTTTACTCAAAAATGGTGCCACACTGTTCCAAATTCTCCCCGGAAAGGTTTGGCGGTGGAAACAGAAGGCTTTTTATCATAGGAAATGAAATCAGCCCTCGACAACTTAACCTGTGAAAGAAAAATTTTCTAAGCCCCGGGGTCACAATTTCAGCAAATATCTGAAATTCTCCAATTCTCTCAAAAATGGTCCGAAAATGTTGCAAATTCTCGCCTAAAAGGTTTGGCGGTGGAAACAAAAGGCTTTTTATCATAGGAAATGAAATCAGCCCTCGAAGACAAAACCTGTGGGGAAAAATTTTTGTAAGCCCCGGGGTCACAATTTCAGCAAAAATCTGAAATAATCCAATTCACTCAAAAATGGTGCCAACCTGCTGCAAATTCTCCCCTGAAAGGTTTGGCGGTGGAAACAGAAGGCTTTTTATCATAGGAAATGAAATCACCCCTCAACAACTTTACCTGTGAAAGAAAAATTTTCTAAGCCCCGGGGTCACAATTTCAGCAAAAATCTGAAATTCTCCAATTCTCTCAAGAATGGTGCCAAACTGTTGCAAATTCTCCCCTGAAAGGTTTGGCGGTGGAAACAGAAGGCTTTTTATCATAGGAAATGAAATCAGCCCTCGAAGACAAAACCTGTGAAAAAAAAAATTTCTAAGCCCCGGGGTCACAATTTCAGCAAAAATCTGAAATTCTCCAATTCTCTCAAAAATGGTCCGTAACTGTTGCAAATTCTCGCCTAAAAGGTTTGGCGGTGGAAACAGAAGGCTTTTTATCATAGGAAATGAAATCAGCCCTCGAAGACAAAACCTGTGAAAAAAAAATTTTCTAAGCCCCGGGGTCACAATTTCAGCAAAAATCTAAAATTCTCCAGTTTACTCAAAAATGGTGCCAAACTGTTGCAAATTCTCCCCTGAAAGGTTTTGCGGTGGAAACAGAAGGCTTTTTATCATAGAAAATGAAATCAGCCCTCGAAGACAAAACCTGTGAAAAAAAAAAATTCTAAGCCCCGGGGTCACAATTTCAGCAAAAATCTGAAATTCTCCAGTTTACTCAAAAATGGTGCCAAACTGTTGCAAATTCTCCCCTGAAATGTTTTGCGGTGGAAACAGAAGGCTTTTTATCATAGGAAATGAAATCAGCCCTCGAAGACAAAACCTGTGGGGAAAAAATTTTCTAAGCCCCGGGGTCACAATTTCAGCAAAAATCTGAAATTCTCCAATTCTCTCAAGAATGGTGCCAAACTGTTGCAAATTCTCCCCTGAAAGGTTTGGCGGTGGAAACAGAAGGCTTTTTATCATAGGAAATGAAATCAGCCCTCGAAGACAAAACCTGTGAAAAAAAAAATTTCTAAGCCCCGGGGTCACAATTTCAGCAAAAATCTGAAATACTCCAATTCACTCAAAAATGGTGCCACACTGTTCCAAATTCTCCCCTGAAAGGTTTGGCGGTGGAAAGAGAAGGCTTTTTATCATAGGAAATGAAATCAGCCCTCGACAACTTAACCTGTGAAAGAAAAATTTTCTAAGCCCCGGGGTCACAATTTCAGCAAAAATCTGAAATTCTCCAATTCTCTCAAAAATGGTCCGAAAATGTTGCAAATTCTCGCCTAAAAGTTTTGGCGGTGGAAACAAAAGGCTTTTTATCATAGGAAATGAAATCAGCCCTCGAAGACAAAACCTGTGGGGGGAAAATTTTGTAAGCCCCGGGGTACCAATTTCAGCAAAAATCTGAAATACTCCAATTCACTCAAAAATGGTGCCAAACTGTTGCAAATTCTCCCCTGAAAGGTTTGGCGGTGGAAACAGAAGGCTTTTTATCATAGGAAATGAAATCACCCCTCGAAGACAAAACCTGTGAAAAAAAAAATTTCTAAGCCCCGGGGTCACAATTTCAGCAAAAATCTGAAATACTCCAATTCACTCAAAAATGGTGCCACACTGTTCCAAATTCTCCCCTGAAAGGTTTGGCGGTGGAAAGAGAAGGCTTTTTATCATAGGAAATGAAATCAGCCCTCGACAACTTAACCTGTGAAAGAAAAATTTTCTAAGCCCCGGGGTCACAATTTCAGCAAAAATCTGAAATTCTCCAATTCTCTCAAAAATGGTCCGAAAATGTTGCAAATTCTCGCCTAAAAGTTTTGGCGGTGGAAACAAAAGGCTTTTTATCATAGGAAATGAAATCAGCCCTCGAAGACAAAACCTGTGGGGGGAAAATTTTGTAAGCCCCGGGGTCACAATTTCAGCAAAAATCTGAAATACTCCAATTCACTCAAAAATGGTGCCAAACTGTTGCAAATTCTCCCCTGAAAGGTTTGGCGGTGGAAACAGAAGGCTTTTTATCATAGGAAATGAAATCACCCCTCAACAACTTTACCTGTGAAAGAAAAAATTTCTAAGCCCCGGGGTCACAATTTCAGCAAAAATCTGAAATTCTCCAGTTCACTCAAAAATGGTCCGAAACTGTTGCAAATTCTCGCCTAAAAGGTTTGGCGGTGGAAACAGAAGGCTTTTTATCATAGGAAATGAAATCAGCCCTCGAAGACAAAACCTGTAAAAAAAAATTTCTAAGCCTCGGGGTCACAATTTCAGCAAAAATCTGAAATTCTCCAGTTTACTCAAAAATGGTGCCAAACTGTTGCAAATTCTCCCCTGAAAGGTTTGGTTGTGGAAACAGAATCCTTTTTGTCATAGGAAATGAAATCAGCCCTCAAAGACAAAACCTGTGAAAAAAAAAATTCTAAGCCCCGGGGTCACAATTTCAGCAAAAATATGAAATTCTCCAGTTTACTCAAAAATGGTGCCACACTGTTCCAAATTCTCCCCGGAAAGGTTTGGCGGTGGAAACAGAAGGCTTTTTATCATAGGAAATGAAATCAGCCCTCGACAACTTAACCTGTGAAAGAAAAATTTTCTAAGCCCCGGGGTCACAATTTCAGCAAAAATCTGAAATTCTCCAATTCTCTCAAAAATGGTCCGAAAATGTTGCAAGTTCTCGCCTAAAAGGTTTGGCGGTGGAAACAAAAGGCTTTTTATCATAGGAAATGAAATCAGCCCTCGAAGACAAAACCTGTGGGGAAAAATTTTTGTAAGCCCCGGGGTCACAATTTCAGCAAAAATCTGAAATAATCCAATTCACTCAAAAATGGTGCCAACCTGCTGCAAATTCTCCCCTGAAAGGTTTGGCGGTGGAAACAGAAGGCTTTTTATCATAGGAAATGAAATCACCCCTCAACAACTTTACCTGTGAAAGAAAAATTTTCTAAGCCCCGGGGTCACAATTTCAGCAAAAATCTGAAATTCTCCAATTCTCTCAAGAATGGTGCCAAACTGTTGCAAATTCTCCCCTGAAAGGTTTGGCGGTGGAAACAGAAGGCTTTTTATCATAGGAAATGAAATCAGCCCTCGAAGACAAAACCTGTGAAAAAAACAATTCTAAGCCCCGGGGTCACAATTTCAGCAAAAATCTGAAATACTCCAATTGACTCAAAAATGGTGCCACACTGTTCCAAATTCTCCCCTGAAAGGTTTGGCGGTGGAAACAGAAGGCTTTTTATCATAGGAAATGAAATCAGCCCTCGACAACTTAACCTGTGAAAGAAAAATTTTCTAAGCCCCGGGGTCACAATTTCAGCAAAAATCTGAAATTCTCCAATTCTCTCAAAAATGGTCCGAAAATGTTGCAAATTCTTGCCTAAAAGGTTTGGCGGTGGAAACAAAAGGCTTTTTATCATAGGAAATGAAATCAGCCCTCGAAGACAAAACCTGTGGGGAAAAATTTTTGTAAGCCCCGGGGTCACAATTTCAGCAAAAATCTGAAATAATCCAATTCACTCAAAAATGGTGCCAACCTGCTGCAAATTCTCCCCTGAAAGGTTTGGCGGTGGAAACAGAAGGCTTTTTATCATAGGAAATGAAATCACCCCTCAACAACTTTACCTGTGAAAGAAAAATTTTCTAAGCCCCGGGGTCACAATTTCAGCAAAAATCTGAAATTCTCCAATTCTCTCAAGAATGGTGCCAAACTGTTGCAAATTCTCCCCTGAAAGGTTTGGCGGTGGAAACAGAAGGCTTTTTATCATAGGAAATGAAATCAGCCCTCGAAGACAAAACCTGTGAAAAAAAAAATTTCTAAGCCCCGGGGTCACAATTTCAGCAAAAATCTGAAATTCTCCAATTCTCTCAAAAATGGTCCGTAACTGTTGCAAATTCTCGCCTAAAAGGTTTGGCGGTGGAAACAGAAGGCTTTTTATCATAGGAAATGAAATCAGCCCTCGAAGACAAAACCTGTGAAAAAAAAATTTTCTAAGCCCCGGGGTCACAATTTCAGCAAAAATCTAAAATTCTCCAGTTTACTCAAAAATGGTGCCAAACTGTTGCAAATTCTCCCCTGAAAGGTTTTGCGGTGGAAACAGAAGGCTTTTTATCATAGGAAATGAAATCAGCCCTCGAAGACAAAACCTGTGAAAAAAAAAAATTCTAAGCCCCGGGGTCACAATTTCAGCAAAAATCTGAAATTCTCCAGTTCACTCAAAAATGGTCCGAAACTGTTGCAAATTCTCGCCTAAAAGGTTTGGCGGTGGAAACAGAAGGCTTTTTATCATAGGAAATGAAATCAGCCCTCGAAGACAAAACCTGTAAAAAAAAATTTCTAAGCCTCGGGGTCACAATTTCAGCAAAAATCTGAAATTCTCCAGTTTACTCAAAAATGGTGCCAAACTGTTGCAAATTCTCGCCTAAAAGGTTTGGCGGTGGAAACAGAAGGCTTTTTATCATAGGAAATGAAATCAGCCCTCGAAGACAAAACCTGTGAAAAAAAAATTTTCTAAGCCCCGGGGTCACAATTTCAGCAAAAATCTAAAATTCTCCAGTTTACTCAAAAATGGTGCCAAACTGTTGCAAATTCTCCCCTGAAAGGTTTTGCGGTGGAAACAGAAGGCTTTTTATCATAGGAAATGAAATCAGCCCTCGAAGACAAAACCTGTGAAAAAAAAAAATTCTAAGCCCCGGGGTCACAATTTCAGCAAAAATCTGAAATTCTCCAGTTTACTCAAAAATGGTGCCAAACTGTTGCAAATTCTCCCCTGAAAGGTTTTGCGGTGGAAACAGAAGGCTTTTTATCATAGGAAATGAAATCAGCCCTCGAAGACAAAACCTGTGGGGAAAAAATTTTCTAAGCCCCGGGGTCACAATTTCAGCAAAAATCTGAAATTCTCCAATTCTCTCAAGAATGGTGCCAAACTGTTGCAAATTCTCCCCTGAAAGGTTTGGCGGTGGAAACAGAAGGCTTTTTATCATAGGAAATGAAATCAGCCCTCGAAGACAAAACCTGTGAAAAAAAAAATTTCTAAGCCCCGGGGTCACAATTTCAGCAAAAATCTGAAATACTCCAATTCACTCAAAAATGGTGCCACACTGTTCCAAATTCTCCCCTGAAAGGTTTGGCGGTGGAAACAGAAGGCTTTTTATCATAGGAAATGAAATCAGCCCTCGACAACTTAACCTGTGAAAGAAAAATTTTCTAAGCCCCGGGGTCACAATTTCAGCAAAAATATGAAATTCTCCAATTCTCTCAAAAATGGTCCGAAAATGTTGCAAATTCTCGCCTAAAAGGTTTGGCGGTGGAAACAAAAGGCTTTTTATCATAGGAAATGAAATCAGCCCTCGAAGACAAAACCTGTGGGGGGGAAATTTTGTAAGCCCCGGGGTCACAATTTCAGCAAAAATCTGAAATACTCCAATTCACTCAAAAATGGTGCCAACCTGCTGCAAATTCTCCCCTGAAAGGTTTGGCGGTGGAAACAGAAGGCTTTTTATCATAGGAAATGAAATCACCCCTCAACAACTTTACCTGTGAAAGAAAAATTTTCTAAGCCCCGGGGTCACAATTTCAGCAAAAATCTGAAATTCTCCAATTCTCTCAAGAATGGTGCCAAACTGTTGCAAATTCTCCCCTGAAAGGTTTGGCGGTGGAAACTGAAGGCTTTTTATCATAGGAAATGAAATCAGCCCTCGAAGACAAAACCTGTGAAAAAAAAAATTTCTAAGCCCCGGGGTCACAATTTCAGCAAAAATCTGAAATTCTCCAGTTTACTCAAAAATGGTGCCAAACTGTTGCAAATTCTCCCCTGAAAGGTTTTGCGGTGGAAACAGAAGGCTTTTTATCATAGGAAATGAAATCAGCCCTCGAAGACAAAACCTGTGAAAAAAAAAATTTCTAAGCCCCGGGGTCACAATTTCAGCAAAAATCTGAAATACTCCAATTCACTCAAAAATGGTGCCACACTGTTCCAAATTCTCCCCTGAAAGGTTTGGCGGTGGAAACAGAAGGCTTTTTATCATAGGAAATGAAATCAGCCCTCGACAACTTAACCTGTGAAAGAAAAATTTTCTAAGCCCCGGGGTCACAATTTCAGCAAAAATCTGAAATTCTCCAATTCTCTCAAAAATGGTCCGAAAATGTTGCAAATTCTCGCCTAAAAGGTTTGGCGGTGGAAACAAAAGGCTTTTTATCATAGGAAATGAAATCAGCCCTCGAAGACAAAACCTGTGGGGGGGAAATTTTGTAAGCCCCGGGGTCACAATTTCAGCAAAAATCTGAAATACTCCAATTCACTCAAAAATGGTGCCAAACTGTTGCAAATTCTCCCCTGAAAGGTTTGGCGGTGGAAACAGAAGGCTTTTTATCATAGGAAATGAAATCACCCCTCAACAACTTTACCTGTGAAAGAAAAAATTTCTAAGCCCCGGGGTCACAATTTCAGCAAAAATCTGAAATTCTCCAGTTCACTCAAAAATGGTCCGAAACTGTTGCAAATTCTCGCCTAAAAGGTTTGGCGGTGGAAACAGAAGGCTTTTTATCATAGGAAATGAAATCAGCCCTCGAAGACAAAACCTGTGAAAAAAAAATTTCTAAGCCTCGGGGTCACAATTTCAGCAAAAATCTGAAATTCTCCAGTTTACTCAAAAATGGTGCCAAACTGTTGCAAATTCTCCCCTGAAAGGTTAGGTTGTGGAAACAGAATCCTTTTTGTCATAGGAAATGAAATCAGCCCTCAAAGACAAAACCTGTGAAAAAAAAAATTCTAAGCCCCGGGGTCACAATTTCAGCAAAAATATGAAATTCTCCAGTTTACTCAAAAATGGTGCCACACTGTTCCAAATTCTCCCCGGAAAGGTTTGGCGGTGGAAACAGAAGGCTTTTTATCATAGGAAATGAAATCAGCCCTCGACAACTTAACCTGTGAAAGAAAAATTTTCTAAGCCCCGGGGTCACAATTTCAGCAAAAATCTGAAATTCTCCAATTCTCTCAAAAATGGTCCGAAAATGTTGCAAATTCTTGCCTAAAAGGTTTGGCGGTGGAAACAAAAGGCTTTTTATCATAGGAAATGAAATCAGCCCTCGAAGACAAAACCTGTGGGGAAAAATTTTTGTAAGCCCCGGGGTCACAATTTCAGCAAAAATCTGAAATAATCCAATTCACTCAAAAATGGTGCCAACCTGCTGCAAATTCTCCCCTGAAAGGTTTGGCGGTGGAAACAGAAGGCTTTTTATCATAGGAAATGAAATCACCCCTCAACAACTTTACCTGTGAAAGAAAAATTTTCTAAGCCCCGGGGTCACAATTTCAGCAAAAATCTGAAATTCTCCAATTCTCTCAAGAATGGTGCCAAACTGTTGCAAATTCTCCCCTGAAAGGTTTGGCGGTGGAAACAGAAGGCTTTTTATCATAGGAAATGAAATCAGCCCTCGAAGACAAAACCTGTGAAAAAAAAATTTCTAAGCCCCGGGGTCACAATTTCAGCAAAAATCTGAAATTCTCCAATTCTCTCAAAAATGGTCCGTAACTGTTGCAAATTCTCGCCTAAAAGGTTTGGCGGTGGAAACAGAAGGCTTTTTATCATAGGAAATGAAATCAGCCCTCGAAGACAAAACCTGTGAAAAAAAAATTTTCTAAGCCCCGGGGTCACAATTTCAGCAAAAATCTAAAATTCTCCAGTTTACTCAAAAATGGTGCCAAACTGTTGCAAATTCTCCCCTGAAAGGTTTTGCGGTGGAAACAGAAGGCTTTTTATCATAGGAAATGAAATCAGCCCTCGAAGACAAAACCTGTGAAAAAAAAAATTCTAAGCCCCGGGGTCACAATTTCAGCAAAAATCTGAAATTCTCCATTTTACTCAAAAATGGTGCCAAACTGTTGCAAATTCTCCCCTGAAAGGTTTGGCGGTGGAAACAGAAGGCTTTTTATCATAGGAAATGAAATCAGTCCTCGACAACTTAACCTGTGAAAGAAAAATTTTCTAAGCCCCGGGGTCACAATTTCAGCAAAAATCTGAAATTCTCCAATTCTCTCAAAAATGGTCCGAAAATGTTGCAAATTCTCGCCTAAAAGGTTTGGCGGTGGAAACAAAAGGCTTTTTATCATAGGAAATGAAATCAGCCCTCGAAGACAAAACCTGTGGGGGGAAAATTTTGTAAGCCCCGGAGTCACAATTTCAGCAAAAATCTGAAATACTCCAATTCACTCAAAAATGGTGCCAAACTGTTGCAAATTCTCCCCTGAAAGGTTTGGCGGTGGAAACAGAAGGCTTTTTATCATAGGAAATGAAATCACCCCTCAACAACTTTACCTGTGAAAGAAAAAATTTCTAAGCCCCGGGGTCACAATTTCAGCAAAAATCTGAAATTCTCCAGTTCACTCAAAAATGGTCCGAAACTGTTGCAAATTCTCGCCTAAAAGGTTTGGCGGTGGAAACAGGTTGCTTTTTATCATAGGAAATGAAATCAGCCCTCGAAGACAAAACCTGTAAAAAAAAATTTCTAAGCCTCGGGGTCACAATTTCAGCAAAAATCTGAAATTCTCCAGTTTACTCAAAAATGGTGCCAAACTGTTGCAAATTCTCCCCTGAAAGGTTTGGTTGTGGAAACAGAATCCTTTTTGTCATAGGAAATGAAATCAGCCCTCAAAGACAAAACCTGTGAAAAAAAAAATTCTAAGCCCCGGGGTCACAATTTCAGCAAAAATATGAAATTCTCCAGTTTACTCAAAAATGGTGCCACACTGTTCCAAATTCTCCCCGGAAAGGTTTGGCGGTGGAAACAGAAGGCTTTTTATCATAGGAAATGAAATCAGCCCTCGACAACTTAACCTGTGAAAGAAAAATTTTCTAAGCCCCGGGGTCACAATTTCAGCAAAAATCTGAAATTCTCCAATTCTCTCAAAAATGGTCCGAAAATGTTGCAAATTCTCGCCTAAAAGGTTTGGCGGTGGAAACAAAAGGCTTTTTATCATAGGAAATGAAATCAGCCCTCGAAGACAAAACCTGTGGGGAAAAATTTTTGTAAGCCCCGGGGTCACAATTTCAGCAAAAATCTGAAATAATCCAATTCACTCAAAAATGGTGCCAACCTGCTGCAAATTCTCCCCTGAAAGGTTTGGCGGTGGAAACAGAAGGCTTTTTATCATAGGAAATGAAATCACCCCTCAACAACTTTACCTGTGAAAGAAAAATTTTCTAAGCCCCGGGGTCACAATTTCAGCAAAAATCTGAAATTCTCCAATTCTCTCAAGAATGGTGCCAAACTGTTGCAAATTCTCCCCTGAAAGGTTTGGCGGTGGAAACAGAAGGCTTTTTATCATAGGAAATGAAATCAGCCCTCGAAGACAAAACCTGTGAAAAAAAAAATTTCTAAGCCCCGGGGTCACAATTTCAGCAAAAATCTGAAATACTCCAATTGACTCAAAAATGGTGCCACACTGTTCCAAATTCTCCCCGGAAAGGTTTGGCGGTGGAAACAGAAGGCTTTTTATCATAGGAAATGAAATCAGCCCTCGACAACTTAACCTGTGAAAGAAAAATTTTCTAAGCCCCGGGGTCACAATTTCAGCAAAAATCTGAAATTCTCCAATTCTCTCAAAAATGGTCCGAAAATGTTGCAAATTCTCGCCTAAAAGGTTTGGCGGTGGAAACAAAAGGCTTTTTATCATAGGAAATGAAATCAGCCCTCGAAGACAAAACCTGTGGGGAAAAATTTTTGTAAGCCCCGGGGTCACAATTTCAGCAAAAATCTGAAATAATCCAATTCACTCAAAAATGGTGCCAACCTGCTGCAAATTCTCCCCTGAAAGGTTTGGCGGTGGAAACAGAAGGCTTTTTATCATAGGAAATGAAATCACCCCTCAACAACTTTACCTGTGAAAGAAAAATTTTCTAAGCCCCGGGGTCACAATTTCAGCAAAAATCTGAAATTCTCCAATTCTCTCAAGAATGGTGCCAAACTGTTGCAAATTCTCCCCTGAAAGGTTTGGCGGTGGAAACAGAAGGCTTTTTATCATAGGAAATGAAATCAGCCCTCGAAGACAAAACCTGTGAAAAAAAAAATTTCTAAGCCCCGGGGTCACAATTTCAGCAAAAATCTGAAATACTCCAATTGACTCAAAAATGGTGCCACACTGTTCCAAATTCTCCCCTGAAAGGTTTGGCGGTGGAAACAGAAGGCTTTTTATCATAGGAAATGAAATCAGCCCTCGACAACTTAACCTGTGAAAGAAAAATTTTCTAAGCCCCGGGGTCACAATTTCAGCAAAAATCTGAAATTCTCCAATTCTCTCAAAAATGGTCCGAAAATGTTGCAAATTCTCGCCTAAAAGGTTTGGCTGTGGAAACAAAAGGCTTTTTATCATAGGAAATGAAATCAGCCCTCAACAACTTTACCTGTGAAAGAAAAATTTTCTAAGCCCCGGGGTCACAATTTCAGCAAAAATCTGAAATTCTCCAATTCTCTCAAGAATGGTGCCAAACTGTTGCAAATTCTCCCCTGAAAGGTTTGGCGGTGGAAACAGAAGGCTTTTTATCATAGGAAATGAAATCACCCCTCAACAACTTTACCTGTGAAAGAAAAATTTTCTAAGCCCCGGGGTCACAATTTCAGCAAAAATCTGAAATTCTCCAATTCTCTCAAGAATGGTGCCAAACTGTTGCAAATTCTCCCCTGAAAGGTTTGGCGGTGGAAACAGAAGGCTTTTTATCATAGGAAATGAAATCAGCCCTCGAAGACAAAACCTGTGAAAAAAAAATTTTCTAAGCCCCGGGGTCACAATTTCAGCAAAAATCTAAAATTCTCCAGTTTACTCAAAAATGGTGCCAAACTGTTGCAAATTCTCCCCTGAAAGGTTTTGCGGTGGAAACAGAAGGCTTTTTATCATAGGAAATGAAATCAGCCCTCGAAGACAAAACCTGTGAAAAAAAAAAATTCTAAGCCCCGGGGTCACAATTTCAGCAAAAATCTGAAATTCTCCAGTTTACTCAAAAATGGTGCCAAACTGTTGCAAATTCTCCCCTGAAAGGTTTTGCGGTGGAAACAGAAGGCTTTTTATCATAGGAAATGAAATCAGCCCTCGAAGACAAAACCTGTGGGGAAAAAATTTTCTAAGCCCCGGGGTCACAATTTCAGCAAAAATCTGAAATTCTCCAATTCTCTCAAGAATGGTGCCAAACTGTTGCAAATTCTCCCCTGAAAGGTTTGGCGGTGGAAACAGAAGGCTTTTTATCATAGGAAATGAAATCAGCCCTCGAAGACAAAAGCTGTGGAAAAAAAAATTTCTAAGCCCCGGGGTCACAATTTCAGCAAAAATCTGAAATACTCCAATTCACTCAAAAATGGTGCCACACTGTTCCAAATTCTCCCCTGAAAGGTTTGGCGGTGGAAACAGAAGGCTTTTTATCATAGGAAATGAAATCAGCCCTCGACAACTTAACCTGTGAAAGAAAAATTTTCTAAGCCCCGGGGTCACAATTTCAGCAAAAATCTGAAATTCTCCAATTCTCTCAAAAATGGTCCGAAAATGTTGCAAATTCTCGCCTAAAAGGTTTGGCGGTGGAAACAAAAGGCTTTTTATCATAGGAAATGAAATAAGCCCTCGAAGACAAAACCTGTGGGGGGGAAATTTTGTAAGCCCCGGGGTCACAATTTCAGCAAAAATCTGAAATACTCCAATTCACTCAAAAATGGTGCCAACCTGCTGCAAATTCTCCCCTGAAAGGTTTGGCGGTGGAAACAGAAGGCTTTTTATCATAGGAAATGAAATCACCCCTCAACAACTTTACCTGTGAAAGAAAAATTTTCTAAGCCCCGGGGTCACAATTTCAGCAAAAATCTGAAATTCTCCAATTCTCTCAAGAATGGTGCCAAACTGTTGCAAATTCTCCCCTGAAAGGTTTGGCGGTGGAAACAGAAGGCTTTTTATCATAGGAAATGAAATCAGCCCTCGAAGACAAAACCTGTGAAAAAAAAAATTTCTAAGCCCCGGGGTCACAATTTCAGCAAAAATCTGAAATTCTCCAATTCTCTCAAAAATGGTCCGTAACTGTTGCAAATTCTCGCCTAAAAGGTTTGGCGGTGGAAACAGAAGGCTTTTTATCATAGGAAATGAAATCAGCCCTCGAAGACAAAACCTGTGAAAAAAAAATTTTCTAAGCCCCGGGGTCACAATTTCAGCAAAAATCTAAAATTCTCCAGTTTACTCAAAAATGGTGCCAAACTGTTGCAAATTCTCCCCTGAAAGGTTTTGCGGTGGAAACAGAAGGCTTTTTATCATAGGAAATGAAATCAGCCCTCGAAGACAAAACCTGTGAAAAAAAAAAATTCTAAGCCCCGGGGTCACAATTTCAGCAAAAATCTGAAATTCTCCAGTTTACTCAAAAATGGTGCCAAACTGTTGCAAATTCTCCCCTGAAAGGTTTTGCGGTGGAAACAGAAGGCTTTTTATCATAGGAAATGAAATCAGCCCTCGAAGACAAAACCTGTGGGGAAAAAATTTTCTAAGCCCCGGGGTCACAATTTCAGCAAAAATCTGAAATTCTCCAATTCTCTCAAGAATGGTGCCAAACTGTTGCAAATTCTCCCCTGAAAGGTTTGGCGGTGGAAACAGAAGGCTTTTTATCATAGGAAATGAAATCAGCCCTCGAAGACAAAACCTGTGAAAAAAAAAATTTCTAAGCCCCGGGGTCACAATTTCAGCAAAAATCTGAAATACTCCAATTCACTCAAAAATGGTGCCACACTGTTCCAAATTCTCCCCTGAAAGGTTTGGCGGTGGAAACAGAAGGCTTTTTATCATAGGAAATGAAATCAGCCCTCGACAACTTAACCTGTGAAAGAAAAATTTTCTAAGCCCCGTGGTCACAATTTCAGCAAAAATCTGAAATTCTCCAATTCTCTCAAAAATGGTCCGAAAATGTTGCAAATTCTCGCCTAAAAGGTTTGGCGGTGGAAACAAAAGGCTTTTTATCATAGGAAATGAAATAAGCCCTCGAAGACAAAACCTGTGGGGGGGAAATTTTGTAAGCCCCGGGGTCACAATTTCAGCAAAAATCTGAAATACTCCAATTCACTCAAAAATGGTGCCAACCTGCTGCAAATTCTCCCCTGAAAGGTTTGGCGGTGGAAACAGAAGGCTTTTTATCATAGGAAATGAAATCACCCCTCAACAACTTTACCTGTGAAAGAAAAATTTTCTAAGCCCCGGGGTCACAATTTCAGCAAAAATCTGAAATTCTCCAATTCTCTCAAGAATGGTGCCAAACTGTTGCAAATTCTCCCTTGAAAGGTTTGGCGGTGGAAACAGAAGGCTTTTTATCATAGGAAATGAAATCAGCCCTCGAAGACAAAACCTGTGAAAAAAAAAATTTCTAAGCCCCGGGGTCACAATTTCAGCAAAAATCTAAAATTCTCCAGTTTACTCAAAAATGGTGCCAAACTGTTGCAAATTCTCCCCTGAAAGGTTTTGCGGTGGAAACAGAAGGCTTTTTATCATAGGAAATGAAATCAGCCCTCGAAGACAAAACCTGTGAAAAAAAAAAATTCTAAGCCCCGGGGTCACAATTTCAGCAAAAATCTGAAATTCTCCAGTTTACTCAAAAATGGTGCCAAACTGTTGCAAATTCTCCCCTGAAAGGTTTTGCGGTGGAAACAGAAGGCTTTTTATCATAGGAAATGAAATCAGCCCTCGAAGACAAAACCTGTGGGGAAAAAATTTTCTAAGCCCCGGGGTCACAATTTCAGCAAAAATCTGAAATTCTCCAATTCTCTCAAGAATGGTGCCAAACTGTTGCAAATTCTCCCCTGAAAGGTTTGGCGGTGGAAACAGAAGGCTTTTTATCATAGGAAATGAAATCAGCCCTCGAAGACAAAACCTGTGAAAAAAAAAATTTCTAAGCCCCGGGGTCACAATTTCAGCAAAAATCTGAAATACTCCAATTCACTCAAAAATGGTGCCACACTGTTCCAAATTCTCCCCGGAAAGGTTTGGCGGTGGAAACAGAAGGCTTTTTATCATAGGAAATGAAATCAGCCCTCGACAACTTAACCTGTGAAAGAAAAATTTTCTAAGCCCCGGGGTCACAATTTCAGCAAAAATCTGAAATTCTCCAATTCTCTCAAAAATGGTCCGAAAATGTTGCAAATTCTCGCCTAAAAGGTTTGGCGGTGGAAACAAAAGGCTTTTTATCATAGGAAATGAAATCAGCCCTCGAAGACAAAACCTGTGGGGGGGGAATTTTGTAAGCCCCGGGGTCACAATTTCAGCAAAAATCTGAAATACTCCAATTCACTCAAAAATGGTGCCAAACTGTTGCAAATTCTCCCCTGAAAGGTTTGGCGGTGGAAACAGAAGGCTTTTTATCATAGGAAATGAAATCACCCCTCAACAACTTTACCTGTGAAAGAAAAAATTTCTAAGCCCCGGGGTCACAATTTCAGCAAAAATCTGAAATTCTCCAGTTCACTCAAAAATGGTCCGAAACTGTTGCAAATTCTCGCCTAAAAGGTTTGGCGGTGGAAACAGAAGGCTTTTTATCATAGGAAATGAAATCAGCCCTCGAAGACAAAACCTGTGGAAAAAAAATTTCTAAGCCTCGGGGTCACAATTTCAGCAAAAATCTGAAATTCTCCAGTTTACTCAAAAATGGTGCCAAACTGTTGCAAATTCTCCCCTGAAAGGTTTGGTTGTGGAAACAGAATCCTTTTTGTCATAGGAAATGAAATCAGCCCTCAAAGACAAAACCTGTGAAAAAAAAAATTCTAAGCCCCGGGGTCACAATTTCAGCAAAAATATGAAATTCTCCAGTTTACTCAAAAATGGTGCCACACTGTTCCAAATTCTCCCCGGAAAGGTTTGGCGGTGGAAACAGAAGGCTTTTTATCATAGGAAATGAAATCAGCCCTCGACAACTTAACCTGTGAAAGAAAAATTTTCTAAGCCCCGGGGTCACAATTTCAGCAAAAATCTGAAATAATCCAATTCACTCAAAAATGGTGCCAAACTGTTGCAAAATCTCCCCTGAAAGGTTTGGTTGTGGAAACAGAAGCCTTTTTGTCATAGGAAATGAAATCAGCCCTCGAAGACAAAACCTGTGGAAAAAAAAATTTCTAAGCCCCGGGGTCACAATTTCAGCAAAAATCTGAAATTCTCCAATTCTCTGAAAAATGGTGCCAAACTGTTGCAAATTCTCCCCTGAAAGGTTTGGTTGTGGAAACAGAAGGCTTTTTCTCATAGGAAATGAAATCAGCCCTCGACAACTTAACCTGTAAAAGAAAAATTTTCTAAGCCCCGGGGTCACAATTTCAGCAAAAATCTGAAATACTCCAATTCACTCAAAAATGGTGCCACACTGTTGTAAATTCTCCCCTGAAAGGTTTGGCGGTGGAAACAGAAGGCTTTTTATCATAGGAAATGAAATCAGCCCTCGACAACTTAACCTGTGAAAGAAAAATTTTCTAAGCCCCGGGGTCACAATTTCAGCAAAAATCTGAAATTCTCCAATTCTCTCAAAAGTGGTCCGAAACTGTTGCAAATTCTCGCCTAAAAGGTTTGGCGGTGGAAACAAAAGGCTTTTTATCATAGGAAATGAAATCAGCCCTCGAAGACAACACCTGTGGGGAAAAAATTTTCTAAGCCCCGGGGTCACAATTTCAGCAAAAATCTGAAATTCTCCAATTCTCTCAAGAATGGTGCCAAACTGTTGCAAATTCTCCCCTGAAAGGTTTGGTTGTGGAAACAGAAGCCTTTTTGTCATAGGAAATGAAATCAGCCCTCGAAGACAAAACCTGTGGGGAAAAAAATTTCTAAGCCCCGGGGTCACAATTTCAGCAAAAATCTGAAATACTCCAATTTACTCAAAAATGGTGCCACACTGTTCCAAATTCTCCCCGGAAAGGTTTGGCGGTGGAAACGGAAGGCTTTTTATCATAGGAAATGAAATCAGCCCTCGACAACTTAACCTGTGAAAGAAAAATTTTCTAAGCCCCGGGGTCACAATTTCAGCAAAAATCTGAAATACTCCAATTCACTCAAAAATGGTGCCAAACTGTTGCAAATTCTCCCCTGAAAGGTTTGGTTGTGGAAACAGAAGCCTTTTTGTCATAGGAAATGAAATCAGCCCTCGAAGACAAAACCTGTGAAAAAAAAAATTTCTAAGCCCCGGGGTCACAATTTCAGCAAAAATCTGAAATTCTCCAGTTTACTCAAAAATGGTGCCAAACTGTTGCAAATTCTCCCCTGAAAGGTTTTGCGGTGGAAACAGAAGGCTTTTTATCATAGGAAATGAAATCAGCCCTCGAAGACAAAACCTGTGGGGGAAAAAAATTCTAAGCCTCGGGGTCACAATTTCAGCAAAAATCTGAAATTCTCCAGTTTACTCAAAAATGGTGCCAAACTGTTGCAAATTCTCCCCTGAAAGGTTTTGCGGTGGAAACAGAAGGCTTTTTATCATAGGAAATGAAATCAGCCCTCGAAGACAAAACCTGTGGGGGAAAAATTTTCTAAGCCCCGGGGTCACAATTTCAGCAAAAATCTGAAATTCTCCAATTCTCTCAAGAATGGTGCCAAACTGTTGCAAATTCTCCCCTGAAAGGTTTGGCGGTGGAAACAGAAGGCTTTTTATCATAGGAAATGAAATCAGCCCTCGAAGACAAAACCTGTGAAAAAAAAAAATTCTAAGCCCCGGGGTCACAATTTCAGCAAAAATCTGAAATTCTCCAGTTTACTCAAAAATGGTGCCACACTGTTCCAAATTCTCCCCGGAAAGGTTTGGCGGTGGAAACAGAAGGCTTTTTATCATAGGAAATGAAATCAGCCCTCGAAGACAAAACCTGTGGGAAAAAAAATTTCTAAGCCCCGGGGTCACAATTTCAGCAAAAATCTGAAATTCTCCAGTTTACTCAAAAATGGTGCCAAACTGTTGCAAATTCTCCCCTGAAAGGTTTTGCGGTGGAAACAGAAGGCTTTTTATCATAGGAAATGAAATCAGCCCTCGAAGACAAAACCTGTGGGGAAAAAATTTTCTAAGCCCCGGGGTCACAATTTCAGCAAAAATCTGAAATTCTCCAATTCTCTCAAGAATGGTGCCAAACTGTTGCAAATTCTCCCCTGAAAGGTTTTGCGGTGGAAAAAGAAGGCTTTTTATCATAGGAAATGAAATCAGCCCTCGAAGACAAAACCTGTGAAAGAAAAATTTTCTAAGCCCCGGGGTCACAATTTCAGCAAAAATCTGAAATTCTCCAATTCTCTCAAAAATGGTCCGAAAATGTTGCAAATTCTCGCCTAAAAGGTTTGGCGGTGGAAACAAAAAGGCTTTTTATCATAGGAAATGAAATCAGCCCTCGAAGACAAAACCTGTGGGGGGAAAATTTTCTAAGCCCCGGGGTCACATTTTCAGCAAAAATCTGAAATACTCCAATTCACTCAAAAATGGTGCCAACCTGTTGCAAATTCTCCCCTGAAAGGTTTGGCGGTGGAAACAGAAGGCTTTTTATCATAGGAAATGAAATCACCCCTCAACAACTTTACCTGTGAAAGAAAAATTTTCTAAGCCCCGGGGTCACAATTTCAGCAAAAATCTGAAATTCTCCAATTCTCTCAAGAATGGTGCCAAACTGTTGCAAATTCTCGCCTAAAAGGTTTGGCGGTGGAAACAGGAGGCTTTTTATCATAGGAAATGAAATCAGCCCTCGAAGACAAAACCTGTGAAAAAAAAAATTTCTAAGCCCCGGGGTCACAATTTCAGCAAAAATCTGAAATACTCCAATTCACTCAAAAATGGTGCCACACTGTTCCAAATTCTCCCCTGAAAGGTTTGGCGGTGGAAACAGAAGGCTTTTTATCATAGGAAATGAAATCAGCCCTCGACAACTTAACCTGTGAAAGAAAAATTTTCTAAGCCCCGGGGTCACAATTTCAGCAAAAATCTGAAATTCTCCAATTCTCTCAAAAATGGTCCAAAAATGTTGCAAATTCTCGCCTAAAAGGTTTGGCGGTGGAAACAAAAGGCTTTTTATCATAGGAAATGAAATCAGCCCTCGAAGACAAAACCTGTGGGGGGAAAATTTTGTAAGCCCAGGGGTCACAATTTCAGCAAAAATCTGAAATACTCCAATTCACTCAAAAATGGCGCCAAACTGTTGCAAATTCTCCCCTGAAAGGTTTGGCAGTGGAAACAGAAGGCTTTTTATCATAGGAAATGAAATCACCCCTCAACAACTTTACCTGTGAAAGAAAAAATTTCTAAGCCCCGGGGTCACAATTTCAGCAAAAATCTGAAATTCTCCAGTTCACTCAAAAATGGTCCGAAACTGTTGCAAATTCTCGCCTAAAAGGTTTGGCGGTGGAAACAGAAGGCTTTTTATCATAGGACATGAAATCAGCCCTCGAAGACAAAACCTGTGGGAAAAAAAATTCTAAGCCTCGGGGTCACAATTTCAGCAAAAATCTGAAATTCTCCAGTTTACTCAAAAATGGTGCCAAACTGTTGCAAATTCTCCCCTGAAAGGTTTTGCGGTGGAAACAGAAGGCTTTTTATCATAGGAAATGAAATCAGCCCTCGAAGACAAAACCTGTGGGGAAAAAATTTTCTAAGCCCCGGGGTCACAATTTCAGCAAAAATCTGAAATACTCCAATTCACTCAAAAATGGTGCCACACTGTTCCAAATTCTCCCCTGAAAGGTTTGGCGGTGGAAACAGAAGGCTTTTTATCATAGGAAATGAAATCAGCCCTCGACACCTTAACCTGTGAAAGAAAAATTTTCTAAGCCCCGGGGTCACAATTTCAGCAAAAATCTGAAATTCTCCAATTCTCTCAAAAATGGTCCGAAAATGTTGCAAATTCTCGCCTAAAAGGTTTGGCGGTGGAAACAAAAGGCTTTTTATCATAGGAAATGAAATCAGCCCTCGAAGACAAAAACTGTGGGGAAAAAATTTTGTAAGCCCAGGGGTCACAATTTCAGCAAAAATCTGAAATACTCCAATTCACTCAAAAATGGTGCCAAACTGTTGCAAATTCTCCCCTGAAAGGTTTGGCGGTGGAAACAGAAGGCTTTTTATCATAGGAAATGAAATCACCCCTCAACAACTTTACCTGTGAAAGAAAAAATTTCTAAGCCCCGGGGTCACAATTTCAGCAAAAATCTGAAATTCTCCAGTTCACTCAAAAATGGTCCGAAACTGTTGCAAATTCTCGCCTAAAAGGTTTGGTTGTGGAAACAGAAGCCTTTTTGTCATAGGAAATGAAATCAGCCCTCGAAGACAAAACCTGTGAAAAAAAAAATTTCTAAGCCCTGGGGTCACAATTGCAGCAAAAATCTGAAATACTCCAATTCACTCAAAAATGGTGGCACACTGTTCCAAATTCTCCCCGGAAAGGTTTGGCGGTGGAAACAGAAGGCTTTTTATCATAGGAAATGAAATCAGCCCTCGACAACTTAACCTGTGAAAGAAAAATTTTCTAAGCCCCGGGGTCACAATTTCAGCAAAAATCTGAAATTCTCCAATTCTCTCAAAAATGGTCCGAAACTGTTGCAAATTCTCGCCTAAAAGGTTTGGCGGCGGAAACAGAAGGCTTTTTATCATAGGAAATGAAATCAGCCCTCGAAGACAAAACCTGTGAAAAAATTTTTTCTAAGCCCCGGGGTCACAATTTCAGCAAAAATCTGAAATTCTCCAGTTTATTCAAAAGTGGTGCCAAACTGTTGCAAATTCTCCCCTGAAAGGTTTTGCGGTGGAAACAGAAGGCTTTTTATCATAGGAAATGAAATCAGCCCTCGAAGACAAAACCTGTGAGGAAAAAAATTTCTAAGCGCCGGGTCACAATTTCCGCAAAAATCTGAAATTCTCCAATTCTCTGAAAAATGGTGCCAAACTGTTGCAAATTCTCCCCTGAAAGGTTTGGTTGTGGAAACAGAAGGCTTTTTATCATAGGAAATGTAATCAGCCCTCGACAACTTAACCTGTAAAAGAAAAAATTTCTAAGCCCCGGGGTCACAATTTCCGCAAAAATCTGAAATTCTCCAATTCTCTGAAAAATGGTGCCAAACTGTTGCAAATTCTCCCCTGAAAGGTTTTGCGGTGGAAACAGAATGCTTTTTATCATAGGAAATGAAATCAGCCCTCGAAGACAAAACCTGTGGGGAAAAAATTTTCTAAGCCCCGGGGTCACAATTTCAGCAAAAATCTGAAATACTCCAATTCACTCAAAAATGGTGCCAAACTGTTGCAAATTCTCCCCTGAAAGGTTTTGCGGTGGAAAAAGAAGGCTTTTTATCATAGGAAATGAAATCAGCCCTCGAAGACAAAACCTGTGGGGGGAAAATTTTCTAAGCCCCGGGGTCACAATTTCAGCAAAAATCTGAAATTCTCCACTTCTCTCAAAAATGGTGCCAAACTGTTGCAAATTCTCCCCTGAAAGGTTTGGTTGTGGAAACAGAAGCCTTTTTGTCATAGGAAATGAAATCAGCCCTCGAAGACAAAACCTGTGGAAAAAAAAAATTTCTAAGCCCCGGGGTCACAATTTCAGCAAAAATCTGAAATACTCCAATTCACTCAAAAATGGTGCCACACTGTTCCAAATTCTCCCCGGAAAGGTTTGGCGGTGGAAACGGAAGGCTTTTTATCATAGGAAATGAAATCAGCCCTCGACAACTTAACCTGTGAAAGAAAAATTTTCTAAGCCCCGGGGTCACAATTTCAGCAAAAATCTGAAATTCTCCAATTCTCTCAAAAATGGTCCGAAACTGTTGCAAATTCTCGCCTAAAAGGTTTGGCGGTGGAAACAAAAGGCTTTTTATCATAGGAAATGAAATCAGCCCTCGAAGACAAAACCTGTGGGGGAAAATTTTTTTAAGCCCCGGGGTCACAATTTCAGCAAAAATCTGAAATACTCCAATTCACTCAAAAATGGTGCCAACCTGTTGCAAATTCTCCCCTGAAAGGTTTGGCGGTGGAAACAGAAGGCTTTTTATCATAGGAAATGAAATCACCCCTCAACAACTTTACCTGTGAAAGAAAAATTTTCTAAGCCCCGGGGTCACAATTTCAGCAAAAATCTGAAATACTCCAATTCACTCAAAAATGGTGCCAAACTGTTGCAAATTCTCCCCTGAAAGGTTTGGCAGTGGAAAAAGAAGGCTTTTTATCATAGGAAATCAAATCAGCCCTCGAAGACAAAACCTGTGGGGGGAAAATTTTCTAAGCCCCGGGGTCACAATTTCAGCAAAAATCTGAAATTCTCCACTTCTCTCAAAAATGGTGCCAAACTGTTGCAAATTCTCCCCTGAAAGGTTTGGTTGTGGAAACAGAAGCCTTTTTGTCATAGGAAATGAAATCAGCCCTCGAAGACAAAACCTGTGAAAAAAAAAATTTCTAAGCCCCGGGGTCACAATTTCAGCAAAAATCTGAAATACTCCAATTCACTCAAAAATGGTGGCACACTGTTCCAAATTCTCCCCGGAAAGGTTTGGCGGTGGAAACAGAAGGCTTTTTATCATAGGAAATGAAATCAGCCCTCGACAACTTAACCTGTGAAAGAAAAATTTTCTAAGCCCCGGGGTCACAATTTCAGCAAAAATCTGAAATTCTCCAATTCTCTCAAAAATGGTCCGAAACTGTTGCAAATTCTCGCCTAAAAGGTTTGGCGGCGGAAACAGAAGGCTTTTTATCATAGGAAATGAAATCAGCCCTCGAAGACAAAACCTGTGAAAAAAAATTTTCTAAGCCCCGGGGTCACAATTTCAGCAAAAATCTGAAATTCTCCAGTTTACTCAGTCTCAGTCTCAGTCAGTTTTATTGCACATAGCCAAAGGCTGCCGCAATGTACACAGAATTATTTGACAGTTAAAAGTAAATATACTGAATTGGTAAAAAAAGGCTTAAAACATTTATATTATTAAAACATTACATACTCTAAACAAAGCTATAAAAGTACCCCAATGTACAAATAAAAACATTAAACAATAAAATTCATAAGCTAAAATCATCACATGGTCACTAATGTTAAAAACAATATCAATTAATACAGTGTGCAATTTATACTCAGAGTTTGGTGACAAAGATAGAGCATAGCCTGAGGTAGATAGATAGGATCAAATAAATTCATCTCCTTTACAGTTAATGGCTACCTTGGCTATATAATTTGCTCTAATTTTCCTGGCAGCAGTTGCAAAAAGTGCTACCCGCCAGGTCACATACTTATCTGTGTCTGCAAGGAGATATAACATCATATCGAGGGGGTTCTGGCCAGGGGACCCTGTCATTATAGGTACCAAAAATCTTTTTCTTGCATCATTATATAACGGACAGTGCAAGATATAATGCATAAGGTCCTCTACTTCAGAACATCCCCTAATGCAAACACGTTCGTTTTTTGGTATGCCTCTATGTCTCCCATCTCTATAAGCAGAGCTTATTGTATTTAGTCGTAGCTCTGTAAAAGCTTTTCGAAGCTGTGCAAAAGTCAATTCATTAAAATAAGATATGTGTTCATTGACCTCTCTAAGTTTAAAATACAATGGGGCGCATGTAGATGTGCACATAGAGTTTAGATCGTTTTTAGTTGCCACTGCCCTTATGGTTCGTTTAAAAATATTTTTCTGTGAATATAAGGGGAGTTCTTTAATCTCAGTCACTGAGAGATCATATTTGCCCATCAGTTGGGCAGCATGATGTACCCAGTTTTTAAGGGGTAATCCATTTGAGAGCTCAATCAGGCATTTTTTTGGTAGCCTAGTGTTGTCCATCTGTTGAACTCTAAACCAGTAACAGAGAATTCTTTTATCTATTTGGCTCTCTATGCTCAACATGTGAGTTTCCAACCTGACCATGGCAGATTGCACGTCTTTGGGTAAACCTAAAAGAACTCTTAAAAAATAATTCTGTGGGGGTTCCAGACCGGAGACCTTTGAGGTACCCCAAACCTCAGCACCATATAAAATCTGGGCCATTGTTTTTGCTTTATACACAGATAGAGCTGGGTTGACCAGATTTCCCCCTTTACATGCAGCGAATTTCAGAATGGCTTTTGCTGATTTGAAGGCTTGCAATTTGATATTGGATAGCTGTGTATTCCAAGATGCCGTTTCTGAATAAATCAATCCCAGATATTTAAACGTATTTACTTGGTTTATGATGTGTTCATCCAGGTGCCAAACATGCTTTTTGGAACGCTTCCCAAATACAATGACCTGCGTCTTGTCATAGTTTATAGATAAAGCATTCCTCATGCAATATGAACTTAATTTTGCAAGCAGCCGTCTCAGGCCCACCTGGGTTCTAGATACAAGTACTAGGTCATCAGCATACATTAAAACTGAGAGTTTTTGGTCGAGAATTGTGACCGGGGCAAACTGTAGGCCCTCCAGTTCTTTAACCATGTCATTAATATAAAAATTGAACAGGAAAGGTGCCAAAATGCATCCCTGTTTGACTCCAGTGGTGGTCTTAATTCTAGTGGTGAGATGGCCAGCCAGATCCACCTTTACTTGTATTGATGTGTCAGTATATAATGTTTTGATGAGAAATAATAGACGGAGATCTATATTTGTCTTTTCCAATTTTTGCCACAAAGCGTGTCTTGGGACTGTATCAAAAGCTGACTTTAGATCGATAAAAGCAACATATAATTTTTGCTTCAAGTTATGGATGTATTTACATAGCAGAAAGTTCAGCACAAAGCACTGGTCCAATGTGGATTTCCCTCTTTGGAAACCTGCCTGGACTTCAGATATCACTTTATTTGTATCTGCCCATTCTTCTAGTCTCCCAAGAAGGAGCCTGGCATATAGTTTGGAGGCTACATCTAACAAACTAATGGGTCTATAATTGGCAGGGTTTTTCTTATCACCCTTTTTATATATTGGGGCAATTATGCTCAACTTCCACCCTTCAGGTATACGACCTGAGCTGTTAATGTATGAAAACAATTTTGCAAATATGGGTGACCAGAAATCAGGTCTTATTTTATAGATCTCCATTGGGATCATGTCTTCTCCTGGAGCTTTATTAGCTAGTTGGCTTGCGATTAGCCTCTTAATTTGATTGGGCGTGACGTCTGGCCATTCTGGCAGTTCTGATAACTGGGTATAGTAAACTTGTGGGGATAGGTCAGGGCAGGGGCCATATATTTCTGTAAAATATGTCACCCAATCCTTTCCTTGGACAGATGCTTCTAACGAGTAGCCCAGCGCATTTGTGCCTTGGGCAACCAGATGCCAAAATTTCCGTGAGTCCTTCTGAAGTGCTGCATCTCCCAATTCTTTCCACTGTTGTTCATAATATATTTGTTTCTTGCTTTTAAGTAATAATTTATAGTTGTTTCGTAACTGGGCTACATCAGCTTGTAGGGCAAGATTGTGCTTATCCTGTTTTAACTTCAATTTTCTAAGTACCCTAGCTAGGCATTTTTTGCTATTTTGACATTCCTTATCAAACCAAGTCTGTCTCTTAAACTTTTTGTTTTTTATCACACTAGCTGTGGTCATCAGTGGGCGCATTTGGTTGATTATGTTCTCATAAAGTCCAATTACGTTTCCTGTTTCTAACAACATTTTCCCCTTTAATAAAGCAAATTCATGGGAATCCAGGATCTGAATCATTTTTTCTTGGACCTGTGCATTCCATTTTAACCTTCTATTTCCAAGTATCAGATATTCTGTTTCATCCAATAATTTAGGAAAGGCAGGAGAAAAGAATAATGTCAGAGATAACTCAAGTGGAAAGTGGTCACTTTCAGCTCTAGGAATTATCCTGAAGGTATCTCGGTTAACTGGCACATTATTAGATGTTAGGATATAATCTATGGTGCTAGTAAATCCTCTGGGGGAGGTAAAAGTAAAATAACCCTCTTGATCCCCTTGACCGTGCCCATTGCATAACAAAAGGTTATGCTTTATTATAAGTTCACAAAGATGTTTCCCAGCGCGATTAGAGGTGGTGTCCATTGCTGCCCTCTGACAGATTTCAAGTTCATCCTCCAAGTTTAGACCAGATAATATTGTATTTTGTGGGGAAACAAGGCCGATCCGGGCATTGAAGTCACCCCCCAAGATAATCCGAGGGTTAGGTGACAGAGAGTCAATACTTTCGAGCAGTTGGTCAAGTTTATCCCAATATGATCTCAGTTCCCCACAAGACTTTACTGGAGGTATATACACACATATGCAATAAGTATTTCTCAGGAGACTATCAGAAAGGGACAACACTAAAAAATTTGGGGTGGTCAGCAAGGGACACTGTTGAATTGATACATTAAGAGAGGTTGACACCAGCACTGCCAGCCCCCCACTAGGCCTTCCATACTTTACAGTTTTAAGAGCTGGTTGAGTGTAACTTGTAAAACCCTGTAATTCAACCATAGTGCCCTCTTTTGCCCAGGTTTCTTGAAGAAAGATGATATCATGTGTTTGTAGATAGGAACAGAAGTCACTGTCTTGGATCTTGTTCGTCCACCCTGTTACATTCCATGAGAGAAGTTTAATTGTTTTACAGTGATTTACTCTTAGTCAATTGTTGGCCGATGTGCTCTCGGAGTTTACCAGTTTTTGAGGCAGGTTATTGCTAATGCTAGTGGAATAATCCAGATGTTCGATTATTTCAGTCGTCGTACATAAAGTACTCACATTTGTAATCACTGGGCCTTTTCTTTGCAAATTGTTTGCCAATGGGGATTTCTTGGGTGTATTTCCTGACTCCTCCTCTTCCAAATATCTCATCTTTGTCCAATACTCTGGTGGTTCTATAGTTATCATTCTGTTGTGGCCATTGGGTCTATTATCAGTCTCTGCCTCCGGTTCTTTAATCTCTTTCAATGTCTGGCTCATAAGGTCAAGCCTCTTGATAACTGTTTGTTGCTCTTCCTGAGGGAGATTCCTAAAGGAGCTGAGAAAATCCTCTTCCAAGGGATATACAGAGTGCTCAGATTCCTGAAGATGATTATCTAGAGGAATCGGCTGTTCCTTTTGGCTCACCTGGTTATTTTGATGTTGGGCATGATCCTGCGAGTTCAACTCAGGCATGTCTGTTTCCTCCCCACCTGCCAAGTCTTTTTGTGATGTCATTACTTCCATTGGGGATCCAAGCTTTGGTTTTGTGGGCCCCTCTGAAGCACCAGTCCTCATCTTACACAAGGGTGCAACAATAGAATTGCAAAATACCCGGGTTGGAAAAACTCCTCTGCTTGACAATCTGAATTTCAGCTTGTGAATTAGTGAGGGCAGACTAGTAGAGGAAAAAGTTAACATAATTTTTTGGCTTTGATTTGTGGTACTCAAGAGTTCAGTCCTAACGAGGTCGATCTCTGTAAGTCCAATGCCAAGTAAGTCTGATAAATGTCGTTTGGAACGCTGGGCACCTTTCCAGCTAGGAGTTTGATCTGGCCTTCCACAAATTGTCATGCAGATCTTTTTTGGTTGGAAGATTAAACAAGAAGAGTTTGTTTTAAGAGCCTCTGCACATTCTATGTTGAGCTTAGGGGTCTGCTCTTGTTGTCGCCAATTTCCTTTGGTACTATGGTGTTCTGTTGATGCCTGCTTGTTATTAACTGATAAACTGTGGACCTCTTTGGATAACTGGGTTATTTGAGAGGCAAGACCTCTAATTTGCTGGAAGATATGCTCAACCGTTCTTGCAATTAGAGTTAATTGGGAGCTCTCCCTCCTTGTTATTTCTTCCTCTCTGAGGAGCACAGGATCAGCTTGCCCCATTGCTGGATCCAGTTCCACGCTCTCACCTTGAATAGTCTCCCCACACTCACAATCATCTTCAAGAGGAGAAAACCGGTTTTTTGTTGGAACTGTAAAAGCAGATTTGTTAAAAAAGTCCTCTATTTTAGATTGTTTGGAAACCGGTGAGAGAGCTACATCCTCTGGGTCCCTGTGGCGTTTACTAGCAGGCATAGCGTCACCGCAGGGAGTGAACAAGGAGAGATTTCCCCAACCAAAAAAGAGAGAAAAGAATAGAAAGTGCTCCGTTTGTTCTCTGTGTGGAGACTGCCAGGGGTTTCAGGGACAAAGTATGGAAGGGAGTTGGCGGTTAATAGCTAGCAGCTGGCGGCCTGCCCAGGATGCTTCACAGAACTTGCCCAGGATGTTTCTCATAGCATAGACTCTCCGTAAGTTAAAAAATAGAGAAGTAAAAAAGGAAAAATTACTTCCCTGGGTGGCAGTCAATGCTAATTACAGACCTGCTATCAGCGGAGCTCCGAAGCCTGCTTGCTAAGCCATCGCCATCTTGGCCCCTCCCCAAAGCACCCCTCCAGTTTACTCAAAAGTGGTGCCAAACTGTTGCAAATTCTCCCCTGAAAGGTTTTGCGGTGGAAACAGAAGGCTTTTTATCATAGGAAATGAAATCAGCCGTCGAAGACAAAACCTGTGAGGAAAAAAATTTCTAAGCCCCGGGTCACAATTTCCGCAAAAATCTGAAATTCTCCAATTCTCTGAAAAATGGTGCCAAACTGTTGCAAATTCTCCCCTGAAAGGTTTGGTTGTGGAAACAGAAGGCTTTTTATCATAGGAAATGTAATCAGCCCTCGACAACTTAACCTGTAAAAGAAAAAATTTCTAAGCCCCGGGGTCACAATTTCCGCAAAAATCTGAAATTCTCCAATTCTCTGAAAAATGGTGCCAAACTGTTGCAAATTCTCCCCTGAAAGGTTTGGCGGTGGAAACAGAAGGCTTTTTATCATAGGAAATGAAATCAGCCCTCAACAACTTTACCTGTGAAAGAAAAAATTTCTAAGCCCCGGGGTCACAATTTCAGCAAAAATCTAAAATTCTCCAGTTCACTCAAAAATGGTCCGAAACTGTTGCAAATTCTCGCCTAAAAGGTTTGGCGGTGGAAACAGAAGGCTTTTTATCATAGGAAATGAAATCAGCCCTCGAAGACAAAACCTGTGAAAAAAAAATTTCTAAGCCCCGGGGTCACAATTTCAGCAAAAATCTGAAATTCTCCAGTTTACTCAAAAATGGTGCCAAACTGTTGCAAATTCTCCCCTGAAAGGTTTGGTTGTGGAAACAGAATCCTTTTTGTCATAGGAAATGAAATCAGCCCTCAAAGACAAAACCTGTGGAAAAAAAAAATTCTAAGCCCCGGGGTCACAATTTCATCAAAAATATGAAATTCTCCAGTTTACTCAAAAATGGTGCCAAACTGTTGCAAATTCTCCCCTGAAAGGTTTTGCGGTGGAAAAAGAAGGCTTTTTATCATAGTAAATGAAATCAGCCCTCGAAGACAAAACCTGTGGGGGGGAAATTTTCTAAGCCCCGGGGTCACAATTTCAGCAAAAATCTGAAATTCTCCACTTCTCTCAAAAATGGTGCCAAACTGTTGCAAATTCTCCCCTGAAAGGTTTGGTTGTGGAAACAGAAGCCTTTTTGTCATAGGAAATGAAATCAGCCCTCGAAGACAAAACCTGTGAAAAAAAAAATTTCTAAGCCCCGGGGTCACAATTTCAGCAAAAATCTGAAATACTCCAATTCACTCAAAAATGGTGCCACACTGTTCCAAATTCTCCCCGGAAAGGTTTGGCGGTGGAAACGGAAGGCTTTTTATCATAGGAAATGAAATCAGCCCTCGACAACTTAACCTGTGAAAGAAAAATTTTCTAAGCCCCGGGGTCACAATTTCAGCAAAAATCTGAAATACTCCAATTCACTCAAAAATGGTGCCAACCTGTTGCAAATTCTCCCCTGAAAGGTTTGGCGGTGGAAACAGAAGGCTTTTTATCATAGGAAATGAAATCACCCCTCAACAACTTTACCTGTGAAAGAAAAATTTTCTAAGCCCCGGGGTCACAATTTCAGCAAAAATCTGAAATTCTCCAATTCTCTCAAGAATGGTGCCAAACTGTTGCAAATTCTCCCCTGAAAGGTTTGGCAGTGGAAACAGAAGGCTTTTTATCATAGGAAATGAAATCAGCCCTCGAAGACAAAACCTGTGAAAAAAAAAATTTCTAAGCCCCGGGGTCACAATTTCAGCAAAAATCTGAAATACTCCAATTCACTCAAAAATGGTGCCACACTGTTCCAAATTCTCCCCTGAAAGGTTTGGCGGTGGAAACAGAAGGCTTTTTATCATAGGAAATGAAATCAGCCCTCGACACCTTAACCTGTGAAAGAAAAATTTTCTAAGCCCCGGGGTCACAATTTCAGCAAAAATCTGAAATTCTCCAATTCTCTCAAAAATGGTCCAAAAATGTTGCAAATTCCCACCTAAAAGGTTTGGCGGTGGAAACAAAAGGCTTTTTATCATAGGAAATGAAATCAGCCCTCGAAGACAAAACCTGTGGGGGGGAAATTTTGTAAGCCCAGGGGTCACAATTTCAGCAAAAATCTGAAATACTCCAATTCACTCAAAAATGGTGCCAAACTGTTGCAAATTCTCCCCTGAAAGGTTTGGCGGTGGAAACAGAAGGCTTTTTATCATAGGAAATGAAATCACCCCTCAACAACTTTACCTGTGAAAGAAAAAATTTCTAAGCCCCGGGGTCACAATTTCAGCAAAAATCTGAAATTCTCCAGTTCACTCAAAAATGGTCCGAAACTGTTGCAAATTCTCGCCTAAAAGGTTTGGCGGTGGAAACAGAAGGCTTTTTATCATAGGAAATGAAATCAGCCCTCGAAGACAAAACCTGTGAAAAAAAAATTTCTAAGCCTCGGGGTCACAATTTCAGCAAAAATCTGAAATTCTCCAGTTTACTCAAAAATGGTGCCAAACTGTTGCAAATTCTCCCCTGAAAGGTTTTGCGGTGGAAACAGAAGGCTTTTTATCATAGGAAATGAAATCAGCCCTCGAAGACAAAACCTGTGGGGAAAAAATTTTCTAAGCCCCGGGGTCACAATTTCAGCAAAAATCTGAAATACTCCAATTCACTCAAAAATGGTGCCACACTGTTCCAAATTCTCCCCTGAAAGGTTTGGCGGTGGAAACAGAAGGCTTTTTATCATAGGAAATGAAATCAGCCCTCGACAACTTAACCTGTGAAAGAAAAATTTTCTAAGCCCCGGGGTCACAATTTCAGCAAAAATCTGAAATTCTCCAATTCTCTCAAAAATGGTCCGAAACTGTTGCAAATTCTCCCCTGAAAGGTTTGGCGGTGGAAACAGAAGGCTTTTTATCATAGGAAATGAAATCAGCCCTCGAAGACAAAACCTGTGAAAAAAAAAATTTCTAAGCCCCGGGGTCACAATTTCAGCAAAAATCTGAAATACTCCAATTCACTCAAAAATGGTGCCACACTGTTCCAAATTCTCCCCTGAAAGGTTTGGCGGTGGAAACAGAAGGCTTTTTATCATAGGAAATGAAATCAGCCCTCGACACCTTAACCTGTGAAAGAAAAATTTTCTAAGCCCCGGGGTCACAATTTCAGCAAAAATCTGAAATTCTCCAATTCTCTCAAAAATGGTCCGAAAATGTTGCAAATTCTCGCCTAAAAGGTTTGGCGGTGGAAACAAAAGGCTTTTTATCATAGGAAATGAAATCAGCCCTCGAAGACAAAAACTGTGGGGAAAAAATTTTGTAAGCCCAGGGGTCACAATTTCAGCAAAAATCTGAAATACTCCAATTCACTCAAAAATGGTGCCAAACTGTTGCTAATTCTCCCCTGAAAGGTTTGGCGGTGGAAACAGAAGGCTTTTTATCATAGGAAATGAAATCACCCCTCAACAACTTTACCTGTGAAAGAAAAAAATTCTAAGCCCCGGGGTCACAATTTCAGCAAAAATCTGAAATTCTCCAGTTCACTCAAAAATGGTCCGAAACTGTTGCAAATTCTCGCCTAAAAGGTTTGACGGTGGAAACAGAAGGCTTTTTATCATAGGAAATGAAATCAGCCCTCGAAGACAAAACCTGTGAAAAAAAAATTTCTAAGCCTCGGGGTCACAATTTCAGCAAAAATCTGAAATTCTCCAGTTTACTCAAAAGTGGTGCCAAACTGTTGCAAATTCTCCCCTGAAAGGTTTTGCGGTGGAAACAGAAGGCTTTTTATCATAGGAAATGAAATCAGCCCTCGAAGACAAAACCTGTGAGGAAAAAAATTTCTAAGCCCCGGGTCACAATTTCCGCAAAAATCTGAAATTCTCCAATTCTCTGAAAAATGGTGCCAAACTGTTGCAAATTCTCCCCTGAAAGGTTTGGTTGTGGAAACAGAAGGCTTTTTATCATAGGAAATGAAATCAGCCCTCGACAACTTAACCTGTGAAAGAAAAATTTTCTAAGCCCCGGGGTCACAATTTCAGCAAAAATCTGAAATTCTCCAATTCTCTCAAAAATGGTCCAAAACTGTTGCAAATTCTCGCCTAAAAGGTTTGGCGGTGGAAACAAAAGGCTTTTTATCATAGGAAATGAAATCAGCCCTCGAAGACAAAACCTGTGAAAAAAAAATTTCTAAGCCCCGGGGTCACAATTTCAGCAAAAATCTGAAATTCTCCAGTTTACTCAAAAATGGTGCCAAACTGTTGCAAATTCTCCCCTGAAAGGTTTGGTTGTGGAAACAGAATCCTTTTTGTCATAGGAAATGAAATCAGCCCTCAAAGACAAAACCCTTGAAAAAAAAAAATTCTAAGCCCCGGGGTCACAATTTCAGCAAAAATATGAAATTCTCCAGTTTACTCAAAAATGGTGCCAAACTGTTGCAAATTCTCCCCTGAAAGGTTTTGCGGTGGAAAAAGAAGGCTTTTTATCATAGGAAATGAAATCAGCCCTCGAAGACAAAACCTGTGGGGGGGAAATTTTCTAAGCCCCGGGGTCACAATTTCAGCAAAAATCTGAAATTCTCCACTTCTCTCAAAAATGGTGCCAAACTGTTGCAAATTCTCCCCTGAAAGGTTTGGTTGTGGAAACAGAAGCCTTTTTGTCATAGGAAATGAAATCAGCCCTCGAAGACAAAACCTGTGAAAAAAAAAATTTCTAAGCCCCGGGGTCACAATTTCAGCAAAAATCTGAAATTCTCCAGTTCACTCAAGAATGGTGCCACACTGTTCCAAATTCTCCCCGGAAAGGTTTGGCGGTGGAAACGGAAGGCTTTTTATCATAGGAAATGAAATCAGCCCTCGACAACTTAACCTGTGAAAGTAAAATTTTCTAAGCCCCGGGGTCACAATTTCAGCAAAAATCTGAAATTCTCCAATTCTCTCAAAAATGGTCCGAAAATGTTGCAAATTCTCGCCTAAAAGGTTTGGCGGTGGAAACAGAAGGCTTTTTATCATAGGAAATGAAATCAGCCCTCGAAGACAAAACCTGTGGGGGAAAAATTTTGTAAGCCCAGGGGTCACAATTTCAGCAAAAATCTGAAATACTCCAATTCACTCAAAAATGGCGCCAAACTGTTGCAAATTCTCCCCTGAAAGGTTTGGCAGTGGAAACAGAAGGCTTTTTATCATAGGAAATGAAATCACCCCTCAACAACTTTACCTGTGAAAGAAAAAATTTCTAAGCCCCGGGGTCACAATTTCAGCAAAAATCTGAAATTCTCCAGTTCACTCAAAAATGGTCCGAAACTGTTGCAAATTCTCGCCTAAAAGGTTTGGCGGTGGAAACAGAAGGCTTTTTATCATAGGAAATGAAATCAGCCCTCGAAGACAAAACCTGTGAAAAAAAAATTTCTAAGCCTCGGGGTCACAATTTCAGCAAAAATCTGAAATTCTCCAATTCTCTCAAAAATGGTCCGAAACTGTTGCAAATTCTCCCCTGAAAGGTTTGGCGGTGGAAACAGAAGGCTTTTTATCATAGGAAATGAAATCAGCCCTCGAAGACAAAACCTGTGGGAAAAAAAATTTCTAAGCCCCGGGGTCACAATTTCAGCAAAAATCTGAAATACTCCAATTCACTCAAAAATGGTGCCACACTGTTCCAAATTCTCCCCTGAAAGGTTTGGCGGTGGAAACAGAAGGCTTTTTATCATAGGAAATGAAATCAGCCCTCGACACCTTAACCTGTGAAAGAAAAATTTTCTAAGCCCCGGGGTCACAATTTCAGCAAAAATCTGAAATTCTCCAATTCTCTCAAAAATGGTCCGAAAATGTTGCAAATTCTCGCCTAAAAGGTTTGGCGGTGGAAACAAAAGGCTTTTTATCATAGGAAATGAAATCAGCCCTCGAAGACAAAAACTGTGGGGAAAAAATTTTGTAAGCCCAGGGGTCACAATTTCAGCAAAAATCTGAAATACTCCAATTCACTCAAAAATGGTGCCAAACTGTTGCAAATTCTCCCCTGAAAGGTTTGGCGGTGGAAACAGAAGGCTTTTTATCATAGGAAATGAAATCACCCCTCAACAACTTTACCTGTGAAAGAAAAAATTTCTAAGCCCCGGGGTCACAATTTCAGCAAAAATCTGAAATTCTCCAGTTCACTCAAAAATGGTCCGAAACTGTTGCAAATTCTCGCCTAAAAGGTTTGACGGTGGAAACAGAAGGCTTTTTATCATAGGAAATGAAATCAGCCCTCGAAGACCAAACCTGTGAAAAAAAAATTTCTAAGCCTCGGGGTCACAATTTCAGCAAAAATCTGAAATTCTCCAGTTTACTCAAAAATGGTGCCAAACTGTTGCAAATTCTCCCCTGAAAGGTTTGGTTGTGGAAACAGAATCCTTTTTGTCATAGGAAATGAAATCAGCCCTCAAAGACAAAACCTGTGAAAAAAAAAATTCTAAGCCCCGGGGTCACAATTTCAGCAAAAATATGAAATTCTCCAGTTTACTCAAAAATGGTGCCAAACTGTTGCAAATTCTCCCCTGAAAGGTTCTGCGGTGGAAAAAGAAGGCTTTTTATCATAGGAAATGAAATCAGCCCTCGAAGACAAAACCTGTGGGGGGGAAATTTTCTAAGCCCCGGGGTCACAATTTCAGCAAAAATCTGAAATTCTCCACTTCTCTCAAAAATGGTGCCAAACTGTTGCAAATTCTCCCCTGAAAGGTTTGGTTGTGGAAACAGAAGCCTTTTTGTCATAGGAAATGAAATCAGCCCTCGAAGACAAAACCTGTGAAAAAAAAAATTTCTAAGCCCCGGGGTCACAATTTCAGCAAAAATCTGAAATTCTCCAGTTCACTCAAGAATGGTGCCACACTGTTCCAAATTCTCCCCGGAAAGGTTTGGCGGTGGAAACGGAAGGCTTTTTATCATAGGAAATGAAATCAGCCCTCGACAACTTAACCTGTGAAAGAAAAATTTTCTAAGCCCCGGGGTCACAATTTCAGCAAAAATCTGAAATTCTCCAATTCTCTCAAAAATGGTCCGAAAATGTTGCAAATTCTCGCCTAAAAGGTTTGGCGGTGGAAACAAAAGGCTTTTTATCATAGGAAATGAAATCAGCCCTCGAAGACAAAACCTGTGGGGGAAAAATTTTGTAAGCCCAGGGGTCACAATTTCAGCAAAAATCTGAAATACTCCAATTCACTCAAAAATGGCGCCAAACTGTTGCAAATTCTCCCCTGAAAGGTTTGGCAGTGGAAACAGAAGGCTTTTTATCATAGGAAATGAAATCACCCCTCAACAACTTTACCTGTGAAAGAAAAAATTTCTAAGCCCCGGGGTCACAATTTCAGCAAAAATCTGAAATTCTCCAGTTCACTCAAAAATGGTCCGAAACTGTTGCAAATTCTCGCCTAAAAGGTTTGGCGGTGGAAACAGAAGGCTTTTTATCATAGGAAATGAAATCAGCCCTCGAAGACAAAACCTGTGAAAAAAAAATTTCTAAGCCTCGGGGTCACAATTTCAGCAAAAATCTGAAATTCTCCAATTCTCTCAAAAATGGTCCGAAACTGTTGCAAATTCTCCCCTGAAAGGTTTGGCGGTGGAAACAGAAGGCTTTTTATCATAGGAAATGAAATCAGCCCTCGAAGACAAAACCTGTGGAAAAAAAAATTTCTAAGCCCCGGGGTCACAATTTCAGCAAAAATCTGAAATACTCCAATTCACTCAAAAATGTTCCCACACTGTTCCAAATTCTCCCCTGAAAGGTTTGGCGGTGGAAACAGAAGGCTTTTTATCATAGGAAATGAAATCAGCCCTCGACACCTTAACCTGTGAAAGAAAAATTTTCTAAGCCCCGGGGTCACAATTTCAGCAAAAATCTGAAATTCTCCAATTCTCTCAAAAATGGTCCGAAAATGTTGCAAATTCTCGCCTAAAAGGTTTGGCGGTGGAAACAAAAGGCTTTTTATCATAGGAAATGAAATCAGCCCTCGAAGACAAAAACTGTGGGGAAAAAATTTTGTAAGCCCAGGGGTCACAATTTCAGCAAAAATCTGAAATACTCCAATTCACTCAAAAATGGTGCCAAACTGTTGCAAATTCTCCCCTGAAAGGTTTGGCGGTGGAAACAGAAGGCTTTTTATCATAGGAAATGAAATCACCCCTCAACAACTTTACCTGTGAAAGAAAAAATTTCTAAGCCCCGGGGTCACAATTTCAGCAAAAATCTGAAATTCTCCAGTTCACTCAAAAATGGTCCGAAACTGTTGCAAATTCTCGCCTAAAAGGTTTGGTTGTGGAAACAGAATCCTTTTTGTCATAGGAAATGAAATCAGCCCTCGAAGACCAAACCTGTGAAAAAAAAATTTCTAAGCCTCGGGGTCACAATTTCAGCAAAAATCTGAAATTCTCCAGTTTACTCAAAAATGGTGCCAAACTGTTGCAAATTCTCCCCTGAAAGGTTTGGTTGTGGAAACAGAATCCTTTTTGTCATAGGAAATGAAATCAGCCCTCAAAGACAAAACCTGTGAAAAAAAAAATTCTAAGCCCCGGGGTCACAATTTCAGCAAAAATATGAAATTCTCCAGTTTACTCAAAAATGGTGCCAAACTGTTGCAAATTCTCCCCTGAAAGGTTCTGCGGTGGAAAAAGAAGGCTTTTTATCATAGGAAATCAAATCAGCCCTCGAAGACAAAACCTGTGGGGGGGGAATTTTCTAAGCCCCGGGGTCACAATTTCAGCAAAAATCTGAAATTCTCCAATTCTCTCAAAAATGGTCCGAAACTGTTGCAAATTCTCGCCTAAAAGGTTTGGCGGCGGAAACAAAAGGCTTTTTATCATAGGAAATGAAATCAGCCCTCGAAGACAAAACCTGTGAAAAAAATTTTTCTAAGCCCCGGGGTCACAATTTCAGCAAAAATCTGAAATTCTCCAGTTTACTCAAAAGTGGTGCCAAACTGTTGCAAATTCTCCCCTGAAAGGTTTTGCGGTGGAAACAGAAGGCTTTTTATCATAGGAAATGAAATCAGCCCTCGAAGACAAAACCTGTGAGGAAAAAAATTTCTAAGCGCCGGGTCACAATTTCCGCAAAAATCTGAAATTCTCCAATTCTCTGAAAAATGGTGCCAAACTGTTGCAAATTCTCCCCTGAAAGGTTTGGTTGTGGAAACAGAAGGCTTTTTATCATAGGAAATGTAATCAGCCCTCGACAACTTAACCTGTAAAAGAAAAAATTTCTAAGCCCCGGGGTCACAATTTCCGCAAAAAACTGAAATTCTCCAATTCTCTGAAAAATGGTGCCAAACTGTTGCAAATTCTCCCCTGAAAGGTTTTGCGGTGGAAACAGAAGGCTTTTTATCATAGGAAATGAAATCAGCCCTCGAAGACAAAACCTGTGGGGAAAAAATTTTCTAAGCCCCGGGGTCACAATTTCAGCAAAAATCTGAAATACTCCAATTCACTCAAAAATGGTGCCAAACTGTTGCAAATTCTCCCCTGAAAGGTTTGGCGGTGGAAACAGAAGGCTTTTTATCATAGGAAATGAAATCACCCCTCAACAACTTTACCTGTGAAAGAAAAAATTTCTAAGCCCCGGGGTCACAATTTCAGCAAAAATCTAAAATTCTCCAGTTCACTCAAAAATGGTCCGAAACTGTTGCAAATTCTCGCCTAAAAGGTTTGGCGGTGGAAACAGAAGGCTTTTTATCATAGGAAATGAAATCAGCCCTCGAAGACAAAACCTGTGAAAAAAAAATTTCTAAGCCCCGGGGTCACAATTTCAGCAAAAATCTGAAATTCTCCAGTTTACTCAAAAATGGTGCCAAACTGTTGCAAATTCTCCCCTGAAAGGTTTGGTTGTGGAAACAGAATCCTTTTTGTCATAGGAAATGAAATCAGCCCTCAAAGACAAAACCTGTGAAAAAAAAAAATTCTAAGCCCCGGGGTCACAATTTCATCAAAAATATGAAATTCTCCAGTTTACTCAAAAATGGTGCCAAACTGTTGCAAATTCTCCCCTGAAAGGTTTTGCGGTGGAAAAAGAAGGCTTTTTATCATAGTAAATGAAATCAGCCTTCGAAGACAAAACCTGTGGGGGGAAAATTTTCTAAGCCCCGGGGTCACAATTTCAGCAAAAATCTGAAATTCTCCACTTCTCTCAAAAATGGTGCCAAACTGTTGCAAATTCTCCCCTGAAAGGTTTGGTTGTGGAAACAGAAGCCTTTTTGTCATAGGAAATGAAATCAGCCCTCGAAGACAAAACCTGTGAAAAAAAAAATTTCTAAGCCCCGGGGTCACAATTTCAGCAAAAATCTGAAATACTCCAATTCACTCAAAAATGGTGCCACACTGTTCCAAATTCTCCCCGGAAAGGTTTGGCGGTGGAAACGGAAGGCTTTTTATCATAGGAAATGAAATCAGCCCTCGACAACTTAACCTGTGAAAGAAAAATTTTCTAAGCCCCGGGGTCACAATTTCAGCAAAAATCTGAAATTCTCCAATTCTCTCAAAAATGGTCCGAAACTGTTGCAAATTCTCGCCTAAAAGGTTTGGCGGTGGAAACAAAAGGCTTTTTATCATAGGAAATGAAATCAGCCCTCGAAGACAAAACCTGTGGGGGAAAATTTTTTTAAGCCCCGGGGTCACAATTTCAGCAAAAATCTGAAATACTCCAATTCACTCAAAAATGGTGCCAACCTGTTGCAAATTCTCCCCTGAAAGGTTTGGCGGTGGAAACAGAAGGCTTTTTATCATAGGAAATGAAATCACCCCTCAACAACTTTACCTGTGAAAGAAAAATTTTCTAAGCCCCGGGGTCACAATTTCAGCAAAAATCTGAAATTCTCCAATTCTCTCAAGAATGGTGCCAAACTGTTGCAAATTCTCCCCTGAAAGGTTTGGCAGTGGAAACAAAAGGCTTTTTATCATAGGAAATGAAATCAGCCCTCGAAGACAAAACCTGTGGAAAAAAAAATTTCTAAGCCCCGGGGTCACAATTTCAGCAAAAATCTGAAATACTCCAATTCACTCAAAAATGGTGCCACACTGTTCCAAATTCTCCCCTGAAAGTTTGGCGGTGGAAACAGAAGGCTTTTTATCATAGGAAATGAAATCAGCCCTCGACAACTTAACCTGTGAAAGAAAAATTTTCTAAGCCCCGGGGTCACAATTTCAGCAAAAATCTGAAATTCTCCAATTCTCTCAAAAATGGTCCGAAAATGTTGCAAATTCTCGCCCAAAAGGTTTGGCGGTGGAAACAAAAGGCTTTTTATCATAGGAAATGAAATCAGCCCTCGAAGACAAAACCTGTGGGGGAAAAATTTTGTAAGCCCAGGGGTCACAATTTCAGCAAAAATCTGAAATACTCCAATTCACTCAAAAATGGTGCCAAACTGTTGCAAATTCTCCCCTGAAAGGTTTGGCGGTGGAAACAGAAGGCTTTTTATCATAGGAAATGAAATCACCCCTCAACAACTTTACCTGTGAAAGAAAAAATTTCTAAGCCCCGGGGTCACAATTTCAGCAAAAATCTGAAATTCTCCAGTTCACTCAAAAATGGTCCGAAACTGTTGCAAATTCTCGCCTAAAAGGTTTGACGGTGGAAACAGAAGGCTTTTTATCATAGGAAATGAAATCAGCCCTCGAAGACAAAACCTGTGAAAAAAAAATTTCTAAGCCTCGGGGTCACAATTTCAGCAAAAATCTGAAATTCTCCAGTTTACTCAAAAGTGGTGCCAAACTGTTGCAAATTCTCCCCTGAAAGGTTTTGCGGTGGAAACAGAAGGCTTTTTATCATAGGAAATGAAATCAGCCCTCGAAGACAAAACCTGTGGGGAAAAAAATTTCTAAGCCCCGGGTCACAATTTCCGCAAAAATCTGAAATTCTCCAATTCTCTGAAAAATGGTGCCAAACTGTTGCAAATTCTCCCCTGAAAGGTTTGGTTGTGGAAACAGAAGGCTTTTTATCATAGGAAATGAAATCAGCCCTCGACAACTTAACCTGTGAAAGAAAAATTTTCTAAGCCCCGGGGTCACAATTTCAGCAAAAATCTGAAATTCTCCAATTCTCTCAAAAATGGTCCGAAACTGTTGCAAATTCTCGCCTAAAAGGTTTGGCGGTGGAAACAAAAGGCTTTTTATCATAGGAAATGAAATCAGCCCTCGAAGACAAAACCTGTGGGGGAAAATTTTTTTAAGCCCCGGGGTCACAATGGTACCAAACTGTTGCAAATTCTCCCCTGAAAGGTTTGGTTGTGGAAGACAAAACCTGTGAAAAAAAAAATTTCTAAGCCCCGGGGTCACAATTTCAGCAAAAATCTGAAATACTCCAATTCACTCAAAAATGGTGCCAAACTGTTGCAAATTCTCCCCTGAAAGGTTTGGCGGTGGAAACGGAAGGCTTTTTATCATAGGAAATGAAATCAGCCCTCGACAACTTAACCTGTGAAAGAAAAATTTTCTAAGCCCCGGGGTCACAATTTCAGCAAAAATCTGAAATTCTCCAATTCTCTCAAAAATGGTCCGAAACTGTTGCAAATTCTCGCCTAAAAGGTTTGGCGGTGGAAACAAAAGGCTTTTTATCATAGGAAATGAAATCAGCCCTCGAAGACAAAACCTGTGGGGGAAAATTTTTTTAAGCCCCGGGGTCACAATTTCAGCAAAAATCTGAAATACTCCAATTCACTCAAAAATGGTGCCAACCTGTTGCAAATTCTCCCCTGAAAGGTTTGGCGGTGGAAACAGAAGGCTTTTTATCATAGGAAATGAAATCACCCCTCAACAACTTTACCTGTGAAAGAAAAATTTTCTAAGCCCCGGGGTCACAATTTCAGCAAAAATCTGAAATTCTCCAATTCTCTCAAGAATGGTGCCAAACTGTTGCAAATTCTCCCCTGAAAGGTTTGGCAGTGGAAACAGAAGGCTTTTTATCATAGGAAATGAAATCAGCCCTCGAAGACAAAACCTGTGAAAAAAAAAATTTCTAAGCCCCGGGGTCACAATTTCAGCAAAAATCTGAAATACTCCAATTCACTCAAAAATGGTGCCACACTGTTCCAAATTCTCCCCTGAAAGTTTGGCGGTGGAAACAGAAGGCTTTTTATCATAGGAAATGAAATCAGCCCTCGACAACTTAACCTGTGAAAGAAAAATTTTCTAAGCCCCGGGGTCACAATTTCAGCAAAAATCTGAAATTCTCCAATTCTCTCAAAAATGGTCCGAAAATGTTGCAAATTCTCGCCTAAAAGGTTTGGCGGTGGAAACAAAAGGCTTTTTATCATAGGAAATGAAATCAGCCCTCGAAGACAAAACCTGTGGGGGAAAAATTTTGTAAGCCCAGGGGTCACAATTTCAGCAAAAATCTGAAATACTCCAATTCACTCAAAAATGGTGCCAAACTGTTGCAAATTCTCCCCTGAAAGGTTTGGCGGTGGAAACAGAAGGCTTTTTATCATAGGAAATGAAATCACCCCTCAACAACTTTACCTGTGAAAGAAAAAATTTCTAAGCCCCGGGGTCACAATTTCAGCAAAAATCTGAAATTCTCCAGTTCACTCAAAAATGGTCCGAAACTGTTGCAAATTCTCGCCTAAAAGGTTTGACGGTGGAAACAGAAGGCTTTCTATCATAGGAAATGAAATCAGCCCTCGAAGACAAAACCTGTGAAAAAAAAATTTCTAAGCCTCGGGGTCACAATTTCAGCAAAAATCTGAAATTCTCCAGTTTACTCAAAAGTGGTGCCAAACTGTTGCAAATTCTCCCCTGAAAGGTTTTGCGGTGGAAACAGAAGGCTTTTTATCATAGGAAATGAAATCAGCCCTCGAAGACAAAACCTGTGGGGAAAAAAATTTCTAAGCCCCGGGTCACAATTTCCGCAAAAATCTGAAATTCTCCAATTCTCAGAAAAATGGTGCCAAACTGTTGCAAATTCTCCCCTGAAAGGTTTGGTTGTGGAAACAGAAGGCTTTTTATCATAGGAAATGAAATCAGCCCTCGACAACTTAAACTGTGAAAGAAAAATTTTCTAAGCCCCGGGGTCACAATTTCAGCAAAAATCTGAAATTCTCCAATTCTCTCAAAAATGGTCCGAAACTGTTGCAAATTCTCGCCTAAAAGGTTTGGCGGTGGAAACAAAAGGCTTTTTATCATAGGAAATGAAATCAGCCCTCGAAGACAAAAACTGTGGGGAAAAAATTTTGTAAGCCCAGGGGTCACAATTTCATCAAAAATCTGAAATACTCCAATTCACTCAAAAATGGTGCCAAACTGTTGCAAATTCTCCCCTGAAAGGTTTGGCGGTGGAAACAGAAGGCTTTTTATCATAGGAAATGAAATCACCCCTCAACAACTTTACCTGTGAAAGAAAAAATTTCTAAGCCCCGGGGTCACAATTTCAGCAAAAATCTGAAATTCTCCAGTTCACTCAAAAATGGTCCGAAACTGTTGCAAATTCTCGCCTAAAAGGTTTGACGGTGGAAACAGAAGGCTTTTTATCATAGGAAATGAAATCAGCCCTCGAAGACCAAACCTGTGAAAAAAAAATTTCTAAGCCTCGGGGTCACAATTTCAGCAAAAATCTGAAATTCTCCAGTTTACTCAAAAATGGTGCCAAACTGTTGCAAATTCTCCCCTGAAAGGTTTGGTTGTGGAAACAGAATCCTTTTTGTCATAGGAAATGAAATCAGCCCTCAAAGACAAAACCTGTGGAAAAAAAAATTCTAAGCCCCGGGGTCACAATTTCAGCAAAAATATGAAATTCTCCAGTTTACTCAAAAATGGTGCCAAACTGTTGCAAATTCTCCCCTGAAAGGTTCTGCGGTGGAAAAAGAAGGCTTTTTATCATAGGAAATGAAATCAGCCCTCGAAGACAAAACCTGTGGGGGGGAAATTTTCTAAGCCCCGGGGTCACAATTTCAGCAAAAATCTGAAATTCTCCACTTCTCTCAAAAATGGTGCCAAACTGTTGCAAATTCTCCCCTGAAAGGTTTGGTTGTGGAAACAGAAGCCTTTTTGTCATAGGAAATGAAATCAGCCCTCGAAGACAAAACCTGTGGGGGGAAAATTTTCTAAGCCCCGGGGTCACAATTTCAGCAAAAATCTGAAATTCTCCAATTCTCTCAAAAATGGTCCGAAAATGTTGCAAATTCTCGCCTAAAAGGTTTGGCGGTGGAAACAAAAGGCTTTTTATCATAGGAAATGAAATCAGCCCTCGAAGACAAAACCTGTGGGGGAAAAATTTTGTAAGCCCAGGGGTCACAATTTCAGCAAAAATCTGAAATACTCCAATTCACTCAAAAATGGTGCCAAACTGTTGCAAATTCTCCCCTGAAAGGTTTGGCGGTGGAAACAGAAGGCTTTTTATCATAGGAAATGAAATCACCCCTCAACAACTTTACCTGTGAAAGAAAAAATTTCTAAGCCCCGGGGTCACAATTTCAGCAAAAATCTGAAATTCTCCAGTTCACTCAAAAATGGTCCGAAACTGTTGCAAATTCTCGCCTAAAAGGTTTGGCGGTGGAAACAGAAGGCTTTTTATCATAGGAAATGAAATCAGCCCTCGAAGACAAAACCTGTGAAAAAAAAATTTCTAAGCCTCGGGGTCACAATTTCAGCAAAAATCTGAAATTCTCCAGTTTACTCAAAAATGGTGCCAAACTGTTGCAAATTCTCCCCTGAAAGGTTTGGTTGTGGAAACAGAATCCTTTTTGTCATAGGAAATGAAATCAGCCCTCAAAGACAAAACCTGTGAAAAAAAAAATTCTAAGCCCCGGGGTCACAATTTCAGCAAAAATATGAAATTCTCCAGTTTACTCAAAAATGGTGCCAAACTGTTGCAAATTCTCCCCTGAAAGGTTCTGCGGTGGAAAAAGAAGGCTTTTTATCATAGGAAATCAAATCAGCCCTCGAAGACAAAACCTGTGGGGGGAAAATTTTCTAAGCCCCGGGGTCACAATTTCAGCAAAAATCTGAAATTCTCCACTTCTCTCAAAAATGGTGCCAAACTGTTGCAAATTCTCCCCTGAAAGGTTTGGTTGTGGAAACAGAAGCCTTTTTGTCATAGGAAATGAAATCAGCCCTCGAAGACAAAACCTGTGAAAAAAAAAATTTCTAAGCCCCGCGGTCACAATTTCAGCAAAAATCTGAAATACTCCAATTCACTCAAAAATGGTGGCACACTGTTCCAAAATTCTCCCCGGAAAGGTTTGGCGGTGGAAACAGAAGGCTTTTTATCATAGGAAATGAAATCAGCCCTCGACAACTTAACCTGTGAAAGAAAAATTTTCTAAGCCCCGGGGTCACAATTTCAGCAAAAATCTGAAATTCTCCAATTCTCTCAAAAATGGTCCGAAACTGTTGCAAATTCTCGCCTAAAAGGTTTGGCGGCGGAAACAGAAGGCTTTTTATCATAGGAAATGAAATCAGCCCTCGAAGACAAAACCTGTGAAAAAAATTTTTCTAAGCCCCGGGGTCACAATTTCAGCAAAAATCTGAAATTCTCCAGTTTACTCAAAAGTGGTGCCAAACTGTTGCAAATTCTCCCCTGAAAGGTTTTGCGGTGGAAACAGAAGGCTTTTTATCATAGGAAATGAAATCAGCCCTCGAAGACAAAACCTGTGAGGAAAAAAATTTCTAAGCCCCGGGTCACAATTTCCGCAAAAATCTGAAATTCTCCAATTCTCTGAAAAATGGTGCCAAACTGTTGCAAATTCTCCCCTGAAAGGTTTGGTTGGGGAAACAGAAGGCTTTTTATCATAGGAAATGTAATCAGCCCTCGACAACTTAACCTGTAAAAGAAAAAATTTCTAAGCCCCGGGGTCACAATTTCCGCAAAAATCTGAAATTCTCCAATTCTCTGAAAAATGGTGCCAAACTGTTGCAAATTCTCCCCTGAAAGGTTTTGCGGTGGAAACAGAAGGCTTTTTATCATAGGAAATGAAATCAGCCCTCGAAGACAAAACCTGTGGGGAAAAAATTTTCTAAGCCCCGGGGTCACAATTTCAGCAAAAATCTGAAATACTCCAATTCACTCAAAAATGGTGCCAAACTGTTGCAAATTCTCCCCTGAAAGGTTTGGCGGTGGAAACAGAAGGCTTTTTATCATAGGAAATGAAATCACCCCTCAACAACTTTACCTGTGAAAGAAAAAATTTCTAAGCCCCGGGGTCACAATTTCAGCAAAAATCTAAAATTCTCCAGTTCACTCAAAAATGGTCCGAAACTGTTGCAAATTCTCGCCTAAAAGGTTTGGCGGTGGAAACAGAAGGCTTTTTATCATAGGAAATGAAATCAGCCCTCGAAGACAAAACCTGTGAAAAAAAATTTTCTAAGCCCCGGGGTCACAATTTCAGCAAAAATCTGAAATTCTCCAGTTTACTCAAAAATGGTGCCAAACTGTTGCAAATTCTCCCCTGAAAGGTTTGGTTGTGGAAACAGAATCCTTTTTGTCATAGGAAATGAAATCAGCCCTCAAAGACAAAACCTGTGAAAAAAAAAAATTCTAAGCCCCGGGGTCACAATTTCATCAAAAATATGAAATTCTCCAGTTTACTCAAAAATGGTGCCAAACTGTTGCAAATTCTCCCCTGAAAGGTTTTGCGGTGGAAAAAGAAGGCTTTTTATCATAGTAAATGAAATCAGCCCTCGAAGACAAAACCTGTGGGGGGAAAATTTTCTAAGCCCCGGGGTCACAATTTCAGCAAAAATCTGAAATTCTCCACTTCTCTCAAAAATGGTGCCAAACTGTTGCAAATTCTCCCCTGAAAGGTTTGGTTGTGGAAACAGAAGCCTTTTTGTCATAGGAAATGAAATCAGCCCTCGAAGACAAAACATGTGAAAAAAAAAATTTCTAAGCCCCGGGGTCACAATTCAGCAAAAATCTGAAATACTCCAATTCACTCAAAAATGGTGGCACACTGTTCCAAATTCTCCCCGGAAAGGTTTGGCGGTGGAAACGGAAGGCTTTTTATCATAGGAAATGAAATCAGCCCTCGACAACTTAACCTGTGAAAGAAAAATTTTCTAAGCCCCGGGGTCACAATTTCAGCAAAAATCTGAAATTCTCCAATTCTCTCAAAAATGGTCCGAAACTGTTGCAAATTCTCGCCTAAAAGGTTTGGCGGTGGAAACAAAAGGCTTTTTATCATAGGAAATGAAATCAGCCCTCGAAGACAAAACCTGTGAAAAAATTTTTTCTAAGCCCCGGGGTCACAATTTCAGCAAAAATCTGAAATTCTCCAGTTTACTCAAAAGTGGTGCCAAACTGTTGCAAATTCTCCCCTGAAAGGTTTTGCGGTGGAAACAGAAGGCTTTTTATCATAGGAAATGAAATCAGCCCTCGAAGACAAAACCTGTGAGGAAAAAAATTTCTAAGCCCCGGGTCACAATTTCCGCAAAAATCTGAAATTCTCCAATTCTCTGAAAAATGGTGCCAAACTGTTGCAAATTCTCCCCTGAAAGGTTTGGTTGTGGAAACAGAAGGCTTTTTATCATAGGAAATGTAATCAGCCCTCGACAACTTAACCTGTAAAAGAAAAAAATTCTAAGCCCCGGGGTCACAATTTCCGCAAAAATCAGAAATTCTCCAATTCTCTGAAAAATGGTGCCAAACTGTTGCAAATTCTCCCCTGAAAGGTTTTGCGGTGGAAACAGAAGGCTTTTTATCATAGGAAATGAAATCAGCCCTCGAAGACAAAACCTGAGGGGAAAAAATTTTCTAAGCCCCGGGGTCACAATTTCAGCAAAAATCTGAAATACTCCAATTCACTCAAAAATGGTGCCAAACTGTTGCAAATTCTCCCCTGAAAGGTTTGGCGGTGGAAACAGAAGGCTTTTTATCATAGGAAATGAAATCACCCCTCAACAACTTTACCTGTGAAAGAAAAAATTTCTAAGCCCCGGGGTCACAATTTCAGCAAAAATCTAAAATTCTCCAGTTCACTCAAAAATGGTCCGAAACTGTTGCAAATTCTCGCCTAAAAGGTTTGGCGGTGGAAACAGAAGGCTTTTTATCATAGGAAATGAAATCAGCCCTCGAAGACAAAACCTGTGAAAAAAAAATTTCTAAGCCCCGGGGTCACAATTTCAGCAAAAATCTGAAATTCTCCAGTTTACTCAAAAATGGTGCCAAACTGTTGCAAATTCTCCCCTGAAAGGTTTGGTTGTGGAAACAGAATCCTTTTTGTCATAGGAAATGAAATCAGCCCTCAAAGACAAAACCTGTGAAAAAAAAAAATTCTAAGCCCCGGGGTCACAATTTCATCAAAAATATGAAATTCTCCAGTTTACTCAAAAATGGTGCCAAACTGTTGCAAATTCTCCCCTGAAAGGTTTTGCGGTGGAAAAAGAAGGCTTTTTATCATAGTAAATGAAATCAGCCCTCGAAGACAAAACCTGTGGGGGGAAAATTTTCTAAGCCCCGGGGTCACAATTTCAGCAAAAATCTGAAATTCTCCACTTCTCTCAAAAATGGTGCCAAACTGTTGCAAATTCTCCCCTGAAAGGTTTGGTTGTGGAAACAGAAGCCTTTTTGTCATAGGAAATGAAATCAGCCCTCGAAGACAAAACATGTGAAAAAAAAAATTTCTAAGCCCCGGGGTCACAATTCAGCAAAAATCTGAAATACTCCAATTCACTCAAAAATGGTGGCACACTGTTCCAAATTCTCCCCGGAAAGGTTTGGCGGTGGAAACGGAAGGCTTTTTATCATAGGAAATGAAATCAGCCCTCGACAACTTAACCTGTGAAAGAAAAATTTTCTAAGCCCCGGGGTCACAATTTCAGCAAAAATCTGAAATTCTCCAATTCTCTCAAAAATGGTCCGAAACTGTTGCAAATTCTCGCCTAAAAGGTTTGGCGGTGGAAACAAAAGGCTTTTTATCATAGGAAATGAAATCAGCCCTCGAAGACAAAACCTGTGAAAAAAATTTTTCTAAGCCCCGGGGTCACAATTTCAGCAAAAATCTGAAATTCTCCAGTTTACTCAAAAGTGGTGCCAAACTGTTGCAAATTCTCCCCTGAAAGGTTTTGCGGTGGAAACAGAAGGCTTTTTATCATAGGAAATGAAATCAGCCCTCGAAGACAAAACCTGTGAGGAAAAAAATTTCTAAGCCCCGGGTCACAATTTCCGCAAAAATCTGAAATTCTCCAATTCTCTGAAAAATGGTGCCAAACTGTTGCAAATTCTCCCCTGAAAGGTTTGGTTGTGGAAACAGAAGGCTTTTTATCATAGGAAATGTAATCAGCCCTCGACAACTTAACCTGTAAAAGAAAAAAATTCTAAGCCCCGGGGTCACAATTTCCGCAAAAATCAGAAATTCTCCAATTCTCTGAAAAATGGTGCCAAACTGTTGCAAATTCTCCCCTGAAAGGTTTTGCGGTGGAAACAGAAGGCTTTTTATCATAGGAAATGAAATCAGCCCTCGAAGACAAAACCTGTGGGGAAAAAATTTTCTAAGCCCCGGGGTCACAATTTCAGCAAAAATCTGAAATACTCCAATTCACTCAAAAATGGTGCCAAACTGTTGCAAATTCTCCCCTGAAAGGTTTGGCGGTGGAAACAGAAGGCTTTTTATCATAGGAAATGAAATCACCCCTCAACAACTTTACCTGTGAAAGAAAAAATTTCTAAGCCCCGGGGTCACAATTTCAGCAAAAATCTAAAATTCTCCAGTTCACTCAAAAATGGTCCGAAACTGTTGCAAATTCTCGCCTAAAAGGTTTGGCGGTGGAAACAGAAGGCTTTTTATCATAGGAAATGAAATCAGCCCTCGAAGACAAAACCTGTGAAAAAAAAATTTCTAAGCCCCGGGGTCACAATTTCAGCAAAAATCTGAAATTCTCCAGTTTACTCAAAAATGGTGCCAAACTGTTGCAAATTCTCCCCTGAAAGGTTTGGTTGTGGAAACAGAATCCTTTTTGTCATAGGAAATGAAATCAGCCCTCAAAGACAAAACCTGTGAAAAAAAAAAATTCTAAGCCCCGGGGTCACAATTTCATCAAAAATATGAAATTCTCCAGTTTACTCAAAAATGGTGCCAAACTGTTGCAAATTCTCCCCTGAAAGGTTTTGCGGTGGAAAAAGAAGGCTTTTTATCATAGTAAATGAAATCAGCCCTCGAAGACAAAACCTGTGGGGGGAAAATTTTCTAAGCCCCGGGGTCACAATTTCAGCAAAAATCTGAAATTCTCCAATTCTCTCAAAAATGGTCCGAAAATGTTGCAAATTCTCGCCTAAAAGGTTTGGCGGTGGAAACAAAAGGCTTTTTATCATAGGAAATGAAATCAGCCCTCGAAGAAAAAACCTGTGGGGGAAAAATTTTGTAAGCCCAGGGGTCACAATTTCAGCAAAAATCTGAAATACTCCAATTCACTCAAAAATGGTGCCAAACTGTTGCAAATTCTCCCCTGAAAGGTTTGGCGGTGGAAACAGAAGGCTTTTTATCATAGGAAATGAAATCACCCCTCAACAACTTTACCTGTGAAAGAAAAAATTTCTAAGCCCCGGGGTCACAATTTCAGCAAAAATCTGAAATTCTCCAGTTCACTCAAAAATGGTCCGAAACTGTTGCAAATTCTCGCCTAAAAGGTTTGGCGGTGGAAACAGAAGGCTTTTTATCATAGGAAATGAAATCAGCCCTCGAAGACAAAACCTGTGAAAAAAAAATTTCTAAGCCTCGGGGTCACAATTTCAGCAAAAATCTGAAATTCTCCAGTTTACTCAAAAATGGTGCCAAACTGTTGCAAATTCTCCCCTGAAAGGTTTGGTTGTGGAAACAGAATCCTTTTTGTCATAGGAAATGAAATCAGCCCTCAAAGACAAAACCTGTGAAAAAAAAAATTCTAAGCCCCGGGGTCACAATTTCAGCAAAAATATGAAATTCTCCAGTTTACTCAAAAATGGTGCCAAACTGTTGCAAATTCTCCCCTGAAAGGTTCTGCGGTGGAAAAAGAAGGCTTTTTATCATAGGAAATCAAATCAGCCCTCGAAGACAAAACCTGTGGGGGGAAAATTTTCTAAGCCCCGGGGTCACAATTTCAGCAAAAATCTGAAATTCTCCACTTCTCTCAAAAATGGTGCCAAACTGTTGCAAATTCTCCCCTGAAAGGTTTGGTTGTGGAAACAGAAGCCTTTTTGTCATAGGAAATGAAATCAGCCCTCGAAGACAAAACCTGTGAAAAAAAAAATTTCTAAGCCCCGCGGTCACAATTTCAGCAAAAATCTGAAATACTCCACTTCACTCAAAAATGGTGGCACACAGTTCCAAATTCTCCCCGGAAAGGTTTGGCGGTGGAAACAGAAGGCTTTTTATCATAGGAAATGAAATCAGCCCTCGACAACTTAACCTGTGAAAGAAAAATTTTCTAAGCCCCGGGGTCACAATTTCAGCAAAAATCTGAAATTCTCCAATTCTCTCAAAAATGGTCCGAAACTGTTGCAAATTCTCGCCTAAAAGGTTTGGCGGCGGAAACAGAAGGCTTTTTATCATAGGAAATGAAATCAGCCCTCGAAGACAAAACCTGTGAAAAAAATTTTTCTAAGCCCCGGGGTCACAATTTCAGCAAAAATCTGAAATTCTCCAGTTTACTCAAAAGTGGTGCCAAACTGTTGCAAATTCTCCCCTGAAAGGTTTTGCGGTGGAAACAGAAGGCTTTTTATCATAGGAAATGAAATCAGCCCTCGAAGACAAAACCTGTGAGGAAAAAAATTTCTAAGCCCCGGGTCACAATTTCCGCAAAAATCTGAAATTCTCCAATTCTCTGAAAAATGGTGCCAAACTGTTGCAAATTCTCCCCTGAAAGGTTTGGTTGTGGAAACAGAAGGTTTTTTATCATAGGAAATGTAATCAGCCCTCGACAACTTAACCTGTAAAAGAAAAAATTTCTAAGCCCCGGGGTCACAATTTCCGCAAAAATCTGAAATTCTCCAATTCTCTGAAAAATGGTGCCAAACTGTTGCAAATTCTCCCCTGAAAGGTTTTGCGGTGGAAACAGAAGGCTTTTTATCATAGGAAATGAAATCAGCCCTCGAAGACAAAACCTGTGGGGAAAAAATTTTCTAAGCCCCGGGGTCACAATTTCAGCAAAAATCTGAAATACTCCAATTCACTCAAAAATGGTGCCAAACTGTTGCAAATTCTCCCCTGAAAGGTTTGGCGGTGGAAACAGAAGGCTTTTTATCATAGGAAATGAAATCACCCCTCAACAACTTTACCTGTGAAAGAAAAAATTTCTAAGCCCCGGGGTCACAATTTCAGCAAAAATCTAAAATTCTCCAGTTCACTCAAAAATGGTCCGAAACTGTTGCAAATTCTCGCCTAAAAGGTTTGGCGGTGGAAACAGAAGGCTTTTTATCATAGGAAATGAAATCAGCCCTCGAAGACAAAACCTGTGAAAAAAAAATTTCTAAGCCCCGGGGTCACAATTTCAGCAAAAATCTGAAATTCTCCAGTTTACTCAAAAATGGTGCCAAACTGTTGCAAATTCTCCCCTGAAAGGTTTGGTTGTGGAAACAGAATCCTTTTTGTCATAGGAAATGAAATCAGCCCTCAAAGACAAAACCTGTGAAAAAAAAAAATTCTAAGCCCCGGGGTCACAATTTCATCAAAAATATGAAATTCTCCAGTTTACTCAAAAATGGTGCCAAACTGTTGCAAATTCTCCCCTGAAAGGTTTTGCGGTGGAAAAAGAAGGCTTTTTATCATAGTAAATGAAATCAGCCCTCGAAGACAAAACCTGTGGGGGGAAAATTTTCTAAGCCCCGGGGTCACAATTTCAGCAAAAATCTGAAATTCTCCACTTCTCTCAAAAATGGTGCCAAACTGTTGCAAATTCTCCCCTGAAAGGTTTGGTTGTGGAAACAGAAGCCTTTTTGTCATAGGAAATGAAATCAGCCCTCGAAGACAAAACATGTGAAAAAAAAAATTTCTAAGCCCCAGGGTCACAATTTCAGCAAAAATCTGAAATACTCCAATTCACTCAAAAATGGTGGCACACTGTTCCAAATTCTCCCCGGAAAGGTTTGGCGGTGGAAACGGAAGGCTTTTTATCATAGGAAATGAAATCAGCCCTCGACAACTTAACCTGTGAAAGAAAAATTTTCTAAGCCCCGGGGTCACAATTTCAGCAAAAATCTGAAATTCTCCAATTCTCTCAAAAATGGTCCGAAACTGTTGCAAATTCTCGCCTAAAAGGTTTGGCGGTGGAAACAAAAGGCTTTTTATCATAGGAAATGAAATCAGCCCTCGAAGACAAAACCTGTGGGGGAAAATTTTTTTAAGCCCCGGGGTCACAATTTCAGCAAAAATCTGAAATACTCCAATTCACTCAAAAATGGTGCCAACCTGTTGCAAATTCTCCCCTGAAAGGTTTGGCGGTGGAAACAGAAGGCTTTTTATCATAGGAAATGAAATCACCCCTCAACAACTTTACCTGTGAAAGAAAAATTTTCTAAGCCCCGGGGTCACAATTTCAGCAAAAATCTGAAATTCTCCAATTCTCTCAAGAATGGTGCCAAACTGTTGCAAATTCTCCCCTGAAAGGTTTGGCAGTGGAAACAGAAGGCTTTTTATCATAGGAAATGAAGTCAGCCCTCGAAGACAAAACCTGTGGAAAAAAAAATTTCTAAGCCCCGGGGTCTCACTTTCAGCAAAAATCTGAAATACTCCAATTCACTCAAAAATGGTGCCACACTGTTCCAAATTCTCCCCTGAAAGGTTTGGCGGTGGAAACAGAAGGCTTTTTATCATAGGAAATGAAATCAGCCCTCGACAACTTAACCTGTGAAAGAAAAATTTTCTAAGCCCCGGGGTCACAATTTCAGGAAAAATCTGAAATTCTCCAATTCTCTCAAAAATGGTCCGAAAATGTTGCAAATTCTCGCCTAAAAGGTTTGGCGGTGGAAACAAAAGGCTTTTTATCATAGGAAATGAAATCAGCCCTCGAAGACAAAACCTGTGGGGGGAAAATTTTGTAAGCCCAGGGGTCACAATTTCAGCAAAAATCTGAAATACTCCAATTCACTCAAAAATGGTGCCAAACTGTTGCAAATTCTCCCCTGAAAGGTTTGGCGGTGGAAACAGAAGGCTTTTTATCATAGGAAATGAAATCACCCCTCAACAACTTTACCTGTGAAAGAAAAAATTTCTAAGCCCCGGGGTCACAATTTCAGCAAAAATCTGAAATTCTCCAGTTCACTCAAAAATGGTCCGAAACTGTTGCAAATTCTCGCCTAAAAGGTTTGGCGGTGGAAACAGAAGGCTTTTTATCATAGGAAATGAAAACAGCCCTCGAAGACAAAACCTGTGAAAAAAAAAATTCTAAGCCTCGGGGTCACAATTTCAGCAAAAATCTGAAATTCTCCAGTTTACTCAAAAATGGTGCCAAACTGTTGCAAATTCTCCCCTGAAAGGTTTTGCGGTGGAAACAGAAGGCTTTTTATCATAGGAAATGAAATCAGCCCTCGAAGACAAAACCTGTGGGGAAAAAATTTTCTAAGCCCCGGGGTCACAATTTCAGCAAAAATCTGAAATACTCCAATTCACTCAAAAATGGTGCCACACTGTTCCAAATTCTCCCCTGAAAGGTTTGGCGGTGGAAACAGAAGGCTTTTTATCATAGGAAATGAAATCAGCCCTCGACAACTTAACCTGTGAAAGAAAAATTTTCTAAGCCCCGGGGTCACAATTTCAGCAAAAATCTGAAATTCTCCAATTCTCTCAAGAATGGTGCCAAACTGTTGCAAATTCTCCCCTGAAAGGTTTGGCAGTGGAAACAGAAGGCTTTTTATCATAGGAAATGAAGTCAGCCCTCGAAGACAAAACCTGTGAAAAAAAAAATTTCTAAGCCCCGGGGTCACAATTTCAGCAAAAATCTGAAATACTCCAATTCACTCAAAAATGGTGCCACACTGTTCCAAATTCTCCCCTGAAAGGTTTGGCGGTGGAAACAGAAGGCTTTTTATCATAGGAAATGAAATCAGCCCTCGACAACTTAACCTGTGAAAGAAAAATTTTCTAAGCCCCGGGGTCACAATTTCAGCAAAAATCTGAAATTCTCCAATTCTCTCAAAAATGGTCCGAAAATGTTGCAAATTCTCGCCTAAAAGGTTTGGCGGTGGAAACAAAAGGCTTTTTATCATAGGAAATGAAATCAGCCCTCGAAGACAAAACCTGTGGGGGAAAAATTTTGTAAGCCCAGGGGTCACAATTTCAGCAAAAATCTGAAATACTCCAATTCACTCAAAAATGGTGCCAAACTGTTGCAAATTCTCCCCTGAAAGGTTTGGCGGTGGAAACAGAAGGCTTTTTATCATAGGAAATGAAATCACCCCTCAACAACTTTACCTGTGAAAGAAAAAATTTCTAAGCCCCGGGGTCACAATTTCAGCAAAAATCTGAAATTCTCCAGTTCACTCAAAAATGGTCCGAAACTGTTGCAAATTCTCGCCTAAAAGGTTTGGCGGTGGAAACAGAAGGCTTTTTATCATAGGAAATGAAATCAGCCCTCGAAGACAAAACCTGTGAAAAAAAAATTTCTAAGCCTCGGGGTCACAATTTCAGCAAAAATCTGAAATTCTCCAGTTTACTCAAAAATGGTGCCAAACTGTTGCAAATTCTCCCCTGAAAGGTTTTGCGGTGGAAACAGAAGGCTTTTTATCATAGGAAATGAAATCAGCCCTCGAAGACAAAACCTGTGGGGAAAAAATTTTCTAAGCCCCGGGGTCACAATTTCAGCAAAAATCTGAAATACTCCAATTCACTCAAAAATGGTGCCACACTGTTCCAAATTCTCCCCTGAAAGGTTTGGCGGTGGAAACAGAAGGCTTTTTATCATAGGAAATGAAATCAGCCCTCGACAACTTAACCTGTGAAAGAAAAATTTTCTAAGCCCCGGGGTCACAATTTCAGCAAAAATCTGAAATTCTCCAATTCTCTCAAAAATGGTCCGAAACTGTTGCAAATTCTCCCCTGAAAGGTTTGGCGGTGGAAACAGAAGGCTTTTTATCATAGGAAATGAAATCAGCCCTCGAAGACAAAACCTGTGAAAAAAAAAATTTCTAAGCCCCGGGGTCACAATTTCAGCAAAAATCTGAAATACTCCAATTCACTCAAAAATGGTGCCACACTGTTCCAAATTCTCCCCTGAAAGGTTTGGCGGTGGAAACAGAAGGCTTTTTATCATAGGAAATGAAATCAGCCCTCGACACCTTAACCTGTGAAAGAAAAATTTTCTAAGCCCCGGGGTCACAATTTCAGCAAAAATCTGAAATTCTCCAATTCTCTCAAAAATGGTCCGAAAATGTTGCAAATTCTCGCCTAAAAGGTTTGGCGGTGGAAACAAAAGGCTTTTTATCATAGGAAATGAAATCAGCCCTCGAAGACAAAAACTGTGGGGAAAAAATTTTGTAAGCCCAGGGGTCACAATTTCAGCAAAAATCTGAAATACTCCAATTCACTCAAAAATGGTGCCAAACTGTTGCTAATTCTCCCCTGAAAGGTTTGGCGGTGGAAACAGAAGGCTTTTTATCATAGGAAATGAAATCACCCCTCAACAACTTTACCTGTGAAAGAAAAAATTTCTAAGCCCCGGGGTCACAATTTCAGCAAAAATCTGAAATTCTCCAGTTCACTCAAAAATGGTCCGAAACTGTTGCAAATTCTCGCCTAAAAGGTTTGACGGTGGAAACAGAAGGCTTTTTATCATAGGAAATGAAATCAGCCCTCGAAGACAAAACCTGTGAAAAAAAAATTTCTAAGCCTCGGGGTCACAATTTCAGCAAAAATCTGAAATTCTCCAGTTTACTCAAAAGTGGTGCCCAACTGTTGCAAATTCTCCCCTGAAAGGTTTTGCGGTGGAAACAGAAGGCTTTTTATCATAGGAAATGAAATCAGCCCTCGAAGACAAAACCTGTGAGGAAAAAAATTTCTAAGCCCCGGGTCACAATTTCCGCAAAAATCTGAAATTCTCCAATTCTCTGAAAAATGGTGCCAAACTGTTGCAAATTCTCCCCTGAAAGGTTTGGTTGTGGAAACAGAAGGCTTTTTATCATAGGAAATGAAATCACCCCTCAACAACTTTACCTGTGAAAGAAAAAATTTCTAAGCCCCGGGGTCACAATTTCAGCAAAAATCTGAAATTCTCCAGTTTACTCAAAAATGGTGCCAAACTGTTGCAAATTCTCCCCTGAAAGGTTTGGTTGTGGAAACAGAATCCTTTTTGTCATAGGAAATGAAATCAGCCCTCAAAGACAAAACCTGTGAAAAAAAAAAATTCTAAGCCCCGGGGTCACAATTTCATCAAAAATCTGAAATTCTCCAGTTTACTCAAAAATGGTGCCAAACTGTTGCAAATTCTCCCCTGAAAGGTTTTGCGGTGGAAAAAGAAGGCTTTTTATCATAGTAAATGAAATCAGCCCTCGAAGACAAAACCTGTGGGGGGGAAATTTTCTAAGCCCCGGGGTCACAATTTCAGCAAAAATCTGAAATTCTCCACTTCTCTCAAAAATGGTGCCAAACTGTTGCAAATTCTCCCCTGAAAGGTTTGGTTGTGGAAACAGAAGGCTTTTTATCATAGGAAATGAAATCAGCCCTCGACAACTTAACCTGTGAAAGAAAAATTTTCTAAGCCCCGGGGTCACAATTTCAGCAAAAATCTGAAATTCTCCAATTCTCTCAAAAATGGTCCGAAACTGTTGCAAATTCTCGCCTAAAAGGTTTGGCGGTGGAAACAAAAGGCTTTTTATCATAGGAAATGAAATCAGCCCTCGAAGACAAAACCTGTGAAAAAAAAATTTCTAAGCCCCGCGGTCACAATTTCAGCAAAAATCTGAAATTCTCCAGTTTACTCAAAAATGGTGCCAAACTGTTGCAAATTCTCCCCTGAAAGGTTTGGTTGTGGAAACAGAATCCTTTTTGTCATAGGAAATGAAATCAGCCCTCAAAGACAAAACCCTTGAAAAAAAAAAATTCTAAGCCCCGGGGTCACAATTTCAGCAAAAATATGAAATTCTCCAGTTTACTCAAAAATGGTGCCAAACTGTTGCAAATTCTCCCCTGAAAGGTTTTGCGGTGGAAAAAGAAGGCTTTTTATCATAGGAAATGAAATCAGCCCTCGAAGACAAAACCTGTGGGGGGGAAATTTTCTAAGCCCCGGGGTCACAATTTCAGCAAAAATCTGAAATTCTCCACTTCTGTCAAAAATGGTGCCAAACTGTTGCAAATTCTCCCCTGAAAGGTTTGGTTGTGGAAACAGAAGCCTTTTTGTCATAGGAAATGAAATCAGCCCTCGAAGACAAAACCTGTGGGGAAAAAAATTTCTAAGCCCCGGGGTCACAATTTCAGCAAAAATCTGAAATTCTCCAGTTCACTCAAGAATGGTGCCACACTGTTCCAAATTCTCCCCGGAAAGGTTTGGCGGTGGAAACGGAAGGCTTTTTATCATAGGAAATGAAATCAGCCCTCGACAACTTAACCTGTGAAAGAAAAATTTTCTAAGCCCCGGGGTCACAATTTCAGCAAAAATCTGAAATTCTCCAATTCTCTCAAAAATGGTCCGAAACTGTTGCAAATTCTCGCCTAAAAGGTTTGGCGGTGGAAACAGAAGGCTTTTTATCATAGGAAATGAAATCAGCCCTCGAAGACAAAACCTGTGGGGAAAAATTTTTGTAAGCCCCGGGGTCACAATTTCAGCAAAAATCTGAAATTCTCCAATTCTCTGAAAAATGGTGCCAAACTGTTGCAAATTCTCCCCTGAAAGGTTTGGTTGTGGAAACAGAAGGCTTTTTATCATAGGAAATGAAATCAGCCCACGACAACTTAACCTGCAAAAGAAAAATTTTCTAAGCCCCGGGGTCACAATTTCAGCAAAAATCTGAAATTCTCCAATTCTCTCAAAAATGGTCCGTAACTGTTGCAAATTCTCGCCTAAAAGGTTTGGCGGTGGAAACAGAAGGCTTTTTATCATAGGAAATGAAATCAGCCCTCGAAGACAAAACCTGTGAAAAAAAAAATTTCTAAGCCCCGGGGTCACAATTTCAGCAAAAATCTGAAATTCTCCAGTTTACTCAAAAATGGTGCCAAACTGTTGCAAATTCTCCCCTGAAAGGTTTTGCGGTGGAAACAGAAGGCATTTTATCATAGGAAATGAAATCAGGTCTCGAAGACAAAACCTGTGGGAAAAAAAATTTCTAAGCCCCGGGGTCACAATTTCAGCAAAAATCTGAAATTCTCCAGTTTACTCAAAAATGGTGCCAAACTGTTGCAAATTCTCCCCTGAAAAGTTTTGCGGTGGAAACAGAAGGCTTTTTATCATAGGAAATGAAATCAGCCCTCGAAGACAAAACCGGTGGGGGGGGAATTTTCTAAGCCCCGGGGTCACAATTTCAGCAAAAATCTGAAATTCTCCAATTCTCTCAAAAATGGTCCGTAACTGTTGCAAATTCTCGCCTAAAAGGTTTGGCGGTGGAAACAGAAGGCTTTTTATCATAGGAAATGAAATCAGCCCTCGAAGACAAAACCTGTGAAAAAAAAATTTTCTAAGCCCCGGGGTCACAATTTCAGCAAAAATCTGAAATTCTCCAGTTTACTCAAAAATGGTGCCAAACTGTTGCAAATTCTCCCCTGAAAGGTTTTGCGGTGGAAACAGAAGGCTTTTTATCATAGGAAATGAAATCAGCCCTCGAAGACAAAACCTGTGGAAAAAAAAATTTCTAAGCCCCGGGGTCACAATTTCAGCAAAAATCTGAAATTCTCCAGTTTACTCAAAAATGGTGCCAAACTGTTGCAAATTCTCCCCTGAAAGGTTTTGCGGTGGAAACAGAAGGCTTTTTATCATAGGAAATGAAATCAGCCCTCGAAGACAAAACCTGTGGGGAAAAAATTTTCTAAGCCCCGGGGTCACAATTTCAGCAAAAATCTGAAATTCTCCAATTCTCTCAAGAATGGTGCCAAACTGTTGCAAATTCTCCCCTGAAAGGTTTGGTTGTGGAAACAGAAGCCTTTTTGTCATAGGAAATGAAATCAGCCCTCGAAGACAAAACCTGTGAAAAAAAAAATTTCTAAGCCCCGGGGTCACAATTTCAGCAAAAATCTGAAATACTCCAATTCACTCAAAAATGGTGCCACACTGTTCCAAATTCTCCCCTGAAAGGTTTGGCGGTGGAAACAGAAGGCTTTTTATCATAGGAAATGAAATCAGCCCTCGACAACTTAACCTGTGAAAGAAAAATTTTCTAAGCCCCGGGGTCACAATTTCAGCAAAAATCTGAAATTCTCCAATTCTCTCAAAAATGGTCCGAAACTGTTGCAAATTCTCGCCTAAAAGGTTTGGCGGTGGAAACAAAAGGCTTTTTATCATAGGAAATGAAATCAGCCCTCGAAGACAAAACCTGTGGGGGAAAAATTTTGTAAGCCCCGGGGTCACAATTTCAGGAAAAATCTGAAATACTCCAATTCACTCAAAAATGGTGCCAAACTGTTGCAAATTCTCCCCTGAAAGGTTTGGTTGTGGAAACAGAAGCCTTTTTGTCATAGGAAATGAAATCAGCCCTCGAAGACAAAACCTGTGAAAAAAAAAATTTCTAAGCCCCGGGGTCACAATTTCAGCAAAAATCTGAAATACTCCAATTCACTCAAAAATGGTGCCACACTGTTCCAAATTCTCCCCTGAAAGGTTTGGCGGTGGAAACAGAAGGCTTTTTATCATAGGAAATGAAATCAGCCCTCGACAACTTAACCTGTAAAAGATATATTTTCTAAGCCCCGGGGTCACAATTTCAGCAAAAATCTGAAATTCTCCAATTCTCTCAAAAATGGTGCCAAACTGTTGCAAATTCTCGCCTAAAAGGTTTGGCGGTGGAAACAAAAGGCTTTTTATCATAGGAAATGAAATCAGCCCTCGAAGACAAAACCTGTTGGGGGGAAATTTTGTAAGCCCCGGGGTCACAATTTCAGCAAAAATCTGAAATACTCCAATTCACTCAAAAATGGTGCCAAACTGTTGCAAATTCTCCCCTGAAAGGTTTGGCGGTGGAAACAGAAGGCTTGTTATCATAGGAAATGAAATCACCCCTCAACAATTTACCTGTGAAAGAAAAAATTTCTAAGCCCCGGGGTCACAATTTCAGCAAAAATCTGAAATTCTCCAATTCTCTCAAAAATGGTCCGTAACTGTTGCAAATTCTCGCCTAAAAGGTTTGGCGGTGGAAACAGAAGGCTTTTTATCATAGGAAATGAAATCAGCCCTCGAAGACAAAACCTGTGAAAAAAAAATTTTCTAAGCCCCGGGGTCACAATTTCAGCAAAAATCTGAAATTCTCCAGTTTACTCAAAAATGGTGCCAAACTGTTGCAAATTCTCCCCTGAAAGGTTTTGCGGTGGAAACAGAAGGCTTTTTATCATAGGAAATGAAATCAGCCCTCGAAGACAAAACCTGTGGGAAAAAAAATTTCTAAGACCCGGGGTCACAATTTCAGCAAAAATCTGAAATTCTCCAGTTGACTCAAAAATGGTGCCAAACTGTTGCAAATTCTCCCCTGAAAGGTTTTGCGGTGGAAACAGAAGGCTTTTTATCATAGGAAATGAAATCAGCCCTCGAAGACAAAACCTGTGGGGAAAAAATTTTCTAAGCCCCGGGGTCACAATTTCAGCAAAAATCTGAAATTCTCCAATTCTCTCAAGAATGGTGCCAAACTGTTGCAAATTCTCCCCTGAAAGGTTTGGCGGTGGAAACAGAAGGCTTTTTATCATAGGAAATGAAATCAGCCCTCGACAACTTAACCTGTGAAAGAAAAATTTTCTAAGCCCCGGGGTCACAATTTCAGCAAAAATCTGAAATTCTCCAATTCTCTCAAAAATGGTCCGAAACTGTTGCAAATTCTCGCCTAAAAGGTTTGGCGGTGGAAACAAAAGGCTTTTTATCATAGGAAATGAAATCAGCCCTCGAAGACAAAACCTGTGGGGGGAAAATTTTGTAAGCCCCGGGGTCACAATTTCAGGAAAAATCTGAAATACTCCAATTCACTCAAAAATGGTGCCAAACTGTTGCAAATTCTCCCCTGAAAGGTTTGGTTGTGGAAACAGAAGCCTTTTTGTAATAGAAATGAAATCAGCCCTCGAAGACAAAACCTGTGAAAAAAAAAAATTCTAAGCCCCGGGGTCACAATTTCAGCAAAAATCTGAAATACTCCAATTCACTCAAAAATGTTTCCACACTGTTCCAAATTCTCCCCTGAAAGGTTTGGCGGTGGAAACAGAAGGCTTTTTATCATAGGAAATGAAATCAGCCCTCGAAGACAAAACCTGTGAAAAAAAAATTTTCTAAGCCCCGGGGTCACAATTTCAGCAAAAATCTGAAATTCTCCAGTTTACTCAAAAATGGTGCCAAACTGTTACAAATTCTCCCCTGAAAGGTTTTGCGGTGGAAACAGAAGGCTTTTTATCATAGGAAATGAAATCAGCCCTCGAAGACAAAACCTGTGGGAAAAAAAATTTCTAAGACCCGGGGTCACAATTTCAGCAAAAATCTGAAATTCTCCAGTTGACTCAAAAATGGTGCCAAACTGTTGCAAATTCTCCCCTGAAAGGTTTTGCGGTGGAAACAGAAGGCTTTTTATCATAGGAAATGAAATCAGCCCTCGAAGACAAAACCTGTGGGGAAAAAATTTTCTAAGCCCCGGGGTCACAATTTCAGCAAAAATCTGAAATTCTCCAATTCTCTCAAGAATGGTGCCAAACTGTTGCAAATTCTCCCCTGAAAGGTTTGGCGGTGGAAACAGAAGGCTTTTTATCATAGGAAATGAAATCAGCCCTCGACAACTTAACCTGTGAAAGAAAAATTTTCTAAGCCCCGGGGTCACAATTTCAGCAAAAATCTGAAATTCTCCAATTCTCTCAAAAATGGTCCGAAACTGTTGCAAATTCTCGCCTAAAAGGTTTGGCGGTGGAAACAAAAGGCTTTTTATCATAGGAAATGAAATCAGCCCTCGAAGACAAAACCTGTGGGGGGAAAATTTTGTAAGCCCCGGGGTCACAATTTCAGCAAAAATCTGAAATAATCCAATTCACTCAAAAATGGTGCCAAACTGTTGCAAATTCTCCCCTGAAAGGTTTGGTTGTGGAAACAGAAGCCTTTTTGTCATAGGAAATGAAATCAGCCCTCGAAGACAAAACCTGTGAAAAAAAAAATTTCTAAGCCCCGGGGTCACAATTTCAGCAAAAATCTGAAATACTCCAATTCACTCAAAAATGTTTCCACACTGTTCCAAATTCTCCCCTGAAAGGTTTGGCGGTGGAAACAGAAGGCTTTTTATCATAGGAAATGAAATCAGCCCTCGACAACTTAACCTGTGAAAGATATATTTTCTAAGCCCCGGGGTCACAATTTCAGCAAAAATCTGAAATTCTCCAATTCTCTCAAAAATAGTCCGAAACTGTTGCAAATTCTCGCCTAAAAGGTTTGGCGGTGGAAACAAAAGGCTTTTTATCATAGGAAATGAAATCAGCCCTCGAAGACAAAACCTGTGGGGGGAAAATTTTGTAAGCCCCGGGGTCACAATTTCAGCAAAAATCTGAAATACTCCAATTCACTCAAAAATGGTGCCAAACTGTTGCAAATTCTCCCCTGAAAGGTTTGGCGGTGGAAACAGAAGGCTTGTTATCATAGGAAATGAAATCACCCCTCAACAATTTACCTGTGAAAGAAAAAATTTCTAAGCCCCGGGGTCACAATTTCAGCAAAAATCTGAAATTCTCCAATTCTCTCAAAAATGGTCCGTAACTGTTGCAAATTCTCGCCTAAAAGGTTTGGCGGTGGAAACAGAAGGCTTTTTATCATAGGAAATGAAATCAGCCCTCGAAGACAAAACCTGTGAAAAAAAAATTTTCTAAGCCCCGGGGTCACAATTTCAGCAAAAATCTGAAATTCTCCAGTTTACTCAAAAATGGTGCCAAACTGTTGCAAATTCTCCCCTGAAAGGTTTTGCGGTGGAAACAGAAGGCTTTTTATCATAGGAAATGAAATCAGCCCTCGAAGACAAAACCTGTGGGGAAAAAAATTTCTAAGACCCGGGGTCACAATTTCTGCAAAAATCTGAAATTCTCCAGTTTACTCAAAAATGGTGCCAAACTGTTGCAAATTCTCCCCTGAAAGGTTTTGCGGTGGAAACAGAAGGCTTTTTCTCATAGGAAATGAAATCAGCCCTCGAAGACAAAACCTGTGGGGAAAAAATTTTCTAAGCCCCGGGGTCACAATTTCAGCAAAAATCTGAAATTCTCCAATTCTCTCAAGAATGGTGCCAAACTGTTGCAAATTCTCCCCTGAAAGGTTTGGCGGTGGAAACAGAAGGCTTTTTATCATAGGAAATGAAATCAGCCCTCGAAGTCAAAACCTGTGAAAAAAAAATTTTCTAAGCCCCGGGGTCACAATTTCAGCAAAAATCTGAAATTCTCCAGTTTACTCAAAAATGGTGCCAAACTGTTGCAAATTCTCCCCTGAAAGGTTTGGTTGTGGAAACAGAAGGCTTTTTATCACAGGAAATGAAATCAGCCCTCGAAGACAAAACCTGTGGGGGAAAAAATTTCTAAGCCCCGGGGTCACAATTTCAGCAAAAATCTGAAATTCTCCAATTCTCTCAAGAATGGTGCCAAACTGTTGCAAATTATCCCCGGAAAGGTTTGGCGGTGGAAACAGAAGGCTTTTTATCATAGGAAATGAAATCAGCCCTTGACAACTTAACCTGTGAAAGAAAAATTTTCTAAGCCCCGGGGTCACAATTTCAGCAAAAATCTGAAATTCTCCAATTCTCTCAAAAATGGTCCGAAACTGTTGCAAATTCTCGCCTAAAAGTTTTGGCGGTGGAAACAGAAGGCTTTTTATCATAGGAAATGAAATCAGCCCTCGAAGACAAAACCTCTGAAAAAAATTTTTCTAAGCCCCGGGGTCACAAATTCAGCAAAAATCTGAAATTCTCCAGTTTATTCAAAAGTGGTGCCAAACTGTTGCAAATTCTCCCCTGAAAGGTTTTGCGGTGGAAACAGGAGGCTTTTTATCATAGGAAATGAAATCAGCCCTCGAAGACAAAACCTGTGAGGAAAAAAATTTCTAAGCCCCCGGGTCACAATTTCCGCAAAAATCTGAAATTCTCCAATTCTCTGAAAAATGGTTCCAAACTGTTGCAAATTCTCCCCTGAAAGGTTTGGTTGTGGAAACAGAAGCCTTTTTGTCATAGGAAATGAAATCAGCCCTCGAAGACAAAACCTGTGAAAAAAAATATTTCTAAGCCCCGGAGTCACAATTTCAGCAAAAATCTGAAATTCTCCAATTCTCTGAAAAATGGTCCGTAACTGTTGCAAATTCTCGCCTAAAAGGTTTGGCGGTGGAAACAGAAGGCTTTTTATCATAGGAAATGAAATCAGCCCTCAAAGACAAAACCTGTGAAAAAAAAAAATTTCTAAGCCCCGGGGTCACAATTTCAGCAAAAATCTGAAATTCTCCAGTTTACTCAAAAATGGTGCCAAACTGTTGCAAATTCTCCCCTGAAAGGTTTTGCGGTGGAAACAGAAGGCTTTTTATCATAGGAAATGAAATCAGCCCTCGAAGACAAAACCTGTGGGGAAAAAATTTTCTAAGCCCCGGGGTCACAATTTCAGCAAAAATCTGAAATGCTCCAATTCTCTCAAGAATGGTGCCAAACTGTTGCAAATTCTCCCCTGAAAGGTTTTGCGGTGGAAACAGAAGGCTTTTTATCATAGGAAATGAAATCAGCCCTCGAAGACAAAACCTGTGAAAGAAAAAATTTCTAAGCCCCGGGGTCACAATTTCAGCAAAAATCTGAAATTCTCCAGTTCACTCAAAAATGGTGCCACACTGTTCCAAATTCTCCCCTGAAAGGTTTGGCGGTGGAAACAGAAGGCTTTTTATCATAGGAAATGAAATCAGCCCTCGACAACTTAACCTGTGAAAGAAAAATTTTCTAAGCCCCGGGGTCACAATTTCAGCAAAAATCTGAAATTCTCCAATTCGCTCAAAAATGGTCAGAAACTGTTGCAAATTCTCGCCTAAAAGGTTTGGCGGTGGAAACAAAAGGCTTTTTATCATAGGAAATGAAATCAGCCCTCGAAGACAAAACCTGTGAAAAAAAAATTTTCTAAGCCCCGGGGTCACAATTTCAGCAAAAATCTGAAATAATCCAATTCACTCAAAAATGGTGCCAAACTGTTGCAAATTCTCCCCTGAAAGGTTTGGTTGTGGAAACAGAAGCCTTTTTGTCATAGGAAATGAAATCAGCCCTCGAAGACAAAACCTGTGAAAAAAAAAATTTCTAAGCCCCGGGGTCACAATTTCAGCAAAAATCTGAAATACTCCAATTCACTCAAAAATGTTTCCACACTGTTCCAAATTCTCCCCTGAAAGGTTTGGCGGTGGAAACAGAAGGCTTTTTATCATAGGAAATGAAATCAGCCCTCGAAGACAAAACCTGTGGGGGGAAAATTTTGTAAGCCCCGGGGTCACAATTTCAGCAAAAATCTGAAATACTCCAATTCACTCAAAAATAGTCCGAAACTGTTGCAAATTCTCGCCTAAAAGGTTTGGCGGTGGAAACAAAAGGCTTTTTATCATAGGAAATGAAATCAGCCCTCGAAGACAAAACCTGTGGGGGGAAAATTTTGTAAGCCCCGGGGTCACAATTTCAGCAAAAATCTGAAATACTCCAATTCACTCAAAAATGGTGCCAAACTGTTGCAAATTCTCCCCTGAAAGGTTTGGCGGTGGAAACAGAAGGCTTGTTATCATAGGAAATGAAATCACCCCTCAACAATTTACCTGTGAAAGAAAAAATTTCTAAGCCCCGGGGTCACAATTTCAGCAAAAATCTGAAATTCTCCAATTCTCTCAAAAATGGTCCGTAACTGTTGCAAATTCTCGCCTAAAAGGTTTGGCGGTGGAAACAGAAGGCTTTTTATCATAGGAAATGAAATCAGCCCTCGAAGACAAAACCTGTGAAAAAAAAATTTTCTAAGCCCCGGGGTCACAATTTCAGCAAAAATCTGAAATTCTCCAGTTTACTCAAAAATGGTGCCAAACTGTTGCAAATTCTCCCCTGAAAGGTTTTGCGGTGGAAACAGAAGGCTTTTTATCATAGGAAATGAAATCAGCCCTCGAAGACAAAACCTGTGGGGAGAAAAATTTCTAAGACCCGGGGTCACAATTTCTGCAAAAATCTGAAATTCTCCAGTTTACTCAAAAATGGTGCCAAACTGTTGCAAATTCTCCCCTGAAAGGTTTTGCGGTGGAAACAGAAGGCTTTTTCTCATAGGAAATGAAATCAGCCCTCGAAGACAAAACCTGTGGGGAAAAAATTTTCTAAGCCCCGGGGTCACAATTTCAGCAAAAATCTGAAATTCTCCAATTCTCTCAAGAATGGTGCCAAACTGTTGCAAATTCTCCCCTGAAAGGTTTGGCGGTGGAAACAGAAGGCTTTTTATCATAGGAAATGAAATCAGCCCTCGAAGTCAAAACCTGTGAAAAAAAAATTTTCTAAGCCCCGGGGTCACAATTTCAGCAAAAATCTGAAATTCTCCAGTTTACTCAAAAATGGTGCCAAACTGTTGCAAATTCTCCCCTGAAAGGTTTGGTTGTGGAAACAGAAGGCTTTTTATCACAGGAAATGAAATCAGCCCTCGAAGACAAAACCTGTGGGGAAAAAATTTTCTAAGCCCCGGGGTCACAATTTCAGCAAAAATCTGAAATTCTCCAATTCTCTCAAGAATGGTGCCAAACTGTTGCAAATTCTCCCCGGAAAGGTTTGGCGGTGGAAACAGAAGGCTTTTTATCATAGGAAATGAAATCAGCCCTCGAAGACAAAACCTGTGGGGGGAAAATTTTGTAAGCCCCGGGGTCACAATTTCAGCAAAAATCTGAAATACTCCAATTCACTCAAAAATGGTGCCAAACTGTTGCAAATTCTCCCCTGAAAGGTTTGGCGGTGGAAACAGAAGGCTTTTTATCATAGGAAATGAAATCACCCCTCAACAACTTTACCTGTGAAAGAAAAAATTTCTAAGCCCCGGGGTCACAATTTCAGCAAAAATCTGAAATTCTCCAATTCTCTCAAAAATGGTCCGTAACTGTTGCAAATTCTCGCCTAAAAGGTTTGGCGGTGGAAACAGAAGGCTTTTTATCATAGGAAATGAAATCAGCCCTCGAAGACAAAACCTGTGAAAAAAAAAATTTCTAAGCCCCAGGGTCACAATTTCAGCAAAAATCTGAAATTCTCCAGTTTACTCAAAAATGGTGCCAAACTGTTGCAAATTCTCCCCTGAAAGGTTTTGCGGTGGAAACAGAAGGCTTTTTATCATAGGAAATGAAATCAGCCCTCGAAGACAAAACCTTTGGGAAAAAAAATTTCTAAGCCCCGGGGTCACAATTTCAGCAAAAATCTGAAATTCTCCAGTTTACTCAAAAATGGTGCCAAACTGTTGCAAATTCTCCCCTGAAAGGTTTTGCGGTGGAAACAGAAGGCTTTTTATCATAGGAAATGAAATCAGCCCTCGAAGACAAAACCTGTGGGGAAAAAATATTCTAAGCCCCGGGGTCACAATTTCAGCAAAAATCTGAAATTCTCCAATTCTCTCAAGAATGGTGCCAAACTGTTGCAAATTCTCCCCTGAAAGGTTTGGCGGTGGAAACAGAAGGCTTTTTATCATAGGAAATGAAATCAGCCCTCGAAGACAAAACCTCTGAAAAAAAATTTTCTAAGCCCCGGGGTCACAATTTCAGCAAAAATCTGAAATTCTCCAGTTTACTCAAAAGTGGTGCCAAACTGTTGCAAATTCTCCCCTGAAAGGTTTTGCGGTGGAAACAGAAGGCTTTTTATCATAGGAAATGAAATCAGCCCTCGAAGACAAAACCTGTGAGGAAAAAAATTTCTAAGCCCCCGGGTCACAATTTCCGCAAAAATCTGAAATTCTCCAATTCTCTGAAAAATGGTGCCAAACTGTTGCAAATTCTCCCCTGAAAGGTTTGGTTGTGGAAACAGAAGCCTTTTTGTCATAGGAAATGAAATCAGCCCTCGAAGACAAAACCTTTGGGAAAAAAAATTTCTAAGCCCCGGGGTCACAATTTCAGCAAAAATCTGAAATTCTCCAGTTTACTCAAAAATGGTGCCAAACTGTTGCAAATTCTCCCCTGAAAGGTTTTGCGGTGGAAACAGAAGGCTTTTTATCATAGGAAATGAAATCAGCCCTCGAAGACAAAACCTGTGGGGAAAAAATATTCTAAGCCCCGGGGTCACAATTTCAGCAAAAATCTGAAATTCTCCAATTCTCTCAAGAATGGTGCCAAACTGTTGCAAATTCTCCCCTGAAAGGTTTGGCGGTGGAAACAGAAGGCTTTTTATCATAGGAAATGAAATCAGCCCTCGAAGTCAAAACCTGTGAAAAAAAAATTTTCTAAGCCCCGGGGTCACAATTTCAGCAAAAATCTGAAATTCTCCAGTTTACTCAAAAATGGTGCCAAACTGTTGCAAATTCTCCCCAGAAAGGTTTGGCGGTGGAAACAGAAGGCATTTTTATCATAGGAAATGAAATCAGCCCTCGAAGACAAAACCTGTGGGGAAAAAAATTTCTAAGCCCCGGGGTCACAATTTCAGCAAAAATCTGAAATTCTCCAGTTTACTCAAAAATGGTGCCAAACTGTTGCAAATTCTACCCTGAAAGGTTTTGCGGTGGAAACAGAAGGCTTTTTATCACAGGAAATGAAATCAGCCCTCGAAGACAAAACCTGTGGGGGAAAAATTTTCTAAGCCCCGGGGTCACAATTTCAGCAAAAATCTGAAATTCTCCAATTCTCTCAAGAATGGTGCCAAACTGTTGCAAATTCTCCCCGGAAAGGTTTGGCGGTGGAAACAGAAGGCTTTTTATCATAGGAAATGAAATCAGCCCTCGACAACTTAACCTGTGAAAGAAAAATTTTCTAAGCCCCGGGGTCACAATTTCAGCAAAAATCTGAAATTCTCCAATTCTCTCAAAAATGGTCCGAAACTGTTGCAAATTCTCGCCTAAAAGTTTTGGCGGTGGAAACAGAAGGCTTTTTATCATAGGAAATGAAATCAGCCCTCGAAGACAAAACCTCTGAAAAAAAATTTTCTAAGCCCCGGGGTCACAATTTCAGCAAAAATCTGAAATTCTCCAGTTTACTCAAAAGTGGTGCCAAACTGTTGCAAATTCTCCCCTGAAAGGTTTTGCGGTGGAAACAGAAGGCTTTTTATCATAGGAAATGAAATCAGCCCTCGAAGACAAAACCTGTGAGGAAACAAATTTCTAAGCCCCCGGGTCACAATTTCCGCAAAAATCTGAAATTCTCCAATTCTCTGAAAAATGGTGCCAAACTGTTGCAAATTCTCCCCTGAAAGGTTTGGTTGTGGAAACAGAAGCCTTTTTGTCATAGGAAATGAAATCAGCCCTCGAAGACAAAACCTGTGAAAAAAAAAATTTCTAAGCCCTGGAGTCACAATTTCAGCAAAAATCTGAAATTCTCCAATTCTCTCAAAAATGGTCCGTAACTGTTGCAAATTCTCGCCTAAAAGGTTTGGCGGTGGAAACAGAAGGCTTTTTATCATAGGAAATGAAATCAGCCCTCGAAGACAAAACCTGTGAAAAAAAAAATTTCTAAGCCCCGGGGTCACCATTTCAGCAAAAATCTAAAATTCTCCAGTTTACTCAAAAATGGTGCCAAACTGTTGCAAATTCTCCCCTGAAAAGTTTTGCGGTGGTAACAGAAGGCTTTTTATCATAGGAAATGAAATCAGCCCTCGAAGACAAAACCTGTGAAAAAAAAACTTTCTAAGCCCCGGGGTCACAATTTCAGCAAAAATCTGAAATTCTCCAGTTTACTCAAAAATGGTGCCAAACTGTTGCAAATTCTCCCCTGAAAGGTTTTGCGGTGGAAACAGAAGGCTTTTTATCATAGGAAATGAAATCAGCCCTCGAAGACAAAACCTGTGGGGAAAAAATTTTCTAAGCCCCGGGGTCACAATTTCAGCAAAAATCTGAAATTCTCCAATTCTCTCAAGAATGGTGCCAAACTGTTGCAAATTCTCCCCTGAAAGGTTTGGCGGTGGAAACAGAAGGCTTTTTATCATAGGAAATGAAATCAGCCCTCGAAGACAAAACCTGTGAAAGAAAAAATTTCTAAGCCCCGGGGTCACAATTTCAGCAAAAATCTGAAATTCTCCAGTTCACTCAAAAATGGTGCCACACTGTTCCAAATTCTCCCCTGAAAGGTTTGGCGGTGGAAACAGAAGGCTTTTTATCATAGGAAATCAAATCAGCCCTCGAAGACAAAACCTGTGAAAAAAAAATTTCTAAGCCTCGGGGTCACAATTTCAGCAAAAATCTGAAATTCTCCAGTTTACTCAAAAATGGTGCCAAACTGTTGCAAATTCTCCCCTGAAAGGTTTGGTTGTGGAAACAGAATCCTTTTTGTCATAGGAAATGAAATCAGCCCTCAAAGACAAAACCTGTGAAAAAAAAAATTCTAAGCCCCGGGGTCACAATTTCAGCAAAAATATGAAATTCTCCAGTTTACTCAAAAATGGTGCCAAACTGTTGCAAATTCTCCCCTGAAAGGTTTTGCGGTGGAAAAAGAAGGCTTTTTATCATAGGAAATGAAATCAGCCCTCGACAACTTAACCTGTAAAAGAAAAAATTTCTAAGCCCCGGGGTCACAATTTCAGCAAAAATATGAAATTCTCCAATTATCTCAAAAATGGTCCGTAACTGTTGCAAATTCTCGCCTAAAAGGTTTGGCGGTGGAAACAGAAGGCTTTTTATCATAGGAAATGAAATCAGCCCTCGAAGACAAAACCTGTGAAAAAAAAATTTTCTAAACCCCGGGGTCACAATTTCAGCAAAAATCTGAAATTCTCCAGTTTACTCAAAAATGGTGCCAAACTGTTGCAAATTCTCCCCTGAAAGGTTTTGCGGTGGAAACAGAAGGCTTTTTATCATAGGAAATGAAATCAGCCCTCGAAGACAAAACCTGTGGGGAAAAAAAATTTCTAAGCCCCGGGGTCACAATTTCAGCAAAAATCTGAAATTCTCCAGTTTACTCAAAAATGGTGCCAAACTGTTGCAAATTCTCCCCTGAAAGGTTTTGCGGTGGAAACAGAAGGCTTTTTATCATAGGAAATGAAATCAGCCCTCGAAGACAAAACCTGTGGGGAAAAAATTTTCTAAGCCCCGGGGTCACAATTTCAGCAAAAATCTGAAATACTCCAATTCACTCAAAAATGGTGCCACACTGTTCCAAATTCTCCCCTGAAAGGTTTGGCGGTGGAAACAGAAGGCTTTTTATCATAGGAAATGAAATCAGCCCTCGACAACTTAACCTGTGAAAGAAAAATTTTCTAAGCCCCGGGGTCACAATTTCAGCAAAAATCTGAAATTCTCCAATTCTCTCAAAAATGGTCCGAAAATGTTGCAAATTCTCGCCTAAAAGGTTTGGCGGTGGAAACAAAAGGCTTTTTATCATAGGAAATGAAATCAGCCCTCGAAGACAAAACCTGTTGGGAAAAATTTTTGTAAGCCCCGGGGTCACAATTTCAGCAAAAATCTGAAATACTCCAATTCACTCAAAAATGGTGCCAAACTGTTGCAAATTCTCCCCTGAAAGGTTTGGCGGTGGAAACAGAAGGCTTTTTATCATAGGAAATGAAATCACCCCTCAACAACTTTACCTGTGAAAGAAAAATTTTCTAAGCCCCGGGGTCACAATTTCAGCAAAAATCTGAAATTCTCCAATTCTCTCAAGAATGGTGCCAAACTGTTGCAAATTCTCCCGTGAAAGGTTTGGCGGTGGAAACAGAAGGCTTTTTATCATAGGAAATGAAATCAGCCCTCGAAGACAAAACCTGTGAAAAAATAAATTTCTAAGCCCCGGGGTCACAATTTCAGCAAAAATCTGAAATACTCCAATTCACTCAAAAATGGTGCCACACTGTTCCAAATTCTCCCCTGAAAGGTTTGGCGGTGGAAACAAAAGGCTTTTTATCATAGGAAATGAAATCAGCCCTCGAAGACAAAACCTGTGGGGAAAAAATTTTCTAAGCCCCGGGGTCACAATTTCAGCAAAAATCTGAAATTCTCCAATTCTCTCAAAAATGGTCCGAAAATGTTGCAAATTCTCGCCTAAAAGGTTTGGCGGTGGAAACAAAAGGCTTTTTATCATAGGAAATGAAATCAGCCCTCGAAGACAAAACCTGTGGGGAAAAAATTTTGTAAGCCCCGGGGTCACAATTTCAGCAAAAATCTGAAATACTCCAATTCACTCAAAAATGGTGCCAAACTGTTGCAAATTCTCCCCTGAAAGGTTTGGCGGTGGAAACAGAAGGCTTTTTATCATAGGAAATGAAATCAGCCCTCGAAGACAAAACCTACAGAAGGAAATTTTCTAAGCCCCGGGGTCACAATTTCCGCAAAAATCTGAAATTCTCCAATTCTCTGAGAAATGGTGCCAAACTGTTGCAAATTCTCCCCTGAAAGGTTTTGCGGTGGAAACAGAATCCTTTTTGTCATAGGAAATGAAATCAGCCCTCGAAGACAAAACCTATGGGGAAAAAATTTTCCAAGCCCCGGGGTCACAATTTCAGCAAAAATCTGAAATACTCCAATTCACTAAAAAATGGTGCCACACTGTTCCAAATTCTCCCCTGAAAGGTTTGGCGGTGGAAACAGAAGGCTTTTTATCATAGGAAATGAAATCAGCCCTCGACAACTTAACCTGTGAAAGAAAAATTTTCTGAGCCCCGGGGTCACAATTTCAGCAAAAATCTGAAATTCTCCAATTCTCTCAAAAATAGTCCGAAAATGTTGCAAATTCTCGCCTAAAAGGTTTGGCGGTGGAAACAAAAGGCTTTTTATCATAGGAAATGAAATCAGCCCTCGAAGACAAAACCTGTGGGGAAAAATTTTTGAAAGCCCCGGGGTCACAATTTCAGCAAAAATCTGAAATACTCCAATTCACTCAAAAATGGTGCCAAACTGTTGCAAATTCTCCCCTGAAAGGTTTGGCGGTGGAAACAGACGGCTTTTTATCATAGGAAATGAAATCACCCCTCAACAACTTTACCTGTGAAAGAAAAAATTTCTAAGCCCCGGGGTCACAATTTTAGCAAAAATCTGAAATTCTCCAGTTCACTCAAAAATGGTCCGAAACTGTTGCAAATTCTCGCCTAAAAGGTTTGGCGGTGGAAACAGAAGGCTTTTTATCATAGGAAATGAAATCAGCCCTTGAAGACAAAACCTGTGAAAAAAAAATTTTTAAGCCCCGGGGTCACAATTTCAGCAAAAATATGAAATTCTCCAGTTTACTCAAAAATGGTGCCAAACTGTTGCAAATTCTCCCCTGAAAGGTTTGGTTGTGGAAACAGAATCCTTTTTGTCATAGGAAATGAAATCAGCCCTCAAAGACAAAACCTGTGGGAAAAAAAATTCTAAGCCCCGGGGTCACAATTTCATCAAAAATATGAAATTCTCCAGTTTACTCAAAAATGGTGCCAAACTGTTGCAAATTCTCCCCTGAAAGTTTTTGCGGTGGAAAAAGAAGGCTTTTTATCATAGGAAATCAAATCAGCCCTCGAAGACAAAACCTGTGGGGGGGAAATTTTCTAAGCCCCGGGGTCACAATTTCAGCAAAAATCTGAAATTCTCCACTTCTCTCAAAAATGGTGCCAAACTGTTGCAAATTCTCCCCTGAAAGGTTTGGTTGTGGAAACAGAAGCCTTTTTGTCATAGGAAATGAAATCAGCCCTCGAAGACAAAACCTGTGAAAAAAAAAAATTTCTAAGCCCCGGGGTCTCAATTTCAGCAAAAATCTGAAATACTCCAATTCACTCAAACATGGTGGCACACTGTTCCAAATTCTCCCCGGAAAGGTTTGGCGGTGGAAATGGAAGGCTTTTTATCATAGGAAATGAAATCAGCCCTCGAAGACAAAACCTGTGAAAAAAAAAAATTCTAAGCCTCGGGGTCACAATTTCAGCAAAAATCTGAAATTCTCCAGTTTACTTAAAAATGGTGCCAAACTGTTGCAAATTATCCCCTGAAAGGTTTGGTTGTGGAAACAGAATCCTTTTTGTCATAGGAAATGAAATCAGCCCTCAAAGACAAAACCTGTGAAAAAAAAAAATTCTAAGCCCCGGGGTCACAATTTCAGCAAAAATCTGAAATTCTCCAGTTTACTCAAAAATGTTGCCAAACTGTTGCAAATTCTCCCCTGAAAAGTTTTGCGGTGGAAAAAGAAGGCTTTTTATCATAGGAAATCAAATCAGCCCTCGAAGACAAAATCTGTGGGGGGAAAATTTTCTAAGCCCCGGGGTCACAATTTCAGCAAAAATCTGAAATTCTCCACTTCTCTCAAAAATGGTGCCAAACTGTTGCAAATTCTCCCCTGAAAGGTTTGGTTGTGGAAACAGAAGCCTTTTTGTCATAGGAAATGAAATCAGCCCTCGAAGACAAAACCTGTGAAAAAAAAAATTTCTAAGCCCCGGGGTCACAATTTCAGCAAAAATCTGAAATACTCCAATTCACTCAAAAATGGTGGCACACTGTTCCAAATTCTCCCCGGAAAGGTTTGGCGGTGGAAACAGAAGGCTTTTTATCATAGGAAATGAAATCAGCCCTCGACAACTTAACCTGTGAAAGAAAAATTTTCTAAGCCCCGGGGTCACAATTTCAGCAAAAATCTGAAATTCTCCAGTTCACTCAAAAATGGTCCGAAACTGTTGCAAATTCTCGCCTAAAAGGTTTGGCGGCGGAAACAGAAGGCTTTTTATCATAGGAAATGAAATCAGCCCTCGAAGACAAAACCTGTGAAAAAATTTTTTCTAAGACCCGGGGTCACAATTTCAGCAAAAATCTGAAATTCTCCAGTTTACTCAAAAGTGGTGCCAAACTGTTGCAAATTCTCCCCTGAAAGGTTTTGCGGTGGAAACAGAAGGCTTTTTATCATAGGAAATGAAATCAGCCCTCGAAGACAAAACCTGTGAGGAAAAAAATTTCTAAGCCCCGGGGTCACAATTTCCGCAAAAATCTGAAATTCTCCAATTCTCTGAAAAATGGTGCCAAACTGTTGCAAATTCTCCCCTGAAAGGTTTTGCGGTGGAAACAGAAGGCTTTTTATCATAGGAAATGAAATCAGCCCTCGAAGACAAAACCTGTGGGGAAAAAAATTTCTAAGCCCCGGGGTCACAATTTCAGCAAAAATCTGAAATACTCCAATTCACTCAAAAATGGTGGCACACTGTTCCAAATTCTCCCCGGAAAGGTTTGGCGGTGGAAACAGAAGGCTTTTTATCATAGGAAATGAAATCAGCCCTCGACAACTTAACCTGTGAAAGAAAAATTTTCTAAGCCCCGGGGTCACAATTTCAGCAAAAATCTGAAATTCTCCAGTTCACTCAAAAATGGTCCGAAACTGTTGCAAATTCTCGCCTAAAAGGTTTGGCGGCGGAAACAGAAGGCTTTTTATCATAGGAAATGAAATCAGCCCTCGAAGACAAAACCTGTGAAAAAATTTTTTCTAAGACCCGGGGTCACAATTTCAGCAAAAATCTGAAATTCTCCAGTTTACTCAAAAGTGGTGCCAAACTGTTGCAAATTCTCCCCTGAAAGGTTTTGCGGTGGAAACAGAAGGCTTTTTATCATAGGAAATGAAATCAGCCCTCGAAGACAAAACCTGTGAGGAAAAAAATTTCTAAGCCCCGGGGTCACAATTTCCGCAAAAATCTGAAATTCTCCAATTCTCTGAAAAATGGTGCCAAACTGTTGCAAATTCTCCCCTGAAAGGTTTTGCGGTGGAAACAGAAGGCTTTTTATCATAGGAAATGAAATCAGCCCTCGAAGACAAAACCTGTGGGGAAAAAATTTTCTAAGCCCCGGGGTCACAATTTCAGCAAAAATCTGAAATACTCCAATTCACTCAAAAATGGTGCCACACTGTTCCAAATTCTCCCCTGAAAGGTTTGGCGGTGGAAACAGAAGGCTTTTTATCATAGGAAATGAAATCAGCCCTCGACAACTTAACCTGTGAAAGAAAAATTTTCTAAGCCCCGGGGTCACAATTTCAGCAAAAATCTGAAATTCTCCAGTTCACTCAAAAATGGTCCGAAACTGTTGCAAATTCTCGCCTAAAACGTTTGGCGGTGGAAACAGAAGGCTTTTTATGTTCAGTTTCTGTTAATTGGTTCTCGTGGGAAACTTGCAGATTCTAGCTTCGCACAATTAACTCAGGCTGGTGTCAATTTACTCTTGGCAGAAAGCCCAGGTCTGCTTGACCTAGAAACTTCTCACTCTGATTGGTTAATGACCAGCACTCTGCTCTGTTATCAAGGGATTGCTAGCTCAGTTTGAGTTGAGGTGTTGTTAGGAGTAGAAGTGCTGTGTATGGTTTTGAGAGAGAGAGAGAGGGGAAGGATTTATTTTACTTTTACTTGTATGCAGAAACTCTGCTGGTTTTATTTTCTCTTTTTAATAAATCCTGTAAATAGTTATTCTGAGTCTAGCTGACTTGTCATTACTGCCGCAACTAGCTTCTTCGCTGTGCAGGAAAACTCTGCTACGTTTGGGCTAAAGCCAATAGGGCTATGCCTGACACTCCAAAGTTCCATGAGGTTATGGGCATTGTGCTGCCAGCCTGAGTTGCGGTGGTGTCAGCATCAACGGCGTTGGTTCCAGTAGTTCCAGAAGTTGTTGTTCCTGCTGGTGCAGCAGATGGACTCTGGCTGGTTCCTGACCGTGGTGAGCTGGTGACGCAGTGGACACAAGGACAACAGCTGCAGCGTGTGAGTGCTGGGTGCTGTGGTTCCTGTTTTCTCTCTCGGTGGTCGTGAGTAGCTGGTTCCGGGTTCCAGGGACATCGCTCTCAAGATGGCCTCACAACCAGTTCAGATGGCTTTTGAGCGTCTGAATGACTCCAATTACTTGCTGTGGTCGGAACGCATGCAGGCAGTGCTGCAGAGGGATCGTCTCTGGCAAGTGGTGAGTAAGTTTCCTGCAAAGCCTGATGATGAAGACCTCGATAAAGACCAAAGAGCAAGGGCCACAATTGTCTTGGGGCTGGAAGATTCCCAGTTGCCGTATGTGAGGGGAATCAAGACAGCTAGAGGTGTGTGGCAAGCACTTAAAGAACTCCATGTGCGTGAGACAGCTGTTTCCAAGCTGTTCATTCGCAAGGCATTGTACAAGGCAATGTTACAGCCTGGGGTTACAATGCAGGAACACCTACACAGTTTACAGTTAAAGTTTACTGCGCTACAGGAAAGAGACTGTGCGTTAGACCAGCAGGAGAAGGTGGCTATTATTTTGAGTTCTATCCCGGAAAGCTGGGATAATTTAGTTTTGTCTCTAGAAGGCATGCAGGAGCATGATTTATCAGTCAGTTACGTTACTGGGCGTTTGATTGAAGAATGGCAGAAGAGGCAAGGAAGGTCGTTGGCTGCAGAGGCTTCTACAGGTGGGCGGTTTGGAAGGAGTTCTCATGCCGTGCCAGAGGTGAAGCAAAAGCAGCGTACCGGTGAGGAGTCAGCGTTTGCTGTTAGGCGTTGTTTCCGATGTGGGTCTTCAGCGCATCTAAAACGACAATGTCCGGAGTTGGTCAAGTCTCAGTGGCCGGTGCAGGAGCAGAGACGAGATCAGCAGCAGCAGCAGCGTGAAAAGAAGTTCTTCAAACGAAAACAGTCGGCTCAGCTGGTGACCGGCGAGGTCAAGATTGCTGATGAGAAACAAGCGGTCTGGGTGGTCGATTCAGGAGCATCTCGCCACATCGTAAATTCAGATGAATTGTTTGTTTCCAAGAACTCAGCACAGCGCAGCCAGGTGGCTCTAGCAGACGGAAGTACTTCCGAAGTGATTTCGGGGGGTGCAGTTTTTGTTCCTTGTCTTCGTGAATGCCTGCAAAATGTACTTTGTGTGCCTTCATTAAGGAGCAATCTGATGTCTGTAGATTGTTTGCTAAAAGCTGGGTTTAAAGTGCATTTTGAAGGAGACAGTTGCATTATTAAGAAGGCTGGTGAGATTTTAGGCACTGCTAAGTCTGAGGGAGGCTTGTTTTGGCTTAAAGCAGGATCTCAAGTTGCAGCAGTAGTCAGTAAATCTCAGCCTGCAGTGAATAACAAAGCTATACATGACAACTGTGTGCACTTATTGCATAGGAAAATGGGGCATGCTTGCTGGAAAAGTGTACTAAAAATGTCTGAATTGGCTGATGGGGGTAATTTAAAGAGTTGTAACAAGTACCTTGATTGTAATGTGTGTAAAAAGGTTAAAACCCACAGAGTCTCTTACCCCAGAAGTGACAGAGTTAGTGAGTCACCGCTACAGCTGGTTCACATGGACGTAATTGGTCCATTTGCTGTAAGCAGGGGTGGATCGCGTTTTTCACTAACAATTGTGGATGACGCCACGCGTTACTCCTGGGTTTTTCCCATGAAAAATAAGGGTGACGTGTTCACTAAGTTTAAAGGCTGGGTGGCATCTGTGGAAAGATTTCTGTCCATTAAACTCAAAAGGATTCAGACGGACAGAGGTGGCGAATTTATGTCAAATGCCTTTAGAGATTGGTTACAGAAGCGTGGCATTGGGCATAGAAAAACGAACGTTTTTTCCCCAGAGGAGAATGGCGTGGCAGAGCGAAAAAACAGATCTTTACAAGATATGATGTTTGCCATGCTTGATGATGCTGATTTGCCCATGTCTTATTGGGGGGAGAGCATGCTCACCGCGTGTTATCTCCAAAATAGGCTCTTTCATCAAACAATAGGTACAACCCCGTACTTTAAATTGTTTCAGAAAAAACCCAAAATTGACCATTTGCATGTGTTTGGATCAAAAGCCTGGGTATTAATTCCGAAACAAATGAGAAAGAAGGGAGATCCTAAGACCAAACAGTTAGTGTTTGTGGGTTACCAGGAGCTGGGAAAAGGTTTCCGCTTTGCTGAAGGGACAAATGGCATTGTGATCTCCAGGAATGCCAGTTTTTGTGAACATAGTGGCTGGGAGAGACTACATGCCAATACTGAGGTTTGGTTTGAACCTTCCCAGGAGCTTCATGACTCTGAAGGTAAACACAGGGAGTCAGAGTCTGAGGGGGAGGAAAGTTCAGATAAGAGCTCTCAAGAAAGTGGAGTTAGCCAAAGACCAGTTGCTAAGCAACAAAAGAGAGGTCGTAGTTCTGAGGAGGAAAGTGGGTCAGAAGAAAAATTTTCTCCCAGAAGATCTAAAAGACAAAACAAAGGAGTGCCTCCAGTGCGTTTTTCCCCAGATACTGCAAATGTGTTTAGTGTAAGTGCAGAACCCAAGAGTTTTCAGGAGGTGTTAAAGTTACCAAAAGAGGAGGCAGAGCTCTGGAAACAGGCAATGGAGGAAGAGATGTCCTCTCTGAATGAGCACAAGGTTTTTACACCAGTAGCAGCGCCTGAGGGGGCAAAGATTGTAGGCTGCAGGTGGGTGTACAAACTTAAACCTCTGGTGACAGGAGAGTACAAATACAAAGCTCGTTTAGTGGCTCAAGGATACTCTCAGAGGCCTGGAAAAGATTATGACGAGACTTTTTCCCCTACTGCTAAGGGGGACAGTGTAAGGCTGATTTTAACGCTTGGAGCAAAGAGAAAACTCCTGTTAAACCATTTTGATATTCAGACTGCATATTTACATGCACCAATATCAGAAGACCTGTATCTAGCCGAACCGCCTGGTTATGAGACAGGTTCCAATAGAGTGTTAAAATTAAACAAAGCTCTATACGGTCTCAAACAGGCTGCAAGATCTTGGAACAAATGTTTCCATGAGGCCTTAGTGTCATTTGGTTTCAAGCAGAGTACAGCTGACAATTGTGTTTATGTACGTGGTACAGGCAGTGATCAAGAGTTTTGTCTGATTTATGTAGATGATGTTTTGTATGCCTGCAAAACAGATAAACAAACTAAAAGGTTTGCCAAACAATTGTCCAGTAAGTTCAAAGTGACTTAGGCCCGGTTAGGACATATCTAGGGTTGGAAGTGTGCTGGGCCCAAGATGGCAGCTGTCTAATTAGTCAGCAGAACAAAGTTAAACAACTACTGACTACATACAGGATGCAGGATTGCAAAGGGGCAGTGGTGCCTATGGATCCAGGTTTCATAAAAACACTTCATATAGATGAGAGTCCTGAATTTGAACATCCTGATGTATATCACTCTGTAATTGGAAGTTTATTGTATCTAGCACAGTGGTCCAGACCTGATATTAGCTATGCAGTAGGCATATTAAGTAGATTGGTCTCAAAACCCACACTAAATGCCTGGAAAGGGGTAAAACAAGTTCTGAGGTATCTCAAACAGACAATTGGCTATATGTTACAATTAAATTCTTCAGAGGATGAAATGTTGAGTTGCTACTGTGATAGTGACTGGGGAAATTTGCCGGATAGAAAATCTGTCACAGGACTAGTCATAATGGTCGGTGGAGCTTTAATCAGCTGGCGGTCACGCAAGCAAGACGTTGTAAGTGTGTCATCAACGGAATCAGAGTACGCCGCATTGAGTGAATTGTGCAACGAGGTGATTTATTTCAAGCATTTGTTAACAGATTTAAATGTAAATGGTGGAGAACCAGTACAAGTTTACATTGATAATCAAGCTTGTATAACCTTAAGTAAAACAGAGGGTTTCAAATCACGTTCTAAACATATCTCTGTAAAATACCAAAATGTACGTTGCTGTGTACAAGACAATGTAATCACCTGTACTTATGTATCAAGTGAAGAAAATGTAGCAGATGTATTAACTAAACCATTGGCAAAGATAAAGAACAAGCGAATGTGCAAGGGTTTAGGTTTGCTGGAAAAATGATCTCCTACATAGGTGTATTTGATGTTAATTGTTCAGCAGAATCTGTGAGGGGGTGTTCAGTTTCTGTTAATTGGTTCTCGTGGGAAACTTGCAGATTCTAGCTTCGCACAATTAACTCAGGCTGGTGTCAATTTACTCTTGGCAGAAAGCCCAGGTCTGCTTGACCTAGAAACTTCTCACTCTGATTGGTTAATGACCAGCACTCTGCTCTGTTATCAAGGGATTGCTAGCTCAGTTTGAGTTGAGGTGTTGTTAGGAGTAGAAGTGCTGTGTATGGTTTTGAGAGAGAGAGAGAGGGGAAGGATTTATTTTACTTTTACTTGTATGCAGAAACTCTGCTGGTTTTATTTTCTCTTTTTAATAAATCCTGTAAATAGTTATTCTGAGTCTAGCTGACTTGTCATTACTGCCGCAACTAGCTTCTTCGCTGTGCAGGAAAACTCTGCTACGTTTGGGCTAAAGCCAATAGGGCTATGCCTGACACTTCAAAGTTCCATGATTTTATCATATGAAATGAAATCAGCCCTCGAAGACAAAACCTGTGAAAAAGAAATTTCTAAGCCTCGGGGTCACAATTTCAGCAAAAATCTGAAATTCTCCAGTTTACTCAAAAATGGTGCCAAACTGTTGCAAATTCTCCCCTGCAAGGTTTGGTTGTGGAAAAAGAATCCTTTTTGTCATAGGAAATGAAATCAGCCCTCAAAGACAAAACCTGTGGAAAAAAAAAAATTCTAAGCCCCGGGGTCACAATTTCAGCAAAAATATGAAATTCTCCAGTTTACTCAAAAATGGTGCCAAACTGTTGCAAATTCTCCCCTGAAAGGTTTTGCGGTGGAAAAAGAAGGCTTTTTATCATAGGAAATCAAATCAGCCCTCGAAGACAAAACCTGTGGGGGGAAAATTTTCTAAGCCCCGGGGTCACAATTTCAGCAAAAATCTGAAATTCTCCACTTCTCTCAAAAATGGTGCCAAACTGTTGCAAATTCTCCCCTGAAAGGTTTGGTTGTGGAAACAGAAGCCTTTTTGTCATAGGAAATGAAATCAGCCCTCGAAGACAAAACCTGTGAAAAAAAAAATTTCTAAGCCTCGGGGTCACAATTTCAGCAAAAATCTGAAATTCTCCAGTTTACTCAAAAATGGTGCCACACTGTTCCAAATTCTCCCCTGAAAGGTTTGGCGGTGGAAACAGAAGGCTTTTTATCATAGGAAATGAAATCAGCCCTCGACAACTTAACCTGTGAAAGAAAAATTTTCTAAGCCCCGGGGTCACAATTTCAGCAAAAATCTGAAATTCTCCAATTCTCTCAAAAATGGTGCCAAACTGTTGCAAATTCTCGCCTAAAAGGTTTGGCGGCGGAAACAGAAGGCTTTTTATCATAGGAAATGAAATCAGCCCTCGACAACTTAACCTGTGAAAGAAATTTTTCTAAGCCCCGGGGTCACAATTTCAGCAAAAATCTGAAATTCTCCAGTTTACTCAAAAGTGGTGCCAAACTGTTCCAAATTCTCCCCTGAAAGGTTTTGCGGTGGAAACAGAAGGCTTTTTATCATAGGAAATGAAATCAGCCCTCGAAGACAAAACCTGTGAGGAAAAAAATTTCTAAGCCCCGGGTCACAATTTCCGCAAAAATCTGAAATTCCCCAATTCTTTGAAAAATGGTGCCAAACTGTTGCAAATTCTCCCCTGAAAGGTTTGGTTGTGGAAACAGAAGGCTTTTTATCATAGGAAATGTAATCAGCCCTCGACAACTTAACCTGTAAAAGAAAAAATTTCTAAGCCCCGGGGTCACAATTTCCGCAAAAATCTGAAATTCTCCAATTCTCTGAAAAATGGTGCCAAACTGTTGCAAATTCTCCCCTGAAAGGTTTTGCGGTGGAAACAGAAGGCTTTTTATCATAGGAAATGAAATCAGCCCTTGAAGACAAAACCTGTGAAAAAAAATTTTTTAAGCCCCGGGGTCACAATTTCAGCAAAAATATGAAATTCTCCAGTTTACTCAAAAATGGTGCCAAACTGTTGCAAATTCTCCCCTGAAAGGTTTGGTTGTGGAAACAGAATCCTTTTTGTCATAGGAAATGAAATCAGCCCTCAAAGACAAAACCTGTGGGAAAAAAAATTCTAAGCCCCGGGGTCACAATTTCATCAAAAATATGAAATTCTCCAGTTTACTCAAAAATGGTGCCAAACTGTTGCAAATTCTCCCCTGAAAGTTTTTGCGGTGGAAAAAGAAGGCTTTTTATCATAGGAAATCAAATCAGCCCTCGAAGACAAAACCTGTGGGGGGGAAATTTTCTAAGCCCCGGGGTCACAATTTCAGCAAAAATCTGAAATTCTCCACTTCTCTCAAAAATGGTGCCAAACTGTTGCAAATTCTCCCCTGAAAGGTTTGGTTGTGGAAACAGAAGCCTTTTTGTCATAGGAAATGAAATCAGCCCTCGAAGACAAAACCTGTGAAAAAAAAAAATTTCTAAGCCCCGGGGTCTCAATTTCAGCAAAAATCTGAAATACTCCAATTCACTCAAACATGGTGGCACACTGTTCCAAATTCTCCCCGGAAAGGTTTGGCGGTGGAAACGGAAGGCTTTTTATCATAGGAAATGAAATCAGCCCTCGAAGACAAAACCTGTGAAAAAAAAAAATTCTAAGCCTCGGGGTCACAATTTCAGCAAAAATCTGAAATTCTCCAGTTTACTTAAAAATGGTGCCAAACTGTTGCAAATTCTCCCCTGAAAGGTTTGGTTGTGGAAACAGAATCCTTTTTGTCATAGGAAATGAAATCAGCCCTCAAAGACAAAACCTGTGAAAAAAAAAAATTCTAAGCCCCGGGGTCACAATTTCAGCAAAAATCTGAAATTCTCCAGTTTACTCAAAAATGTTGCCAAACTGTTGCAAATTCTCCCCTGAAAAGTTTTGCGGTGGAAAAAGAAGGCTTTTTATCATAGGAAATCAAATCAGCCCTCGAAGACAAAATCTGTGGGGGGAAAATTTTCTAAGCCCCGGGGTCACAATTTCAGCAAAAATCTGAAATTCTCCACTTCTCTCAAAAATGGTGCCAAACTGTTGCAAATTCTCCCCTGAAAGGTTTGGTTGTGGAAACAGAAGCCTTTTTGTCATAGGAAATGAAATCAGCCCTCGAAGACAAAACCTGTGGAAAAAAAAATTTCTAAGCCCCGGGGTCACAATTTCAGCAAAAATCTGAAATACTCCAATTCACTCAAAAATGGTGGCACACTGTTCCAAATTCTCCCCGGAAAGGTTTGGCGGTGGAAACAGAAGGCTTTTTATCATAGGAAATGAAATCAGCCCTCGACAACTTAACCTGTGAAAGAAAAATTTTCTAAGCCCCGGGGTCACAATTTCAGCAAAAATCTGAAATTCTCCAGTTCACTCAAAAATGGTCCGAAACTGTTGCAAATTCTCGCCTAAAAGGTTTGGCGGCGGAAACAGAAGGCTTTTTATCATAGGAAATGAAATCAGCCCTCGAAGACAAAACCTGTGAAAAAATTTTTTCTAAGACCCGGGGTCACAATTTCAGCAAAAATCTGAAATTCTCCAGTTTACTCAAAAGTGGTGCCAAACTGTTGCAAATTCTCCCCTGAAAGGTTTTGCGGTGGAAACAGAAGGCTTTTTATCATAGGAAATGAAATCAGCCCTCGAAGACAAAACCTGTGAGGAAAAAAATTTCTAAGCCCCGGGGTCACAATTTCCGCAAAAATCTGAAATTCTCCAATTCTCTGAAAAATGGTGCCAAACTGTTGCAAATTCTCCCCTGAAAGGTTTTGCGGTGGAAACAGAAGGCTTTTTATCATAGGAAATGAAATCAGCCCTCGAAGACAAAACCTGTGGGGAAAAAAATTTCTAAGCCCCGGGGTCACAATTTCAGCAAAAATCTGAAATACTCCAATTCACTCAAAAATGGTGGCACACTGTTCCAAATTCTCCCCGGAAAGGTTTGGCGGTGGAAACAGAAGGCTTTTTATCATAGGAAATGAAATCAGCCCTCGACAACTTAACCTGTGAAAGAAAAATTTTCTAAGCCCCGGGGTCACAATTTCAGCAAAAATCTGAAATTCTCCAGTTCACTCAAAAATGGTCCGAAACTGTTGCAAATTCTCGCCTAAAAGGTTTGGCGGCGGAAACAGAAGGCTTTTTATCATAGGAAATGAAATCAGCCCTCGAAGACAAAACCTGTGAAAAAATTTTTTCTAAGACCCGGGGTCACAATTTCAGCAAAAATCTGAAATTCTCCAGTTTACTCAAAAGTGGTGCCAAACTGTTGCAAATTCTCCCCTGAAAGGTTTTGCGGTGGAAACAGAAGGCTTTTTATCATAGGAAATGAAATCAGCCCTCGAAGACAAAACCTGTGAGGAAAAAAATTTCTAAGCCCCGGGGTCACAATTTCCGCAAAAATCTGAAATTCTCCAATTCTCTGAAAAATGGTGCCAAACTGTTGCAAATTCTCCCCTGAAAGGTTTTGCGGTGGAAACAGAAGGCTTTTTATCATAGGAAATGAAATCAGCCCTCGAAGACAAAACCTGTGGGGAAAAAATTTTCTAAGCCCCGGGGTCACAATTTCAGCAAAAATCTGAAATACTCCAATTCACTCAAAAATGGTGCCACACTGTTCCAAATTCTCCCCTGAAAGGTTTGGCGGTGGAAACAGAAGGCTTTTTATCATAGGAAATGAAATCAGCCCTCGACAACTTAACCTGTGAAAGAAAAATTTTCTAAGCCCCGGGGTCACAATTTCAGCAAAAATCTGAAATTCTCCAGTTCACTCAAAAATGGTCCGAAACTGTTGCAAATTCTCGCCTAAAACGTTTGGCGGTGGAAACAGAAGGCTTTTTATCATATGAAATGAAATCAGCCCTCGAAGACAAAACCTGTGAAAAAGAAATTTCTAAGCCTCGGGGTCACAATTTCAGCAAAAATCTGAAATTCTCCAGTTTACTCAAAAATGGTGCCAAACTGTTGCAAATTCTCCCCTGCAAGGTTTGGTTGTGGAAAAAGAATCCTTTTTGTCATAGGAAATGAAATCAGCCCTCAAAGACAAAACCTGTGGAAAAAAAAAAATTCTAAGCCCCGGGGTCACAATTTCAGCAAAAATATGAAATTCTCCAGTTTACTCAAAAATGGTGCCAAACTGTTGCAAATTCTCCCCTGAAAGGTTTTGCGGTGGAAAAAGAAGGCTTTTTATCATAGGAAATCAAATCAGCCCTCGAAGACAAAACCTGTGGGGGGAAAATTTTCTAAGCCCCGGGGTCACAATTTCAGCAAAAATCTGAAATTCTCCACTTCTCTCAAAAATGGTGCCAAACTGTTGCAAATTCTCCCCTGAAAGGTTTGGTTGTGGAAACAGAAGCCTTTTTGTCATAGGAAATGAAATCAGCCCTCGAAGACAAAACCTGTGAAAAAAAAAAATTCTAAGCCTCGGGGTCACAATTTCAGCAAAAATCTGAAATTCTCCAGTTTACTCAAAAATGGTGCCACACTGTTCCAAATTCTCCCCTGAAAGGTTTGGTGGTGGAAACAGAAGGCTTTTTATCATAGGAAATGAAATCAGCCCTCGACAACTTAACCTGTGAAAGAAAAATTTTCTAAGCCCCGGGGTCACAATTTCAGCAAAAATCTGAAATTCTCCAATTCTCTCAAAAATGGTGCCAAACTGTTGCAAATTCTCGCCTAAAAGGTTTGGCGGCGGAAACAGAAGGCTTTTTATCATAGGAAATGAAATCAGCCCTCGACAACTTAACCTGTGAAAGAAATTTTTCTAAGCCCCGGGGTCACAATTTCAGCAAAAATCTGAAATTCTCCAGTTTACTCAAAAGTGGTGCCAAACTGTTCCAAATTCTCCCCTGAAAGGTTTTGCGGTGGAAACAGAAGGCTTTTTATCATAGGAAATGAAATCAGCCCTCGAAGACAAAACCTGTGAGGAAAAAAATTTCTAAGCCCCGGGTCACAATTTCCGCAAAAATCTGAAATTCTCCAATTCTTTGAAAAATGGTGCCAAACTGTTGCAAATTCTCCCCTGAAAGGTTTGGTTGTGGAAACAGAAGGCTTTTTATCATAGGAAATGTAATCAGCCCTCGACAACTTAACCTGTAAAAGAAAAAATTTCTAAGCCCCGGGGTCACAATTTCCGCAAAAATCTGAAATTCTCCAATTCTCTGAAAAATGGTGCCAAACTGTTGCAAATTCTCCCCTGAAAGGTTTTGCGGTGGAAACAGAAGGCTTTTTATCATAGGAAATGAAATCAGCCCTCGAAGACAAAACCTGTGGGGAAAAAATTTTCTAAGCCCCGGGGTCACAATTTCAGCAAAAATCTGAAATACTCCAGTTTACTCAAAAATGGTGCCAAACTGTTGCAAATTCTCCCCTGAAAGGTTTTGCGGTGGAAAAAGAAGGCTTTTTATCATAGGAAATGAAATCAGCCCTCGAAGACAAAACCTGTGGGGGGGGGGGAATTTTCTAAGCCCCGGGGTCACAATTTCAGCAAAAATCTGAAATTCTCCAATCCTCTCAAAAATGGTGCCAAACTGTTGCAAATTCTCCCCTGAAAGGTTTGGTTGTGGAAACAGAAGCCTTTTTGTCATAGGAAATGAAATCAGCCCTCGAAGACAAAACCTGTGGAAAAAAAAAATTCTAAGCCCCAGGGTCACAATTTCAGCAAAAATCTGAAATACTCCAATTCACTCAAAAATGGTGGCACCCTGTTCCAAATTCTCCCCGGAAAGGTTTGGCGGTGGAAACAGAAGGCTTTTTATCATAGGAAATGAAATCAGCCCTCGACAACTTAACCTGTGAAAGAAAAATTTTCTAAGCCCCGGGGTCACAATTTCAGCAAAAATCTGAAATTCTCCAATTCTCTCAAAAATGGTCCGAAATTGTTGCAAATTCTCGCCTAAAAGGTTTGGCGGTGGAAACAGAAGGCTTTTTATCATAGGAAATGAAATCAGCCCTCGAAGACAAAACCTGTGAAAAAAAATTTTCTAAGCCCCGGGGTCACAATTTCAGCAAAAATCTGAAATTCTCCAATTCTCTGAAAAATGGTGCCAAACTGTTGCAAATTCTCCCCTGAAAGGTTTGGTTGTGGAAACAGAAGGCTTTTTATCATAGGAAATGAAATCAGCCTTCGACAACTTAACTTGTAAAAGAAAAAATTTCTAAGCCCCGGGGTCACAATTTCAGCAAAAATCTGAAATTCTCCAATTCTCTCAAAAATGGTCCGTAACTGTTGCAAATTCTCGCCTAAAAGGTTTGGCGGTGGAAACAGAAGGCTTTTTATCATAGGAAATGAAATCAGCCCTCGAAGACAAAACCTGTGAAAAAAAAATTTTCTAAGCCCCGGGGTCACAATTTCAGCAAAAATCTGAAATTCTCCAGTTTACTCAAAAATGGTGCCAAACTGTTGCAAATTCTCCCCTGAAAGGTTTTGCGGTGGAAACAGAAGGCTTTTTATCATAGGAAATGAAATCAGCCCTCGAAGACAAAACCTGTGGGGAAAAAAATTTCTAAGCCCCGGGGTCACAATTTCAGCAAAAATCTGAAATTCTCCAGTTTACTCAAAAATGGTGCCAAACTGTTGCAAATTCTCCCCTGAAAGGTTTTGCGGTGGAAACAGAAGGCTTTTTATCATAGGAAATGAAATCAGCCCTCGAAGACAAAACCTGTGGGGAAAAAATTTTCTAAGCCCCGGGGTCACAATTTCAGCAAAAATCTGAAATTCTCCAATTCACTCAAGAATGGTGCCAAACTGTTGCAAATTCTCCCCTGAAAGGTTTGGTTGTGGAAACAGAAGCCTTTTTGTCATAGGAAATGAAATCAGCCCTCGAAGACAAAACCTGTGAAAAAAAAATTTTCTAAGCCCCGGGGTCACAATTTCAGCAAAAATCTGAAATTCTCCAGTTTACTCAAAAATGGTGCCAAACTGTTGCAAATTCTCCCCTGAAAGGTTTTGCGGTGGAAACAGAAGGCTTTTTATCATAGGAAATGAAATCAGCCCTCGAAGACAAAACCTGTGGGGAAAAAATTTTCTAAGCCCCGGGGTCACAATTTCAGCAAAAATCTGAAATTCTCCAATTCACTCAAGAATGGTGCCAAACTGTTGCAAATTCTCCCCTGAAAGGTTTGGTTGTGGAAATAGAAGCCTTTTTGTCATAGGAAATGAAATCAGCCCTCGAAGACAAAACCTGTGAAAAAAAAATTTTCTAAGCCCCGGGGTCACAATTTCAGCAAAAATCTGAAATTCTCCAGTTTACTCAAAAATGGTGCCAAACTGTTGCAAATTCTCCCCTGAAAGGTTTTGCGGTGGAAACAGAAGGCTTTTTATCATAGGAAATGAAATCAGCCCTCGAAGACAAAACCTGTGGGGGAAAAAATTTCTAAGCCCCGGGGTCACAATTTCAGCAAAAATCTGAAATTCTCCACTTCTCTCAAAAATGGTGCCAAACTGTTGCAAATTCTCCCCTGAAAGGTTTTGCGGTGGAAACAGAAGGCTTTTTATCATAGGAAATGAAATCAGCCCTCGAAGACAAAACCTGTGGTGGAAAAATTTTGTAAGCCCCGGGGTCACAATTTCAGCAAAAATCTGAAATACTCCAATTCACTCAAAAATGGTGCCAAACTGTTGCAAATTCTCCCCTGGAAGGTTTGGTTGTGGAAACAGAAGCCTTTTTGTCATAGGAAATGAAATCAGCCCTCGAAGACAAAACCTGTGGGGAAAAAAATTTCTAAGCCCCGGGGTCACAATTTCAGCAAAAATCTGAAATACTCCAATTCACTCAAAAATGGTGGCACACTGTTCCAAATTCTCCCCGGAAAGGTTTGGCGGTGGAAACAGAAGGCTTTTTATCATAGGAAATCAAATCAGCCCTCGACAAATTAACCTGTGAAAGAAAAATTTTCTAAGCCCCGGGGTCACAATTTCAGCAAAAATCTGAAATTCTCCAATTCTCTCAAAAATGGTCAGAAATTGTTGCAAATTCTCGCCTAAAAGGTTTGGCGGTGGAAACAGAAGGCTTTTTATCATAGGAAATGAAATCAGCCCTCGAAGACAAAAACTGTGAAAAAAAATTTTCTAAGCCCCGGGGTCACAATTTCAGCAAAAATCTGAAATACTCCAATTCACTCAAAAATGGTGCCAAACTGTTGCAAATTCTCCCCTGAAAGGTTTGGCGGTGGAAACAGAAGGCTTTTTATCATAGGAAATGAAATCACCCCTCAACAACTTTACCTGTGAAAGAAAAAAATTCTAAGCCCCGGGGTCACAATTTCAGCAAAAATCTGAAATTCTCCAGTTCACTCAAAAATGGTTCGAAACTGTTGCAAATTCTTGCCAAAAAGGTTTGGCGGTGGAATCAGAAGGCTTTTTATCATAGGAAATGAAATCAGCCCTCGAAGACAAAACCTGTGAAAAAAAAATTTTTAAGCCCCGGGGTCACAATTTCAGCAAAAATATGAAATTCTCCAGTTTACTCAAAAATGGTGCCAAACTGTTGCAAATTCTCCCCTGAAAGGTTTGGTTGTGGAAACAGAATCCTTTTTGTCATAGGAAATGAAATCAGCCCTAAAAGACAAAACCTGTGAAAAAAAAAATTCTAAGCCCCGGGGTCACAATTTCATCAAAAATTTGAAATTCTCCAGTTTACTCAAAAATGGTGCCAAACTGTTGCAAATTCTCCCCTGAAAGGTTTTGCGGTGGAAAAAGAAGGCTTTTTATCATAGGAAATCAAATCAGCCCTCGAAGACAAAACCTGTGGGGGGGAAATTTTCTAAGCCCCGGGGTCGCAATTTCAGCAAAAATCTGAAATTCTCCACTTCTCTCAAAAATGGTGCCAAACTGTTGCAAATTCTCCCCTGAAAGGTTTGGTTGTGGAAACAGAAGCCTTTTTGTCATAGGAAATGAAATCAGCCCTCGAAGACAAAACCTGTGAAAAAAAAAAAATTCTAAGCCCCGGGGTCACAATTTCAGCAAAAATCTGAAATACTCCAATTCACTCAAACATGGTGGCACACTGTTCCAAATTCTCCCCGGAAAGGTTTGGCGGTGGAAACGGAAGGCTTTTTATCATAGGAAATGAAATCAGCCCGCGAATACAAAACCTGTGAAAAAAAAAATTCTAAGCCTCGGGGTCACAATTTCAGCAAAAATCTGAAATTCTCCAGTTTACTCAAAAATGGTGCCAAACTGTTGCAAATTCTCCCCTGAAAGGTTTGGTTGTGGAAACAGAATCCTTTTTGTCATAGGAAATGAAATCAGCCCTCAAAGACAAAACCTGTGAAAAAAAAAAATTCTAAGCCCCGGGGTCACAATTTCAGCAAAAATCTGAAATTCTCCAGTTTACTCAAAAATGGTGCCAAACTGTTGCAAATTCTCCCCTGAAAAGTTTTGCGGTGGAAAAAGAAGGCTTTTTATCATAGGAAATCAAATCAGCCCTCGAAGACAAAACCTGTGGGGGGAAAATTTTCTAAGCCCCGGGGTCACAATTTCAGCAAAAATCTGAAATTCTCCACTTCTCTCAAAAATGCTGCCAAACTGTTGCAAATTCTCCCCTGAAAGGTTTGGTTGTGGAAACAGAAGCCTTTTTGTCATAGGAAATGAAATCAGCCCTCGAAGACAAAACCTGTGAAAAAAAAAATTTCTAAGCCCCGGGGTCACAATTTCAGCAAAAATCTGAAATACTCCAATTCACTCAAAAATGGTGGCACACTGTTCCAAATTCTCCCCGGAAAGGTTTGGCGGTGGAAACAGAAGGCTTTTTATCATAGGAAATGAAATCAGCCCTCGACAACTTAACCTGTGAAAGAAAAATTTTCTAAGCCCCGGGGTCACAATTTCAGCAAAAATCTGAAATTCTCCAGTTCACTCAAAAATGGTCCGAAACTGTTGCAAATTCTCGCCTAAAAGGTTTGGCGGTGGAAACAGAAGGCTTTTTATCATAGGAAATGAAATCAGCCCTCGAAGACAAAACCTGTGAAAAAGAAATTTCTAAGCCTCGGGGTCACAATTTCAGCAAAAATCTGAAATTCTCCAGTTTACTCAAAAGTGGTGCCAAACTGTTGCAAATTCTCCCCTGCAAGGTTTGGTTGTGGAAAAAGAATCCTTTTTGTCATAGGAAATGAAATCAGCCCTCAAAGACAAAACCTGTGGAAAAAAAAATTCTAAGCCCCGGGGTCACAATTTCAGCAAAAATATGAAATTCTCCAGTTTACTCAAAAATGGTGCCAAACTGTTGCAAATTCTCCCCTGAAAGGTTTTGCGGTGGAAAAAGAAGGCTTTTTATCATAGGAAATCAAATCAGCCCTCGAAGACAAAACTTGTGGGGGGGAAATTTTCTAAGCCCCGGGGGTCACAATTTCAGCAAAAATCTGAAATTCTCCACTTCTCTCAAAAATGGTGCCAAACTGTTGCAAATTCTCCCCTGAAAGGTTTGGTTGTGGAAACAGAAGCCTTTTTGTCATAGGAAATGAAATCAGCCCTCGAAGACAAAACCTGTGAAAAAAAAATTTCTAAGACCCGGGGTCACAATTTCAGCAAAAATCTGAAATTCTCCAGTTTACTCAAAAGTGGTGCCAAACTGTTGCAAATTCTCCCCTGAAAGGTTTTGCGGTGGAAACAGAAGGCTTTTTATCATAGGAAATGAAATCAGCCCTCGAGGACAAAACCTGTGAGGAAAAAAATTTCTAAGCCCCGGGGTCACAATTTCCGCAAAAATCTGAAATTCTCCAATTCTCTGAAAAATGGTGCCAAACTGTTGCAAATTCTCCCCTGAAAGGTTTTGCGGTGGAAACAGAAGGCTTTTTATCATAGGAAATGAAATCAGCCCTCGAAGACAAAACCTGTGGGGAAAAAATTTTCTAAGCCCCGGGGTCACAATTTCAGCAAAAATCTGAAATACTCCAATTCACTCAAAAATGGTGCCACACTGTTCCAAATTCTCCCCTGAAAGGTTTGGCGGTGGAAACAGAAGGCTTTTTATCATAGGAAATGAAATCAGCCCTCGACAACTTAACCTGTGAAAGAAAAATTTTCTAAGCCCCGGGGTCACAATTTCAGCAAAAATCTGAAATTCTCCAGTTCACTCAAAAATGGTCCGAAACTGTTGCAAATTCTCGCCTAAAAGGTTTGGCGGTGGAAACAAAAGGCTTTTTATCATAGGAAATGAAATCAGCCCTCGAAGACAAAACCTGTGAAAAAGAAATTTCTAAGCCTCGGGGTCACAATTTCAGCAAAAATCTGAAATTCTCCAGTTTACTCAAAAATGGTGCCAAACTGTTGCAAATTCTCCCCTGCAAGGTTTGGTTGTGGAAAAAGAATCCTTTTTGTCATAGGAAATGAAATCAGCCCTCAAAGACAAAACCTGTGAAAAAAGAAAATTCTAAGCCCCGGGGTCACAATTTCAGCAAAAATATGAAATTCTCCAGTTTACTCAAAAATGGTGCCAAACTCTTGCAAATTCTCCCCTGAAAGGTTTTGCGGTGGAAAAAGAAGGCTTTTTATCATAGGAAATCAAATCAGCCCTCGAAGACAAAACCTGTGGGGGGAAAATTTTCTAAGCCCCGGGGTCACAATTTCAGCAAAAATCTGAAATTCTCCACTTCTCTCAAAAATGGTGCCAAACTGTTGCAAATTCTCCCCTGAAAGGTTTGGTTGTGGAAACAGAAGCCTTTTTGTCATAGGAAATGAAATCAGCCCTCGAAGACAAAACCTGTGAAAAAAAAAATTTCTAAGCCTCGGGGTCACAATTTCAGCAAAAATCTGAAATTCTCCAGTTTACTCAAAAATGGTGCCAAACTGTTGCAAATTCTCCCCTGAAAGGTTTGGTTGTGGAAAAAGAATCCTTTTTGTCATAGGAAATGAAATCAGCCCTCAAAGACAAAACCTGTGGAAAAAAAAAATTCTAAGCCCCGGGGTCACAATTTCAGCAAAAATATGAAATTCTCCAGTTTACTCAAAAATGGTGCCACACTGTTCCAAATTCTCCCCTGAAAGGTTTGGCGGTGGAAACAGAAGGCTTTTTATCATAGGAAATGAAATCAGCCCTCGACAACTTAACCTGTGAAAGAAAAATTTTCTAAGCCCCGGGGTCACAATTTCAGCAAAAATCTGAAATTCTCCAATTCTCTCAAAAATGGTCCGAAACTGTTGCAAATTCTCGCCTAAAAGGTTTGGCGGCGGTAACAGAAGGCTTTTTATCATAGGAAATGAAATCAGCCCTCGACAACTTAACCTGTGAAAGAAATTTTTCTAAGCCCCGGGGTCACAATTTCAGCAAAAATCTGAAATTCTCCAGTTTACTCAAAAGTGGTGCCAAACTGTTGCAAATTCTCCCCTGAAAGGTTTTGCGGTGGAAACAGAAGGCTTTTTATCATAGGAAATGAAATCAGCCCTCGAAGACAAAACCTGTGAGGAAAAAAATTTCTAAGCCCCGGGTCACAATTTCCGCAAAAATCTGAAATTCTCCAATTCTTTGAAAAATGGTGCCAAACTGTTGCAAATTCTCCCCTGAAAGGTTTGGTTGTGGAAACAGAAGGCTTTTTATCATAGGAAATGTAATCAGCCCTCGACAACTTAACCTGTAAAAGAAAAAATTTCTAAGCCCCGGGGTCACAATTTCAGCAAAAATCTGAAATACTCCAATTCACTCAAAAATGGTGCCACACTGTTCCAAATTCTCCCCGGAAAGGTTTGGCGGTGGAAACAGAAGGCTTTTTATCATAGGAAATGAAATCAGCCCTCGACAACTTAACCTGTGAAAGAAAAATTTTCTAAGCTCCGGGGTCACAATTTCAGCAAAAATCTGAAATTCTCCAATTCTCTCAAAAATGGTCCGAAAATGTTGCAAATTCTCGCCTAAAAGGTTTGGCGGTGGAAACAAAAGGCTTTTTATCATAGGAAATGAAATCAGACCTCGAAGACAAAACCTGTGAAAAAAAAATTTCTAAGCCCCGGGGTCACAATTTCAGCAAAAATCTGAAATTCTCCAGTTTACTCAAAAATGGTGCCAAACTGTTGCAAATTCTCCCCTGAAAGGTTTGGTTGTGGAAACAGAATCCTTTTTGTCATAGGAAATGAAATCAGCCCTCAAAGACAAAACCTGTGGGGAAAAAAAATTCTAAGCCCCGGGGTCACAATTTCAGCAAAAATATGAAATTCTCCAGTTTACTCAAAAATGGTGCCAAACTGTTGCAAATTCTCCCCTGAAAGGTTTTGCGGTGGAAAAAGAAGGCTTTTTATCATAGGAAATGAAATCAGCCCTCGAAGACAAAACCTGTGGGGGGGGGGAATTTTCTAAGCCCCGGGGTCACAATTTCAGCAAAAATCTGAAATTCTCCACTTCTCTCAAAAATGGTGCCAAACTGTTGCAAATTCTCCCCTGAAAGGTTTGGTTGTGGAAACAGAAGCCTTTTTGTCATAGGAAATGAAATCAGCCCTCGAAGACAAAACCTGTGAAAAAAAAAAATTCTAAGCCCCGGGGTCACAATTTCAGCAAAAATCTGAAATACTCCAATTCACTCAAAAATGGTGGCACACTGTTCCAAATTCTCCCCGGAAAGGTTTGGCGGTGGAAACAGAAGGCTTTTTATCATAGGAAATGAAATCAGCCCTCGACAACTTAACCTGTGAAAGAAAAATTTTCTAAGCCCCGGGGTCACAATTTCAGCAAAAATCTGAAATTCTCCAATTCTCTCAAAAATGGTCCGAAATTGTTGCAAATTCTCGCCTAAAAGGTTTGGCGGTGGAAACAGAAGGATTTTTATCATAGGAAATGAAATCAGCCCTCGAAGACAAAACCTGTGAAAAAAAAAATTCTAAGCCCCGGGGTCACAATTTCAGCAAAAATCTGAAATTCTCCAATTCTCTGAAAAATGGTGCCAAACTGTTGCAAATTCTCCCCTGAAAGGTTTGGTTGTGGAAACAGAAGGCTTTTTATCATAGGAAATGAAATCAGCCTTCGACAACTTAACTTGTAAAAGAAAAAAATTCTAAGCCCCGGGGTCACAATTTCAGCAAAAATCTGAAATTCTCCAATTCTCTCAAAAATGGTCCGAAACTGTTGCAAATTCTCGCCTAAAAGGTTTGGCGGCGGAAACAGAAGGCTTTTTATCATAGGAAATGAAATCAGCCCTCGACAACTTAACCTGTGAAAGAAATTTTTCTAAGCCCCGGGGTCACAATTTCAGCAAAAATCTGAAATTCTCCAGTTTACTCAAAAGTGGTGCCAAACTGTTGCAAATTCTCCCCTGAAAGGTTTTGCGGTGGAAACAGAAGGCTTTTTATCATAGGAAATGAAATCAGCCCTCGAAGACAAAACCTGTGAGGAAAAAAATTTCTAAGCCCCGGGTCACAATTTCCGCAAAAATCTGAAATTCTCCAATTCTTTGAAAAATGGTGCCAAACTGTTGCAAATTCTCCCCTGAAAGGTTTGGTTGTGGAAACAGAAGGCTTTTTATCATAGGAAATGTAATCAGCCCTCGACAACTTAACCTGTAAAAGAAAAAATTTCTAAGCCCCGGGGTCACAATTTCAGCAAAAATCTGAAATACTCCAATTCACTCAAAAATGGTGCCACACTGTTCCAAATTCTCCCCGGAAAGGTTTGGCGGTGGAAACAGAAGGCTTTTTATCATAGGAAATGAAATCAGCCCTCGACAACTTAACCTGTGAAAGAAAAATTTTCTAAGCTCCGGGGTCACAATTTCAGCAAAAATCTGAAATTCTCCAATTCTCTCAAAAATGGTCCGAAAATGTTGCAAATTCTCGCCTAAAAGGTTTGGCGGTGGAAACAAAAGGCTTTTTATCATAGGAAATGAAATCAGCCCTCGAAGACAAAACCTGTGAAAAAAAAATTTCTAAGCCCCGGGGTCACAATTTCAGCAAAAATATGAAATTCTCCAGTTTACTCAAAAATGGTGCCAAACTGTTGCAAATTCTCCCCTGAAAGGTTTTGCGGTGGAAAAAGAAGGCTTTTTATCATAGGAAATGAAATCAGCCCTCGAAGACAAAACCTGTGGGGGGGGGGAATTTTCTAAGCCCCGGGGTCACAATTTCAGCAAAAATCTGAAATTCTCCACTTCTCTCAAAAATGGTGCCAAACTGTTGCAAATTCTCCCCTGAAAGGTTTGGTTGTGGAAACAGAAGCCTTTTTGTCATAGGAAATGAAATCAGCCCTCGAAGACAAAACCTGTGAAAAAAAAAAATTCTAAGCCCCGGGGTCACAATTTCAGCAAAAATCTGAAATACTCCAATTCACTCAAAAATGGTGGCACACTGTTCCAAATTCTCCCCGGAAAGGTTTGGCGGTGGAAACAGAAGGCTTTTTATCATAGGAAATGAAATCAGCCCTCGACAACTTAACCTGTGAAAGAAAAATTTTCTAAGCCCCGGGGTCACAATTTCAGCAAAAATCTGAAATTCTCCAATTCTCTCAAAAATGGTCCGAAATTGTTGCAAATTCTCGCCTAAAAGGTTTGGCGGTGGAAACAGAAGGCTTTTTATCATAGGAAATGAAATCAGCCCTCGAAGACAAAACCTGTGAAAAAAAATTTTCTAAGCCCCGGGGTCACAATTTCAGCAAAAATCTGAAATTCTCCAATTCTCTGAAAAATGGTGCCAAACTGTTGCAAATTCTCCCCTGAAAGGTTTGGTTGTGGAAACAGAAGGCTTTTTATCATAGGAAATGAAATCAGCCTTCGACAACTTAACTTGTAAAAGAAAAAATTTCTAAGCCCCGGGGTCACAATTTCAGCAAAAATCTGAAATTCTCCAATTCTCTCAAAAATGGTCCGTAACTGTTGCAAATTCTCGCCTAAAAGGTTTGGCGGTGGAAACAGAAGTCTTTTTATCATAGGAAATGAAATCAGCCCTCGAAGACAAAACCTGTGAAAAAAAAATTTTCTAAGCCCCGGGGTCACAATTTCAGCAAAAATCTGAAATTCTCCAGTTTACTCAAAAATGGTGCCAAACTGTTGCAAATTCTCCCCTGAAAGGTTTTGCGGTGGAAACAGAAGGCTTTTTATCATAGGAAATGAAATCAGCCCTCGAAGACAAAACCTGTGGGGAAAAAAATTTCTAAGCCCCGGGGTCACAATTTCAGCAAAAATCTGAAATTCTCCAGTTTACTCAAAAATGGTGCCAAACTGTTGCAAATTCTCCCCTGAAAGGTTTTGCGGTGGAAACAGATGGCTTTTTATCATAGGAAATGAAATCAGCCCTCGAAGACAAAACCTGGGTCACAATTTCAGCAAAAATCTGAAATTCTCCAATTCACTCAAGAATGGTGCCAAACTGTTGCAAATTCTCCCCTGAAAGGTTTGGTTGTGGAAACAGAAGCCTTTTTGTCATAGGAAATTAAATCAGCCCTCGAAGACAAAACCTATGAAAAAAAAATTTTCTAAGCCCCGGGGTCACAATTTCAGCAAAAATCTGAAATTCTCCAGTTTACTCAAAAATGGTGCCACACTGTTCCAAATTCTCCCCTGAAAGGTTTGGCGGTGGAAACAGAAGGCTTTTTATCATAGGAAATGAAATCAGCCCTCGACAACTTAACCTGTGAAAGAAAAATTTTCTAAGCCCCGGGGTCACAATTTCAGCAAAAATCTGAAATTCTCCAATTCTCTCAAAAATGGTCCGAAACTGTTGCAAATTCTCGCCTAAAAGGTTTGGCGGCGGAAACAGAAGGCTTTTTATCATAGGAAATGAAATCAGCCCTCGACAACTTAACCTGTGAAAGAAATTTTTCTAAGCCCCGGGGTCACAATTTCAGCAAAAATCTGAAATTCTCCAGTTTACTCAAAAGTGGTGCCAAACTGTTGCAAATTCTCCCCTGAAAGGTTTTGCGGTGGAAACAGAAGGCTTTTTATCATAGGAAATGAAATCAGCCCTCGAAGACAAAACCTGTGAGGAAAAAAATTTCTAAGCCCCGGGTCACAATTTCCGCAAAAATCTGAAATTCTCCAATTCTTTGAAAAATGGTGCCAAACTGTTGCAAATTCTCCCCTGAAAGGTTTGGTTGTGGAAACAGAAGGCTTTTTATCATAGGAAATGTAATCAGCCCTCGACAACTTAACCTGTAAAAGAAAAAATTTCTAAGCCCCGGGGTCACAATTTCAGCAAAAATCTGAAATACTCCAATTCACTCAAAAATGGTGCCACACTGTTCCAAATTCTCCCCGGAAAGGTTTGGCGGTGGAAACAGAAGGCTTTTTATCATAGGAAATGAAATCAGCCCTCGACAACTTAACCTGTGAAAGAAAAATTTTCTAAGCTCCGGGGTCACAATTTCAGCAAAAATCTGAAATTCTCCAATTCTCTCAAAAATGGTCCGAAAATGTTGCAAATTCTCGCCTAAAAGGTTTGGCGGTGGAAACAAAAGGCTTTTTATCATAGGAAATGAAATCAGCCCTCGAAGACAAAACCTGTGAAAAAAAAATTTCTAAGCCCCGGGGTCACAATTTCAGCAAAAATCTGAAATTCTCCAGTTTACTCAAAAATGGTGCCAAACTGTTGCAAATTCTCCCCTGAAAGGTTTGGTTGTGGAAACAGAATCCTTTTTGTCATAGGAAATGAAATCAGCCCTCAAAGACAAAACCTGTGGAAAAAAAAAATTCTAAGCCCCGGGGTCACAATTTCAGCAAAAATATGAAATTCTCCAGTTTACTCAAAAATGGTGCCAAACTGTTGCAAATTCTCCCCTGAAAGGTTTTGCGGTGGAAAAAGAAGGCTTTTTATCATAGGAAATGAAATCAGCCCTCGAAGACAAAACCTGTGGGGGGGGGGGAATTTTCTAAGCCCCGGGGTCACAATTTCAGCAAAAATCTGAAATTCTCCACTTCTCTCAAAAATGGTGCCAAACTGTTGCAAATTCTCCCCTGAAAGGTTTGGTTGTGGAAACAGAAGCCTTTTTGTCATAGGAAATGAAATCAGCCCTCGAAGACAAAACCTGTGAAAAAAAAAAATTCTAAGCCCCGGGGTCACAATTTCAGCAAAAATCTGAAATACTCCAATTCACTCAAAAATGGTGGCACACTGTTCCAAATTCTCCCCGGAAAGGTTTGGCGGTGGAAACAGAAGGCTTTTTATCATAGGAAATGAAATCAGCCCTCGACAACTTAACCTGTGAAAGAAAAATTTTCTAAGCCCCGGGGTCACAATTTCAGCAAAAATCTGAAATTCTCCAATTCTCTCAAAAATGGTCCGAAATTGTTGCAAATTCTCGCCTAAAAGGTTTGGCGGTGGAAACAGAAGGCTTTTTATCATAGGAAATGAAATCAGCCCTCGAAGACAAAACCTGTTGTCAGGGTTGCTTCAAGATCCTAGCTCACAAAGGATCACGCTAGCCAACGGTCATTAAGTAAAAGTCTTTATTGAGTTACAGTTTCCATTCTCAAGCTGCTGCGTGCAACCCTACGTCTAGTAGCTAGATCGGCGAAGCTCCGTCTGAATCTCCGCCCCTCGTACACCAACTTAATATCCTAGCCCTGCTCCACCTTTTCCGCCTGACTGTTCTTCTCTGGGTCCCTCTGCCCCCCTGGGTCTCTTCCTTCCGGGATTCTTCGGACGCTGACCCCCCGGACTCTCCTGTCTCCTTGCGCCGGGCTTTAGGACCCGGCTCTCTTTCCGGGCTGCCTACTGCGCTTCCTTCCTGTGCATTTGAACTTGGCGCGCGCGCCCAACCTTCCACCTTCCGTCTAACCGTTTCTTCGCTCCCAGATGGAGGTGTGGCCACCCCTGACTCGTGCCCTCCCTCCTGCTGTGAGCTGCCAGCGCTTGCCCCCTGGCTCCTTTCCTCTTCCCTGTTCTCTGGCGGTGACGCTGGACCCGATCTCCAACTGCTCTCCTCTGATTCCCCTCTGGCTCTATCTCCCTGGGGTGCCCCCCTAAACTCCCCCCTTGCCTTGGCCACTGGTGCTCCTTTCTGTGAATCCTCCGACTCACTGGAGAGACTCGGAGATCTCGGGTCGTCGTCATCGCTCATCCTTTCTTCTGCCTCCTCCCCTTCGCTCTCTGTTTCCTTCCTTGCCCTTGCCTCTGCTCCTGAACCCCTGACATCCATCCCCCCCTCGAAGCCCCCCACTCCCCCTTCCCCTCCTTCCGGTGCTGGAGCTGGGTGCTGCTGCGTCAAGGAGACGAATGTCGGGTACCGTTCGGTTCCCGTAGCGGGCCTCCCTCCGAAGTCTTCCGGTTCTTCCTCCCTTCTCTCGTCGACGACGGTCACCTCTGCTTCCATCTCTGTGCCGCCGTGCTCGAAACCTGGATCGTCCCCGAAAATGTCCATGTCCGTCTCTCCCTCGCTTCCTCCAGGCGGCGTTGCTCGGCCTGGACCTTCTTGCCACTTCCTGCGCCACTGTTCCTCTGGTTTGTCGTCCCACCAATACGAGGGTTCTGAGGCAGATCCCGAGGGCGACCCCTCCGGGGAACGGACGTCTCGTATCGGGTCCTCGTCCGAGTCGAACCCCCGGAACGTGCTGCCCGAAAGCGTGGGTGTGAAAAGCCAGTCGTCGAAAAAGTCTGCTGGCATCGGTCTATGTGGGAAGAGGGCATGAAACTCGTCTTTGAGCAGAGGTTCGTCCAAGGCGTAGTCCGGCACCCAACTGTTCGCACTGGCCGGGGTGCCCTCCCTGGCGAGAAAGTATTCTACCCCTTCTTCCCCCCATCTGGAATCCAAAATCTCTGTGACTTCGTTGATGCGCTCCTTCTGTGCCACTCCTGCGTGCCCTGGTCTGTCTCTGGCCGGACTCTGCGCCGTTCCGGGTTCCTGAAACCTGTGCGGTGCCTTGTAGGGAGTGAGCACCGATCTGTGGAATACCGGATGCATTCTGGAACCCTCCGGAAGCGCCAGCCTGAAGGCCACCGGGTTGACCTGCTCTTCGATTTGATAGGGCCCCAGTTGCTTATGCCCTAGTTTCTTCTTGGCCAACGACCTGGCCGGCACTGCGTGGGCTGCTAACCAGACCCAGTCCCCCACGTGTAGCTCTTCGCCAACCCTTCTGCGTTTGTCCGCTTGTACCTTGTATGCGTGCTTGGCCAGTTCCAGGTGGCGCCTCAGCTGATCGTGGACTTCCTGCAGTTCCGACGCGAACGCATCTGCCGTCTGCGGCTCCCCTTCCCCCAGCCTTTCCAGTCCCGGGAAGGTTCTGGGGTGCCTCCCGTTGTTGGCGAAGAACGGTGTGACCCCCGTGGACACGTGCTTCGTGTTGTTGTAAGCGAACTCGGCGAGCGGCAGGTAATCCACCCATGTCGCAGGCTGTTGATTTGCATAACACCTCAAGTACTGCTGCATGATGGCATTGACCCGCTCTGCTTGCCCGTTGGTTTGCGGGTGTCTCGCCGACGCCAGGTTGATCTTGACGTTCAGGAAGCCCATCAGCCGCTGCCAGAAATTTGAGATGAACTGCCGCCCCCGGTCGGACAGAATAGACCGTGGCAGACCGTGAACCTTGAACACGTGGTCTATGAACAGTTTGGCGGTTTGTTCCGCCGTGGCCACCTTCGCACACGGAATGAAATGTGCCATCTTGGAGAACAAGTCCACCACCACCAGCACTGCCGTCTTGCCCCTCGAGCTGGGCAGATCCGTGACAAAGTCCAGGGCCACCCTCTCCCAAGGTTCGGCCGGAGTTTGCAGCGGTTCCAACAGTCCGGCCGGCGGTCTAAGCACTGGCTTCGCCCTCTGGCAGGTGTCACACCTCGCCACGTAGTCCGCGACCTCCCTTCTCATTCCAGGCCACCAGAAATCCCTGGCTACTAGTTCCACCGTCTTCTCCTTGCCGAAGTGCCCTGCAGTGGGCGCGTCGTGCATCTGCTGCAGCACCTTGGCGCGAAGTTCGTCTCCCGGCACGTAGATGGCCCCTTTACGGATGAGCAATCCATCTCTCAGCTGGAAACCGTCGGCCGCTGCTTTGCCCCTTTGCACCTCTGAGATCTTTGCTTGCGCGAAGGAGTCCCCCTGCAACGCTCGTCGCACCGCCTCCAGATCCACGGTTGCCGCGGCGCACGCCCACACTGTTGGTGCGAAGATGTGCATGGCGGCCGCTGGCGTTGCTTCCTCCAGATACTGTGGCTTGCGGGAGAGAGCGTCCGCCATGATGTTGGTGTCCCCCGGGACATACTCTATTCGGAAGTCGAAGTTCGCAAAGAACTCAGCCCAACGTATCTGCCTTTGGTTCAGGAACTGTGCCGTGCGCCAGTGCTCTAGGTTCTTGTGGTCCGTGCAAACCTGCACCGTGTGCTTGGCGCCGATCAGAAAGTGCCTCCACGCCTTGAACGCTGCATGAATGGCCAGCAACTCCCTGTCCCATATGGTGTAGTTCTGCTCGGACTTGCTGAGCTTCCTGGAGTAAAACGCTCCCGGTCGCCACACCCCCTGCGGGTCTTTCTGCAGCAGGACCGCCCCCACGGCTCTGTCCGAGGCGTCAGTCTCCACCCTCATCGGCTTGCTGGGGTTGACAAGAAGCAGCTGCTCTTCCGACGCGAAGAGACGCTTGAGTGCCTGAAAGGACTGTTCCGCCTGCTCTGTCCAAATGAACTTCTTTTTCTTGGAGCTAAGCGTGTCAGTGATGGCCGCCGTCTGCATAGCGAAGCCCTTGATAAACTTGCGATAGAAGTTCGCAAAGCCGACAAACCGTTGGACCTCCTTCCGGTTGCGCGGGCTCTTCCAATCCAACACCGCTCGAACCTTGGCGCTGTCCATGGCGAGCCCCTTGTCAGACAGCTTGTAGCCCAGAAAATCCACCTCCGTCACGTCAAATTGGCACTTCTCCAGCTTGGCGTAGAGCCTATGGTGCTTCAGCCTGTTCAGTACTTCCTTGACGTGTTTGTCATGCTCCTGTTGCGACTCCGAAAAGATCAGGATGTCATCTAAGAAACAGACGCACGTCTTGTAGAGAAGTCCCGCCAACACGTGATGCATGAATGCTTGAAAAACGTGGGAGCCATTTTGCAATCCAAAAGGCATAACTCTATATTCGTAGGTCCCCAGTGGCGTGAACATGGCTGTTTTCCACTCGTCTCCCTCCCGCATGCGAATGAGGTTGTACGCACCTCGCAGATCCAATTTGGTGAACACTCTGCCCTTCCGCACCTTTGCGAGGAGGTCGTCAATTCGGGGCATGGGGAAGTCCGACGGCTTAGTCACACTGTTCAAGGTCCTGTAATCCACTACGAGCCTCTTTTGGGGCGTATCCCGCTTCTTAACGAAGAACACCGGGCTGCCTCCCACCGCCTTGGACTCTCGGATGAAACCGCGCTCCAAATTATGATCTATGAACTCCTTGAGTTCTTGCAGCTCGTCCTCTGACATGGAATACAGTTTCCCCTTAGGCAGCGCCGCCCCTGGCAGCAGGTCAATCTTGCAGTCATATGGCCTGTGAGGGGGTAGCCTGTCTGCCTCCTTCTCGCAGAAAACTTCCAAAAATTCTGCGTACTTGTGGGGAATCGCTTGCAGTGTGCCTAGCAGTAGCTGTGACTCCTCTTCCTCTCCTTCCTGCCTGGGCACGATGCAGTGTTCAGCACAAAAGGAAGAGCCGAAGGTCAGCTGCCTCTGGTACCAAGCCAGCGTTGGGCTGTGTTTGTCCAGCCAACTCATGCCCAACACAATGGGCGTGTCCGACAATTGAGTGACGTTGAAGCTGATGACTTCTTGGTGATTCCCAAGTCGCATCACCATCGGTGGCGTCTGCTGCACCACTTGCCCTCCTAGCAGCTCCCTGCCATCCACCGTGACCACCTGCAGGGGCAGTGTGGCCGGCAGCAACTGTATAGCATGCTGGTTGACAAAGTCCTGCCCCATAAAGTCCGCATTGCTGCCTGAGTCAATGGTGATTGGCACGTCCATGGTGATGCCATTGGGCAGCTGGAGCGACGCGGTGAGCCTCACCACTGGTTTGGGCGGGAGGGGGTTCACGGGCTGTAAAATCTCTGGGGACTGCATCATTAATACGTCTGGCTGGGCCCCAGTGCCTCTTCCTCCAGCCAGACAGCGTCGTTTCCCTGCTGTGGTTCTCCTTGCTGCGTTGCTGCAGTCGCCATTGCTGAGGCTGCAGTGAGCTTGTGGAGCCTCTGGGGACACTCTTTCGCCATATGCCCTGGCTCCTCACAGACGTAACACTTCCTGTTCCCTCTAGGAGGCTTCGCTTTCACTGCTGCTGGTGCTAGGGCTCTGGTTGCTGACTGAGCCCTGGCACCTCCAACCTCCATCGGTTCAGCTCCTCCCCCTGGCGGAGGCGTGGATTGCGTACGTGCTGCTTCTCTGGGAAAGAAGGAGGAGCCCCTGGCTGGTTCGCGCCCTCCACGCCCTTCGTCCCTGCTCCACGGACGTCCTTCCAGCCGTACCCCCACTGCCAGCGCCCTCTGCACGACCTCCTGGGTGGTCCGGGGTCTCTCCCCCCTCGCAATCTCATCTTTTACAGAGCTGTTTAGTCCCTCCCAGAAAAGGTCTCTTACAGGAGTCGCATCTCTGTCCCATTCTAGGGCACTGGCCAAGGCGAAAAAGCGGGCATGGTACTGCCGTACGCTGGCCCTTCCCTGCTTCAGTCCATGAATCTGTTGCCGAGCAAGATCCACGTCAATGCTTGATAAAAAACACGCATCCATCGCTTTAATAAAGGCATTCGCATTTTGGAGCGCCGGATCGTTATCCCTCCATAAATTGCGCAGCCATGCTCTGGCATCCCCATGCAAATAAGACATGATGAACCCCACTTTCTCTTGCTCATCTCTAAAATCTTTACTCAGCAGTTGCAGTGCACACAGTACGTCTGCTTTAAAATTGGGATACTGTTGCAGGTTCCCATCGAAGTGAGAGACCAGACCGCCTGTGCGTCTCCCCAACCCAATCCCCTCTGGTTTGGGTGTCTGTTGCCCTAGCTTCGTAAGCACTTCCAACCTGACCTGGAGATCCCTGTAGGCGGCAGCTGCGTCCTCCTCTCTCTTCCTGGATGCGAGAGCCTCGGCATTCAGCTGTGACACTGCTTCTCTGAGTTCCGCTATCTGCTGTTCAGCCGTCATGTCGGCTGCCGTTCGTGAGCTCACTCGTAGGCACCTGCTTCTCTCCTCTCCTCGAGGCTGTAGATGCTCACAATACGGGAGACGGAGCTTACTGTCAGGGTTGCTTCAAGATCCTAGCTCACAGAGGATCACGCTAGCCAACGGTCATTAAGTAAAAGTCTTTATTGAGTTACAGTTTCCATTCTCAAGCTGCTGCGTGCAACCCTACGTCTAGTAGCTAGATCGGCGAAGCTCCGTCTGAATCTCCGCCCCTCGTACACCAACTTAATATCCTAGCCCTGCTCCACCTTTTCCGCCTGACTGTTCTTCTCTGGGTCCCTCTGCCCCCCTGGGTCTCTTCCTTCCGGGATTCTTCGGACGCTGACCCCCCGGACTCTCCTGTCTCCTTGCGCCGGGCTTTAGGACCCGGCTCTCTTTCCGGGCTGCCTACTGCGCTTCCTTCCTGTGCATTTGAACTTGGCGCGCGCGCCCAACCTTCCACCTTCCGTCTAACCGTTTCTTCGCTCCCAGATGGAGGTGTGGCCACCCCTGACTCGTGCCCTCCCTCCTGCTGTGAGCTGCCAGCGCTTGCCCCCTGGCTCCTTTCCTCTTCCCTGTTCTCTGGCGGTGACGCTGGACCCGATCTCCAACTGCTCTCCTCTGATTCCCCTCTGGCTCTATCTCCCTGGGGTGCCCCCCTAAACTCCCCCCTTGCCTTGGCCACTGGTGCTCCTTTCTGTGAATCCTCCGACTCACTGGAGAGACTCGGAGATCTCGGGTCGTCGTCATCGCTCATCCTTTCTTCTGCCTCCTCCCCTTCGCTCTCTGTTTCCTTCCTTGCCCTTGCCTCTGCTCCTGAACCCCTGACACCTGTGAAAAAAAATTTTCTAAGCCCCGGGGTCACAATTTCAGCAAAAATCTGAAATTCTCCAATTCTCTGAAAAATGGTGCCAAACTGTTGCAAATTCTCCCCTGAAAGGTTTGGTTGTGGAAACAGAAGGCTTTTTATCATAGGAAATGAAATCAGCCTTCGACAACTTAACTTGTAAAAGAAAAAATTTCTAAGCCCCGGGGTCACAATTTCAGCAAAAATCTGAAATTCTCCAATTCTCTCAAAAATGGTCCGTAACTGTTGCAAATTCTCGCCTAAAAGGTTTGGCGGTGGAAACAGAAGTCTTTTTATCATAGGAAATGAAATCAGCCCTCGAAGACAAAACCTGTGAAAAAAAAATTTTCTAAGCCCCGGGGTCACAATTTCAGCAAAAATCTTAAATTCTCCAGTTTACTCAAAAATGGTGCCAAACTGTTGCAAATTCTCCCCTGAAAGGTTTTGCGGTGGAAACAGAAGGCTTTTTATCATAGGAAATGAAATCAGCCCTCGAAGACAAAACCTGTGGGGAAAAAAATTTCTAAGCCCCGGGGTCACAATTTCAGCAAAAATCTGAAATTCTCCAGTTTACTCAAAAATGGTGCCAAACTGTTGCAAATTCTCCCCTGAAAGGTTTTGCGGTGGAAACAGATGGCTTTTTATCATAGGAAATGAAATCAGCCCTCGAAGACAAAACCTGGGTCACAATTTCAGCAAAAATCTGAAATTCTCCAATTCACTCAAGAATGGTGCCAAACTGTTGCAAATTCTCCCCTGAAAGGTTTGGTTGTGGAAACAGAAGCCTTTTTGTCATAGGAAATTAAATCAGCCCTCGAAGACAAAACCTATGAAAAAAAAATTTTCTAAGCCCCGGGGTCACAATTTCAGCAAAAATCTGAAATTCTCCAGTTTACTCAAAAATGGTGCCAAACTGTTGCAAATTCTCCCCTGAAAGGTTTTGCGGTGGAAACAGAAGGCTTTTTATCATAGGAAATGAAATCAGCCCTCGAAGACAAAACCTGTGGGGAAAAAAATTTCTAAGCCCCGGGGTCACAATTTCAGCAAAAATCTGAAATTCTCCAGTTTACTCAAAAATGGTGCCAAACTGTTGCAAATTCTCCCCTAAAAGGTTTTGCGGTGGAAACAGAAGGCTTTTTATCATAGGAAATGAAATCAGCCCTCGAAGACAAAACCTGTGGGGGAAAAATTTTGTAAGCCCCGGGGTCACAATTTCAGCAAAAATCTGAAATACTCCAATTCACTCAAAAATGGTGCCAAACTGTTGCAAATTCTCCCCTGAAAGGTTTGGTTGTGGAAACAGAAGCCTTTTTGTCATAGGAAATGAAATCAGCCCTCGAAGACAAAACCTGTGGGGAAAAAAATTTCTAAGCCCCGGGGTCACAATTTCAGCAAAAATCTGAAATACTCCAATTCACTCAAAAATGGTGCCACACTGTTCCAAATTCTCCCCTGAAAGGTTTGGCGGTGGAAACAGAAGGCTTTTTATCATAGGAAATGAAATCAGCCCTCGACAACTTAACCTGTGAAAGAAAAATTTTCTAAGCCCCGGGGTCACAATTTCAGCAAAAATCTGAAATTCTCCAATTCTCTCAAAAATGGTCCGAAACTGTTGCAAATTCTCGCCTAAAAGGTTTGGCGGTGGAAACAAAAGGCTTTTTATCATAGGAAATGAAATCAGCCCTCGAAGACAAAACCTGTGGGGGAAAAATTTTGTAAGCCCCGGGGTCACAATTTCAGCAAAAATCTGAAATACTCCAATTCACTCAAAAATGGTGGCACACTGTTCCAAATTCTCCCCGGAAAGGTTTGGCGGTGGAAACAGAAGGCTTTTTATCATAGGAAATGAAATCAGCCCTCGACAACTTAACCTGTGAAAGAAAAATTTTCTAAGCCCCGGGGTCACAATTTCAGCAAAAATCTGAAATTCTCCAATTCTCTCAAAAATGGTGCGAAATTGTTGCAAATTCTCGCTTAAAAGGTTTGGCGGTGGAAACAGAAGGCTTTTTATCATAGGAAATGAAATCAGACCTCGAAGACAAAACCTGTGAAAAAAAATTTTCTAAGCCCCGGGATCACAATTTCAGCAAAAATCTGAAATTCTCCAATTCTCTGAAAAATGGTGCCAAACTGTTGCAAATTCTCCCCTGAAAGGTTTGGTTGTGGAAACAGAAGGCTTTTTATCATAGGAAATGAAATCAGCCTTCGACAACTTAACTTGTAAAAGAAAAAATTTCTAAGCCCCGGGGTCACAATTTCAGCAAAAATCTGAAATTCTCCAATTCTCTCAAAAATGGTCCGTAACTGTTGCAAATTCTCGCCTAAAAGGTTTGGCCGTGGAAACAAAAGGCTTTTTATCATAGGAAATGAAATCAGCCCTCGAAGACAAAACCTGTGGGGGGAAAATTTTGTAAGCCCCGGGGTCACAATTTCAGCAAAAATCTGAAATACTCCAATTCACTCAAAAATGGTGCCAAACTGTTGCAAATTCTCCCCTGAAAGGTTTGGTTGTGGAAACAGAAGCCTTTTTGTCATAGGAAATGAAATCAGCCCTCGAAGACAAAACCTGTGAAAAAAAAACTTTCTAAGCCCCGGGGTCACAATTTCAGCAAAAATCTGAAATACTCCAATTCTCTCAAAAATGGTCCGTAACTGTTGCAAATTCTCGCCTAAAAGGTTTGGCGGTGGAAACAAAAGGCTTTTTATCATAGGAAATGAAATCAGCCCTCGAAGACAAAACCTGTGGGGGGAAAATTTTGTAAGCCCCGGGGTCACAATTTCAGCAAAAATCTGAAATACTCCAATTCACTCAAAAATGGTGCCAAACTGTTGCAAATTCTCCCCTGAAAGGTTTGGTTGTGGAAACAGAAGCCTTTTTGTCATAGGAAATGAAATCAGCCCTCGAAGACAAAACCTGTGAAAAAAAAACTTTCTAAGCCCCGGGGTCACAATTTCAGCAAAAATCTGAAATACTCCAATTCACTCAAAAATGGTGCCACACTGTTCCAAATTCTCCCCTGAAAGGTTTGGCGGCGGAAACAGAAGGCTTTTTATCATAGGAAATGAAATCAGCCCTCGACAACTTAACCTGTGAAAGAAAAATTTTCTTAGCCCCGGGGTCACAATTTCAGCAAAAATCTGAAATTCTCCAATTCTCTCAAAAATGGTCCGAAACTGTTGCAAATTCTCGCCTAAAAGGTTTGGCGGTGGAAACAAAAGGCTTTTTATCATAGGAAATGAAATCAGCCCTCGAAGACAAAACCTGTGGGGGGGGAATTTTGTAAGCCCCGGGGTCACAATTTCAGCAAAAATCTGAAATACTCCAATTCACTCAAAAATGGTGCCAAACTGTTGCAAATTCTCCCCTGAAAGGTTTGGCGGTGGAAACAGAAGGCTTTTTATCATAGGAAATGAAATCACCCCTCAACAACTTTACCTGTGAAAGAAAAAATTTCTAAGCCCCGGGGTCACAATTTCAGCAAAAATCTGAAATTCTCCAATTCTCTCAAAAATGGTCCGTAACTGTTGCAAATTCTCGCCTAAAAGGTTTGGCGGTGGAAACAGAAGGCTTTTTATCATAGGAAATGAAATCAGCCCTCGAAGACAAAACCTGTGAAAAAAAAATTTTCTAAGCCCCGGGGTCACAATTTCAGCAAAAATCTGAAATTCTCCAGTTTACTCAAAAATGGTGCCAAACTGTTGCAAATTCTCCCCTGAAAGGTTTTGCGGTGGAAACAGAAGGCTTTTTATCATAGGAAATGAAATCAGCCCTCGAAGACAAAACCTGTGGGAAAAAATTTTTCTAAGCCCCGGGGTCACAATTTCAGCAAAAATCTGAAATTCTCCAGTTTACTCAAAAATGGTGCCAAACTGTTGCAAATTCTCCCCTGAAAGGTTTTGCGGTGGAAACAGAAGGCTTTTTATCATAGGAAATGAAATCAGCCCTCGAAGACAAAACCTGTGGGGAAAAAATTTTCTAAGCCCCGGGGTCACAATTTCAGCAAAAATCTGAAATTCTCCAATTCTCTCAAGAATGGTGCCAAACTGTTGCAAATTCTCCCCTGAAAGGTTTGGCGGTGGAAACAGAAGGCTTTTTATCATAGGAAATGAAATCAGCCCTCGAAGACAAAACCTGTGAAAAAAAAAATTTCTAAGCCCCGGGGTCACAATTTCAGCAAAAATCTGAAATTCTCCAGTTTACTCAAAAATGGTGCCAAACTGTTGCAAATTCTCCCCTGAAAGGTTTTGCGGTGGAAACAGAAGGCTTTTTATCATAGGAAATGAAATCAGCCCTCGAAGACAAAACCTGTGGGGAAAAAAATTTCTAAGCCCCGGGGTCACAATTTCAGCAAAAATCTGAAATTCTCCAGTTTCCTCAAAAATGGTGCCAAACTGTTGCAAATTCTCCCCTGAAAGGTTTTGCGGTGGAAACAAAAGGCTTTTTATCATAGGAAATGAAATCAGCCCTCGAAGACAAAACCTGTGGGGAAAAAATTTTCTAAGCCCCGGGGTCACAATTTCAGCAAAAATCTGAAATACTCCAATTCACTCAAAAATGGTGCCAAACTGTTGCAAATTCTCCCCTGAAAGGTTTGGCGGTGGAAACAGAAGGCTTTTTATCATAGGAAATGAAATCACCCCTCAACAACTTTACCTGTGAAAGAAAAAATTTCTAAGCCCCGGGGTCACAATTTCAGCAAAAATCTGAAATTCTCCAATTCACTCAAAAATGGTGCCAAACTGTTGCAAATTCTCCCCTGAAAGGTTTGGTTGTGGAAACAGACGGCTTTTTATCATAGGAAATGAAATCAGCCCTCGGCAACTTAACCTGTAAAAGAAAAAATTTCTAAGCCCCGGAGTCACAATTTCAGCAAAAATCTGAAATTCTCCAATTCTCTCAAAAATGGTCCGAAACTGTTGCAAATTCTCGCCTAAAAGGTTTGGCGGTGGAAACAGAAGGCTTTTTATCATAGGAAATGATATCAGCCCTCGAAGACAAAACCTGTGAAAAAAAATTTTCTAAGCCCCGGGGTCACAATTTCAGCAAAAATCTGAAATTCTCCAGTTTACTCAAAAATGGTGCCACACTGTTCCAAATTCTCCCCTGAAAGGTTTGGCAGTGGAAACAGAAGGCTTTTTATCATAGGAAATGAAATCAGCCGTCGAAGACAAAACCTGTGGGGGGAAAATTTTCTAAGCCCCGGGGTCACAATTTCAGCAAAAATCTGAAATTCTCCAATTCTCTCAAAAATGGTCCGTAACTGTTGCAAATTCTTGCCTAAAAGGTTTGGCGGTGGAAACAAAAGGCTTTTTATCATAGGAAATGAAATCAGCCCTCGAAGACAAAACCTGTGGGGGAAAAATTTTGTAAGCCCCGGGGTCACAATTTCAGCAAAAATCTGAAATACTCCAATTCACTCAAAAATGGTGCCAAACTGTTGCAAATTCTCCCCTGAAAGGTTTGGTTGTGGAAACAGAAGCCTTTTTGTCATAGGAAATGAAATCAGCCCTCGAAGACAAAACCTGTGAAAAAAAAAATTTCTAAGCCCCGGGGTCACAATTTCAGCAAAAATCTGAAATACTCCAATTCACTCAAAAATGGTGCCACACTGTTCCAAATTCTCCCCTGAAAGGTTTGGCGGTGGAAACAGAAGGCTTTTTATCATAGGAAATGAAATCAGCCCTCGACAACTTAACCTGTGAAAGAAAAATTTTCTTAGCCCCGGGGTCACAATTTCAGCAAAAATCTGAAATTCTCCAATTCTCTCAAAAATGGTCCGAAACTGTTGCAAATTCTCGCCTAAAAGGTTTGGCGGTGGAAACAAAAGGCTTTTTATCATAGGAAATGAAATCAGCCCTCGAAGACAAAACCTGTGGGGGGGAAATTTTGTAAGCCCCGGGGTCACAATTTCAGCAAAAATCTGAAATACTCCAATTCACTCAAAAATGGTGCCAAACTGTTGCAAATTCTCCCCTGAAAGGTTTGGCGGTGGAAACAGAAGGCTTTTTATCATAGGAAATGAAATCACCCCTCAACAATTTTACCTGTGAAAGAAAAAATTTCTAAGCCCCGGGGTCACAATTTCAGCAAAAATCTGAAATTCTCCAATTCTCTCAAAAATGGTCCGTAACTGTTGCAAATTCTCGCCTAAAAGGTTTGGCGGTGGAAACAGAAGGCTTTTTATCATAGGAAATGAAATCAGCCCTCGAAGACAAAACCTGTGAAAAAATAATTTTCTAAGCCCCGGGGTCACAATTTCAGCAAAAATCTGAAATACTCCAGTTTACTCAAAAATGGTGCCAAACTGTTGCAAATTCTCCCCTGAAAGGTTTGGTTGTGGAAACAGAATCCTTTTTGTCATAGGAAATGAAATCAGCCCTCAAAGACAAAACCTGTGGAAAAAAAAAATTCTAAGCCCCGGGGTCACAATTTCAGCAAAAATATGAAATTCTCCAGTTTACTCAAAAATGGTGCCAAACTGTTGCAAATTCTCCCCTGAAAGGTTTTGCGGTGGAAAAAGAAGGCTTTTTATCATAGGAAATGAAATCAGCCCTCGAAGACAAAACCTGTGGGGGGGGGGAATTTTCTAAGCCCCGGGGTCACAATTTCAGCAAAAATCTGAAATTCTCCAATTCTCTGAAAAATGGTGCCAAACTGTTGCAAATTCTCCCCTGAAAGGTTTGGTTGTGGAAACAGAAGGCTTTTTATCATAAGAAATGAAATCAGCCTTCGACAACTTAACTTGTGAAAGAAAAAATTTCTAAGCCCCGGGGTCACAATTTCAGCAAAAATCTGAAATTCTCCAATTCTCTCAAAAATGGTCCGTAACTGTTGCAAATTCTCGCCTGAAAGGTTTGGCGGTGGAAACAGAAGGCTTTTTATCATAGGAAATGAAATCAGCCCTCGAAGACAAAACCTGTGAAAAAAAAATTTTCTAAGCCCCGGGGTCACAATTTCAGCAAAAATCTGAAATTCTCCAGTTTACTCAAAAATGGTGCCAAACTGTTGCAAATTCTCCCCTGAAAGGTTTTGCGGTGGAAACAGAAGGCTTTTTATCATAGGAAATGAAATCAGCCCTCGAAGACAAAACCTGTGGGGAAAAAAATTTCTAAGCCCCGGGGTCACAATTTCAGCAAAAATCTGAAATTCTCCAGTTTACTCAAAAATGGTGCCAAACTGTTGCAAATTCTCCCCTGAAAGGTTTTGCGGTGGAAACAGAAGGCTTTTTATCATAGGAAATGAAATCAGCCCTCGAAGACAAAACCTGTGGGGAAAAAATTTTCTAAGCCCCGGGGTCACAATTTCAGCAAAAATCTGAAATTCTCCAATTCACTCAAGAATGGTGCCAAACTGTTGCAAATTCTCCCCTGAAAGGTTTGGTTGTGGAAACAGAAGCCTTTTTGTCATAGGAAATGAAATCAGCCCTCGAAGACAAAACCTGTGAAAAAAAAATTTTCTAAGCCCCGGGGTCACAATTTCAGCAAAAATCTGAAATACTCCAATTCACTCAAAAATGGTGCCACACTGTTGCAAATTCTCCCCTGAAAGGTTTTGCGGTGGAAACAGAAGGCTTTTTATCATAGGAAATGAAATCAGCCCTCGAAGACAAAACCTGTGAGGAAAAAAATTTCTAAGCCCCGGGTCACAATTTCCGCAAAAATCTGAAATTCTCCAATTCTCTGAAAAATGGTGCCAAACTGTTGCAAATTCTCCCCTGAAAGGTTTGGTTGTGGAAACAGAAGGCTTTTTATCATAGGAAATGTAATCAGCCCTCGACAACTTAACCTGTAAAAGAAAAAATTTCTAAGCCCCGGGGTCACAATTTCCGCAAAAATCTGAAATTCTCCAATTCTCTGAAAAATGGTGCCAAACTGTTGCAAATTCTCCCCTGAAAGGTTTTGCGGTGGAAACAGAAGGCTTTTTATCATAGGAAATGAAATCAGCCCTCGAAAACAAAACCTGTGGGGAAAAAATTTTCTAAGCCCCGGGGTCATAATTTCAGCAAAAATCTGAAATACTCCAATTCACTCAAAAATGGTGCCACACTGTTCCAAATTCTCCCCTGAAAGGTTTGGCGGTGGAAACAGAAGGCTTTTTATCATAGGAAATGAAATCAGCCCTCGACAAATTAACCTGTGAAAGAAAAATTTTCTAAGCCCCGGGGTCACAATTTCAGCAAAAATCTGAAATTCTCCAATTCTCTCAAAAATGGTCCGAAAATGTTGCAAATTCTCCCCTGAAAGGTTTTGCGGTGGAAACAGAAGGCTTTTTATCATAGGAAATGAAATCAGCCCTCGAAGACAAAACCTGTGGGGAAAAAAATTTCTAAGCCCCGGGGTCACAATTTCAGCAAAAATCTGAAATTCTCCAGTTTACTCAAAAATGGTGCCAAACTGTTGCAAATTCTCCCCTGAAAGGTTTTGCGGTGGAAACAGAAGGCTTTTTATCATAGGAAATGAAATCAGCCCTCGAAGACAAAACCTGTGGTGGAAAAATTTTGTAAGCCCCGGGGTCACAATTTCAGCAAAAATCTGAAATACTCCAATTCACTCAAAAATGGTGCCAAACTGTTGCAAATTCTCCCCTGAAAGGTTTGGTTGTGGAAACAGAAGCCTTTTTGTCATAGGAAATGAAATCAGCCCTCGAAGACAAAACCTGTGGGGAAAAAAAATTCTAAGCCCCGGGGTCACAATTTCAGCAAAAATCTGAAATACTCCAATTCACTCAAAAATGGTGCCACACTGTTCCAAATTCTCCCCTGAAAGGTTTGGTTGTGGAAACAGAAGGCTTTTTATCATAGGAAATGAAATCAGCCCTCGACAACTTAACCTGTGAAAGAAAAATTTTCTAAGCCCCGGGGTCTCAATTTCAGCAAAAATCTGAAATTCTCCAATTCTCTCAAAAATGGTCCGAAACTGTTGCAAATTCTCGCCTAAAAGGTTTGGCGGTGGAAACAAAAGGCTTTTTATCATAGGAAATGAAATCAGCCCTCGAAGACAAAACCTGTGGGGGGAAAATTTTGTAAGCCCCGGGGTCACAATTTCAGCAAAAATCTGAAATACTCCAATTCACTCAAAAATGGTGGCACACTGTTCCAAATTCTCCCCGGAAAGGTTTGGCGGTGGAAACAGAAGGCTTTTTATCATAGGAAATGAAATCAGCCCTCGACAACTTAACCTGTGAAAGAAAAATTTTCTAAGCCCCGGGGTCACAATTTCAGCAAAAATCTGAAATTCTCCAATTCTCTCAAAAATGGTCCGAAATTGTTGCAAATTCTCGCCTAAAAGGTTTGGCGGTGGAAACAGAAGGCTTTTTATCATAGGAAATGAAATTAGCCCTCGAAGACAAAACCTGTGAAAAAAAATTTTCTAAGCCCCGGGGTCACAATTTCAGCAAAAATCTGAAATTCTCCAGTTTACTCAAAAATGGTGCCAAACTGTTGCAAATTCTCCCCTGAAAGGTTTTGCGGTGGAAACAGAAGGCTTTTTATCATAGGAAATGAAATCAGCCCTCGAAGACAAAACCTGTGGTGGAAAAATTTTGTAAGCCCCGGGGTCACAATTTCAGCAAAAATCTGAAATACTCCAATTCACTCAAAAATGGTGCCAAACTGTTGCAAATTCTCCCCTGAAAGGTTTGGTTGTGGAAACAGAAGCCTTTTTGTCATAGGAAATGAAATCAGCCCTCGAAGACAAAACCTGTGGGGGAAAAAATTTCTAAGCCCCGGGGTCACAATTTCAGCAAAAATCTGAAATACTCCAATTCACTCAAAAATGGTGCCACACTGTTCCAAATTCTCCCCTGAAAGGTTTGGTTGTGGAAACAGAAGGCTTTTTATCATAGGAAATGAAATCAGCCCTCGACAACTTAACCTGTGAAAGAAAAATTTTCTAAGCCCCGGGGTCACAATTTCAGCAAAAATCTGAAATTCTCCAATTCTCTCAAAAATGGTCCGAAACTGTTGCAAATTCTCGCCTAAAAGGTTTGGCGGTGGAAACAAAAGGCTTTTTATCATAGGAAATGAAATCAGCCCTCGAAGACAAAACCTGTGGGGGGAAAATTTTGTAAGCCCCGGGGTCACAATTTCAGCAAAAATCTGAAATACTCCAATTCACTCAAAAATGGTGGCACACTGTTCCAAATTCTCCCCGGAAAGGTTTGGCGGTGGAAACAGAAGGCTTTTTATCATAGGAAATGAAATCAGCCCTCGACAACTTAACCTGTGAAAGAAAAATTTTCTAAGCCCCGGGGTCACAATTTCAGCAAAAATCTGAAATTCTCCAATTCTCTCAAAAATGGTCCGAAATTGTTGCAAATTCTCGCCTAAAAGGTTTGGCGGTGGAAACAGAAGGCTTTTTATCATAGGAAATGAAATTAGCCCTCGAAGACAAAACCTGTGAAAAAAAATTTTCTAAGCCCCGGGGTCACAATTTCAGCAAAAATCTGAAATACTCCAATTCACTCAAAAATGGTGCCACACTGTTGCAAATTCTCCCCTGAAAGGTTTTACGGTGGAAACAGAAGGCTTTTTATCATAGGAAATGAAATCAGCCCTCGAAGACAAAACCTGTGAGGAAAAAAATTTCTAAGCCCCGGGTCACAATTTCCGCAAAAATCTGAAATTCTCCAATTCTCTGAAAAATGGTGCCAAACTGTTGCAAATTCTCCCCTGAAAGGTTTGGTTGTGGAAACAGAAGGCTTTTTATCATAGGAAATGTAATCAGCCCTCGACAACTTAACCTGTAAAAGAAAAAATTTCTAAGCCCCGGGGTCACAATTTCCGCAAAAATCTGAAATTCTCCAATTCTCTGAAAAATGGTGCCAAACTGTTGCAAATTCTCCCCTGAAAGGTTTTGCGGTGGAAACAGAAGGCTTTTTATCATAGGAAATGAAATCAGCCCTCGAAGACAAAACCTGTGGGGAAAAAATTTTCTAAGCCCCGGGGTCATAATTTCAGCAAAAATCTGAAATACTCCAATTCACTCAAAAATGGTGCCACACTGTTCCAAATTCTCCCCTGAAAGGTTTGGCGGTGGAAACAGAAGGCTTTTTATCATAGGAAATGAAATCAGCCCTCGACAACTTAACCTGTGAAAGAAAAATTTTCTAAGCCCCGGGGTCACAATTTCAGCAAAAATCTGAAATTCTCCAATTCTCTCAAAAATGGTCCGAAAATGTTGCAAATTCTCGCCTAAAAGGTTTGGCGGTGGAAACAAAAGGCTTTTTATCATAGGAAATGAAATCAGCCCTCGAAGACAAAACCGGTGGGGAAAAATTTTGGAAAGCCCCGGGGTCACAATTTCAGCAAAAATCTGAAATTCTCCAATTCTCTCAAAAATGGTGCCAAACTGTTGCAAATTCTCCCCTGAAAGGTTTGGCGGTGGAAACAGAAGGCTTTTTATCATAGGAAATGAAATCAGCCCTCGAAGACAAAACCTGTGGTGGAAAAATTTTGTAAGCCCCGGGGTCACAATTTCAGCAAAAATCTGAAATACTCCAATTCACTCAAAAATGGTGCCAAACTGTTGCAAATTCTCCCCTGAAAGGTTTGGTTGTGGAAACAGAAGCCTTTTTGTCATAGGAAATGAAATCAGCCCTCGAAGACAAAACCTGTGGGGGAAAAAATTTCTAAGCCCCGGGGTCACAATTTCAGCAAAAATCTGAAATACTCCAATTCACTCAAAAATGGTGCCACACTGTTCCAAATTCTCCCCTGAAAGGTTTGGTTGTGGAAACAGAAGGCTTTTTATCATAGGAAATGAAATCAGCCCTCGACAACTTAACCTGTGAAAGAAAAATTTTCTAAGCCCCGGGGTCACAATTTCAGCAAAAATCTGAAATTCTCCAATTCTCTCAAAAATGGTCCGAAACTGTTGCAAATTCTCGCCTAAAAGGTTTGGCGGTGGAAACAAAAGGCTTTTTATCATAGGAAATGAAATCAGCCCTCGAAGACAAAACCTGTGGGGGGAAAATTTTGTAAGCCCCGGGGTCACAATTTCAGCAAAAATCTGAAATACTCCAATTCACTCAAAAATGGTGGCACACTGTTCCAAATTCTCCCCGGAAAGGTTTGGCGGTGGAAACAGAAGGCTTTTTATCATAGGAAATGAAATCAGCCCTCGACAACTTAACCTGTGAAAGAAAAATTTTCTAAGCCCCGGGGTCACAATTTCAGCAAAAATCTGAAATTCTCCAATTCTCTCAAAAATGGTCCGAAATTGTTGCAAATTCTCGCCTAAAAGGTTTGGCGGTGGAAACAGAAGGCTTTTTATCATAGGAAATGAAATTAGCCCTCGAAGACAAAACCTGTGAAAAAAATTTTTCTAAGCCCCGGGGTCACAATTTCAGCAAAAATCTGAAATTCTCCAGTTTACTCAAAAATGGTGCCAAACTGTTGCAAATTCTCCCCTGAAAGGTTTTGCGGTGGAAACAGAAGGCTTTTTATCATAGGAAATGAAATCAGCCCTCGAAGACAAAACCTGTGGTGGAAAAATTTTGTAAGCCCCGGGGTCACAATTTCAGCAAAAATCTGAAATACTCCAATTCACTCAAAAATGGTGCCAAACTGTTGCAAATTCTCCCCTGAAATGTTTGGTTGTGGAAACAGAAGCCTTTTTGTCATAGGAAATGAAATCAGCCCTCGAAGACAAAACCTGTGGGGGAAAAAATTTCTAAGCCCCGGGGTCACAATTTCAGCAAAAATCTGAAATACTCCAATTCACTCAAAAATGGTGCCACACTGTTCCAAATTCTCCCCTGAAAGGTTTGGTTGTGGAAACAGAAGGCTTTTTATCATAGGAAATGAAATCAGCCCTCGACAACTTAACCTGTGAAAGAAAAATTTTCTAAGCCCCGGGGTCACAATTTCAGCAAAAATCTGAAATTCTCCAATTCTCTCAAAAATGGTCCGAAACTGTTGCAAATTCTCGCCTAAAAGGTTTGGCGGTGGAAACAAAAGGCTTTTTATCATAGGAAATGAAATCAGCCCTCGAAGACAAAACCTGTGGGGGGAAAATTTTGTAAGCCCCGGGGTCACAATTTCAGCAAAAATCTGAAATACTCCAATTCACTCAAAAATGGTGCCACACTGTTGCAAATTCTCCCCTGAAAGGTTTTGCGGTGGAAACAGAAGGCTTTTTATCATAGGAAATGAAATCAGCCCTCGAAGACAAAACCTGTGAGGAAAAAAATTTCTAAGCCCCGGGTCACAATTTCCGCAAAAATCTGAAATTCTCCAATTCTCTGAAAAATGGTGCCAAACTGTTGCAAATTCTCCCCTGAAAGGTTTGGTTGTGGAAACAGAAGGCTTTTTATCATAGGAAATGTAATCAGCCCTCGACAACTTAACCTGTAAAAGAAAAAATTTCTAAGCCCCGGGGTCACAATTTCCGCAAAAATCTGAAATTCTCCAATTCTCTGAAAAATGGTGCCAAACTGTTGCAAATTCTCCCCTGAAAGGTTTTGCGGTGGAAACAGAAGGCTTTTTATCATAGGAAATGAAATCAGCCCTCGAAGACAAAACCTGTGGGGAAAAAATTTTCTAAGCCCCGGGGTCACAATTTCAGCAAAAATCTGAAATACTCCAATTCACTCAAAAATGGTGCCAAACTGTTGCTAATTCTCCCCTGAAAGGTTTGGCGGTGGAAACAGAAGGCTTTTTATCATAGGAAATGAAATCAGCCCTCGAAGACAAAACCTGTGGGGAAAAAATTTTCTAAGCCCCGGGGTCATAATTTCAGCAAAAATCTGAAATACTCCAATTCACTCAAAAATGGTGCCACACTGTTCCAAATTCTCCCCTGAAAGGTTTGGCGGTGGAAACAGAAGGCTTTTTATCATAGGAAATGAAATCAGCCCTCGACAACTTAACCTGTGAAAGAAAAATTTTCTAAGCCCCGGGGTCACAATTTCAGCAAAAATCTGAAATTCTCCAATTCTCTCAAAAATGGTCCGAAAATGTTGCAAATTCTCGCCTAAAAGGTTTGGCGGTGGAAACAAAAGGCTTTTTATCATAGGAAATGAAATCAGCCCTCGAAGACAAAACCTGTGGGGAAAAATTTTGGAAAGCCCCGGGGTCACAATTTCAGCAAAAATCTGAAATACTCCAATTCACTCAAAAATGGTGCCACACTGTTCCAAATTCTCCCCTGAAAGGTTTGGTTGTGGAAACAGAAGGCTTTTTATCATAGGAAATGAAATCAGCCCTCGACAACTTAACCTGTGAAAGAAAAATTTTCTAAGCCCCGGGGTCACAATTTCAGCAAAAATCTGAAATTCTCCAATTCTCTCAAAAATGGTCCGAAACTGTTGCAAATTCTCGCCTAAAAGGTTTGGCGGTGGAAACAAAAGGCTTTTTATCATAGGAAATGAAATCAGCCCTCGAAGACAAAACCTGTGGGGGGAAAATTTTGTAAGCCCCGGGGTCACAATTTCAGCAAAAATCTGAAATACTCCAATTCACTCAAAAATGGTGGCACACTGTTCCAAATTCTCCCCGGAAAGGTTTGGCGGTGGAAACAGAAGGCTTTTTATCATAGGAAATGAAATCAGCCCTCGACAACTTAACCTGTGAAAGAAAAATTTTCTAAGCCCCGGGGTCACAATTTCAGCAAAAATCTGAAATTCTCCAATTCTCTCAAAAATGGTCCGAAATTGTTGCAAATTCTCGCCTAAAAGGTTTGGCGGTGGAAACAGAAGGCTTTTTATCATAGGAAATGAAATTAGCCCTCGAAGACAAAACCTGTGAAAAAAATTTTTCTAAGCCCCGGGGTCACAATTTCAGCAAAAATCTGAAATTCTCCAGTTTACTCAAAAATGGTGCCAAACTGTTGCAAATTCTCCCCTGAAAGGTTTTGCGGTGGAAACAGAAGGCTTTTTATCATAGGAAATGAAATCAGCCCTCGAAGACAAAACCTGTGGTGGAAAAATTTTGTAAGCCCCGGGGTCACAATTTCAGCAAAAATCTGAAATACTCCAATTCACTCAAAAATGGTGCCAAACTGTTGCAAATTCTCCCCTGAAATGTTTGGTTGTGGAAACAGAAGCCTTTTTGTCATAGGAAATGAAATCAGCCCTCGAAGACAAAACCTGTGGGGGAAAAAATTTCTAAGCCCCGGGGTCACAATTTCAGCAAAAATCTGAAATACTCCAATTCACTCAAAAATGGTGCCACACTGTTCCAAATTCTCCCCTGAAAGGTTTGGTTGTGGAAACAGAAGGCTTTTTATCATAGGAAATGAAATCAGCCCTCGACAACTTAACCTGTGAAAGAAAAATTTTCTAAGCCCCGGGGTCACAATTTCAGCAAAAATCTGAAATTCTCCAATTCTCTCAAAAATGGTCCGAAACTGTTGCAAATTCTCGCCTAAAAGGTTTGGCGGTGGAAACAAAAGGCTTTTTATCATAGGAAATGAAATCAGCCCTCGAAGACAAAACCTGTGGGGGGAAAATTTTGTAAGCCCCGGGGTCACAATTTCAGCAAAAATCTGAAATACTCCAATTCACTCAAAAATGGTGGCACACTGTTCCAAATTCTCCCCGGAAAGGTTTGGCGGTGGAAACAGAAGGCTTTTTATCATAGGAAATGAAATCAGCCCTCGACAACTTAACCTGTGAAAGAAAAATTTTCTAAGCCCCGGGGTCACAATTTCAGCAAAAATCTGAAATTCTCCAATTCTCTCAAAAATGGTCCGAAATTGTTGCAAATTCTCGCCTAAAAGGTTTGGCGGTGGAAACAGAAGGCTTTTTATCATAGGAAATGAAATTAGCCCTCGAAGACAAAACCTGTGAAAAAAAAATTTCTAAGCCCCGGGGTCACAATTTCAGCAAAAATCTGAAATACTCCAATTCACTCAAAAATGGTGCCACACTGTTGCAAATTCTCCCCTGAAAGGTTTTGCGGTGGAAACAGAAGGCTTTTTATCATAGGAAATGAAATCAGCCCTCGAAGACAAAACCTGTGAGGAAAAAAATTTCTAAGCCCCGGGTCACAATTTCCGCAAAAATCTGAAATTCTCCAATTCTCTGAAAAATGGTGCCAAACTGTTGCAAATTCTCCCCTGAAAGGTTTGGTTGTGGAAACAGAAGGCTTTTTATCATAGGAAATGTAATCAGCCCTCGACAACTTAACCTGTAAAAGAAAAAATTTCTAAGCCCCGGGGTCACAATTTCCGCAAAAATCTGAAATTCTCCAATTCTCTGAAAAATGGTGCCAAACTGTTGCAAATTCTCCCCTGAAAGGTTTTGCGGTGGAAACAGAAGGCTTTTTATCATAGGAAATGAAATCAGCCCTCGAAGACAAAACCTGTGGGGAAAAAATTTTCTAAGCCCCGGGGTCACAATTTCAGCAAAAATCTGAAATACTCCAATTCACTCAAAAATGGTGCCAAACTGTTGCTAATTCTCCCCTGAAAGGTTTGGCGGTGGAAACAGAAGGCTTTTTATCATAGGAAATGAAATCAGCCCTCGAAGACAAAACCTGTGGGGAAAAAATTTTCTAAGCCCCGGGGTCATAATTTCAGCAAAAATCTGAAATACTCCAATTCACTCAAAAATGGTGCCACACTGTTCCAAATTCTCCCCTGAAAGGTTTGGCGGTGGAAACAGAAGGCTTTTTATCATAGGAAATGAAATCAGCCCTCGACAACTTAACCTGTGAAAGAAAAATTTTCTAAGCCCCGGGGTCACAATTTCAGCAAAAATCTGAAATTCTCCAATTCTCTCAAAAATGGTCCGAAAATGTTGCAAATTCTCGCCTAAAAGGTTTGGCGGTGGAAACAAAAGGCTTTTTATCATAGGAAATGAAATCAGCCCTCGAAGACAAAACCTGTGGGGAAAAATTTTGGAAAGCCCCGGGGTCACAATTTCAGCAAAAATCTGAAATACTCCAATTCACTCAAAAATGGTGCCAAACTGTTGCAAATTCTCCCCTGAAAGGTTTGGCGGTGGAAACAGAAGGCTTTTTATCATAGGAAATGAAATCACCCCTCAACAACTTTACCTGTGAAAGAAAAAATTTCTAAGCCCCGGGGTCACAATTTCAGCAAAAATCTGAAATTCTCCAGTTCACTCAAAAATGGTCCGAAACTGTTGCAAATTCTTGCCTAAAAGGTTTGGCGGTGGAAACAGAAGGCTTTTTATCATAGGAAATGAAATCAGGCCTCGAAGACAAAACCTGTGAAAAAAAAATTTTTAAGCCCCGGGGTCACAATTTCAGCAAAAATATGAAATTCTCCAGTTTACTCAAAAATGGTGCCAATCTGTTGCAAATTCTCCCCTGAAAGGTTTGGTTGTGGAAACAGAATCCTTTTTGTCATAGGAAATGAAATCAGCCCTAAAAGACAAAACCTGTGAAAAAAAAAATTCTAAGCCCCGGGGTCACAATTTCAGCAAAAATATGAAATTCTCCAGTTTACTCAAAAATGGTGCCAAACTGTTGCAAATTCTCCCCTGAAAGGTTTTGCGGTGGAAAAAGAAGGCTTTTTATCATAGGAAATCAAATCAGCCCTCGAAGACAAAACCTGTGGGGGGGAAATTTTCTAAGCCCCGGGGTCACAATTTCAGCAAAAATCTGAAATTCTCCACTTCTCTCAAAAATGGTGCCAAACTGTTGCAAATTCTCCCCTGAAAGGTTTGGTTGTGGAAACAGAAGCCTTTTTGTCATAGGAAATGAAATCAGCCCTCGAAGACAAAACCTGTGAAAAAAAAAAATTTCTAAGCCCCGGGGTCACAATTTCAGCAAAAATCTGAAATACTCCAATTCACTCAAACATGGTGGCACACTGTTCCAAATTCTCCCCGGAAAGGTTTGGCGGTGGAAACGGAAGGCTTTTTATCATAGGAAATGAAATCAGCCCGCGAATACAAAACCTGTGAAAAAAAAAATTCTAAGCCTCGGGGTCACAATTTCAGCAAAAATCTGAAATTCTCCAGTTTACTCAAAAATGGTGCCAAACTGTTGCAAATTCTCCCCTGAAAGGTTTGGTTGTGGAAACAGAATCCTTTTTGTCATAGGAAATGAAATCAGCCCTCAAAGACAAAACCTGTGGAAAAAAAAAATTCTAAGCCCCGGGGTCACAATTTCAGCAAAAATCTGAAATTCTCCAGTTTACTCAAAAATGGTGCCAAACTGTTGCAAATTCTCCCCTGAAAAGTTTTGCGGTGGAAAAAGAAGGCTTTTTATCATAGGAAATCAAATCAGCCCTCGAAGACAAAACCTGTGGGGGGAAAATTTTCTAAGCCCCGGGGTCACAATTTCAGCAAAAATCTGAAATTCTCCACTTCTCTCAAAAATGGTGCCAAACTGTTGCAAATTCTCCCCTGAAAGGTTTGGTTGTGGAAACAGAAGCCTTTTTATCATAGGAAATGAAATCAGCCCTCGACAACTTAACCTGTGAAAGAAAAATTTTCTAAGCCCCGGGGTCACAATTTCAGCAAAAATCTGAAATTCTCCAATTCTCTCAAAAATGGTCCGAAACTGTTGCAAATTCTCGCCTAAAAGGTTCGGCGGCGGAAACAGAAGGCTTTTTATCATAGGAAATGAAATCAGCCCTCGAAGACAAAACCTGTGAAAAAAATTTTTCTAAGACCCGGGGTCACAATTTCAGCAAAAATCTGAAATTCTCCAGTTTACTCAAAAGTGGTGCCAAACTGTTGCAAATTCTCCCCTGAAAGGTTTTGCGGTGGAAACAGAAGGCTTTTTATCATAGGAAATGAAATCAGCCCTCGAAGACAAAACCTGTGAGGAAAAAAATTTCTAAGCCCCGAGGTCACAATTTCCGCAAAAATCTGAAATTCTCCAATTCTCTGAAAAATGGTGCCAAACTGTTGCAAATTCTCCCCTGAAATGTTTTGCGGTGGAAACAGAAGGCTTTTTATCATAGGAAATGAAATCAGCCCTCGAAGACAAAACCTGTGGGGGAAAAATTTTCTAAGCCCCGGGGTCACAATTTCAGCAAAAATCTGATATACTCCAATTCACTCAAAAATGGTGCCACACTGTTCCAAATTCTCCCCTGAAAGGTTTGGCGGTGGAAACAGAAGGCTTTTTATCATAGGAAATGAAATCAGCCCTCGACAACTTAACCTGTGAAAGAAAAATTTTCTAAGCCCCGGAGTCACAATTTCAGCAAAAATCTGAAAGTCTCCAGTTCACTCAAAAATGGTCCGAAACTGTTGCAAATTCTCGCCTAAAAGGTTTGGCGGTGGAAACAGAAGGCTTTTTATCATAGGAAATGAAATCAGCCCTCGAAGACAAAACCTGTGAAAAAGAAATTTCTAAGCCTCGGGGTCACAATTTCAGCAAAAATCTGAAATTCTCCAGTTTACTCAAAAATGGTGCCAAACTGTTGCAAATTCTCCCCTGCAAGGTTTGGTTGTGGAAAAAGAATCCTTTTTGTCATAGGAAATGAAATCAGCCCTCAAAGACAAAACCTGTGAAAAAAAAAAATTCTAAGCCCCGGGGTCACAATTTCAGCAAAAATATGAAATTCTCCAGTTTACTCAAAAATGGTGCCAAACTGTTGCAAATTCTCCCCTGAAAGGTTTTGCGGTGGAAAAAGAAGGCTTTTTATCATAGGAAATCAAATCAGCCCTCGAAGACAAAACCTGTGGGGGGGAAATTTTCTAAGCCCCGGGGTCACAATTTCAGCAAAAATCTGAAATTCTCCACTTCTCTCAAAAATGGTGCCAAACTGTTGCAAATTCTCCCCTGAAAGGTTTGGTTGTGGAAACAGAAGCCTTTTTGTCATAGGAAATGAAATCAGCCCTCGAAGACAAAACCTGTGAAAAAATTTTTTCTAAGACCCGGGGTCACAATTTCAGCAAAAATCTGAAATTCTCCAGTTTACTCAAAAGTGGTGCCAAACTGTTGCAAATTCTCCCCTGAAAGGTTTTGCGGTGGAAACAGAAGGCTTTTTATCATAGGAAATGAAATCAGCCCTCGAAGACAAAACCTGTGAGGAAAAAAATTTCTAAGCCCCGGGGTCACAATTTCCGCAAAAATCTGAAATTCTCCAATTCTCTGAAAAATGGTGCCAAACTGTTGCAAATTCTCCCCTGAAAGGTTTTGCGGTGGAAACAGAAGGCTTTTTATCATAGGAAATGAAATCAGCCCTCGAAGACAAAACCTGTGGGGAAAAAATTTTCTAAGCCCCGGGGTCACAATTTCAGCAAAAATCTGAAATACTCCAATTCACTCAAAAATGGTGCCACACTGTTCCAAATTCTCCCCTGAAAGGTTTGGCGGTGGAAACAGAAGGCTTTTTATCATAGGAAATGAAATCAGCCCTCGACAACTTAACCTGTGAAAGAAAAATTTTCTAAGCCCCGGGGTCACAATTTCAGCAAAAATCTGAAATTCTCCAGTTCACTCAAAAATGGTCCGAAACTGTTGCAAATTCTCGCCTAAAAGGTTTGGCGGTGGAAACAGAAGGCTTTTTATCATAGGAAATGAAATCAGCCCTCGAAGACAAAACCTGTGAAAAAGAAATTTCTAAGCCTCGGGGTCACAATTTCAGCAAAAATCTGAAATTCTCCAGTTTACTCAAAAATGGTGCCAAACTGTTGCAAATTCTCCCCTGCAAGGTTTGGTTGTGGAAAAAGAATCCTTTTTGTCATAGGAAATGAAATCAGCCCTCAAAGACAAAACCTGTGAAAAAAAAAAATTCTAAGCCCCGGGGTCACAATTTCAGCAAAAATATGAAATTCTCCAGTTTACTCAAAAATGGTGCCAAACTGTTGCAAATTCTCCCCTGAAAGGTTTTGCGGTGGAAAAAGAAGGCTTTTTATCATAGGAAATCAAATCAGCCCTCGAAGACAAAACCTGTGAAAAAAAAATTTCTAAGCCCCGGGGTCACAATTTCAGCAAAAATCTGAAATTCTCCACTTCTCTCAAAAATGGTGCCAAACTGTTGCAAATTCTCCCCTGAAAGGTTTGGTTGTGGAAACAGAAGCCTTTTTGTCATAGGAAATGAAATCAGCCCTCGAAGACAAAACCTGTGGAAAAAAAAATTTCTAAGCCTCGGGGTCACAATTTCAGCAAAAATCTGAAATTCTCCAGTTTACTCAAAAATGGTGCCAAACTGTTGCAAATTCTCCCCTGAAAGGTTTGGTTGTGGAAAAAGAATCCTTTTTGTCATAGGAAATGAAATCAGCCCTCAAAGACAAAACCTGTGGAAAAAAAAAATTCTAAGCCCCGGGGTCACAATTTCAGCAAAAATATGAAATTCTCCAGTTTACTAAAAAATGGTGCCACACTGTTCCAAATTCTCCCCTGAAAGGTTTGGCGGTGGAAACAGAAGGCTTTTTATCATAGGAAATGAAATAAGCCCTCGACAACTTAACCTGTGAAAGAAAAATTTTCTAAGCCCCGGGGTCACAATTTCAGCAAAAATCTGAAATTCTCCAATTCTCTCAAAAATGGTCCGAAACTGTTGCAAATTCTCGCCTAAAAGGTTTGGCGGCGGAAACAGAAGGCTTTTTATCATAGGAAATGAAATCAGCCCTCGACAACTTAACCTGTGAAAGAAATTTTTCTAAGCCCCGGGGTCACAATTTCAGCAAAAATCTGAAATTCTCCAGTTTACTCAAAAGTGGTGCCAAACTGTTGCAAATTCTCCCCTGAAAGGTTTTGCGGTGGAAACAGAAGGCTTTTTATCATAGGAAATGAAATCAGCCCTCGAAGACAAAACCTGTGAGGAAAAAAATTTCTAAGCCCCGGGTCACAATTTCCGCAAAAATCTGAAATTCTCCAATTCTTTGAAAAATGGTGCCAAACTGTTGCAAATTCTCCCCTGAAAGGTTTGGTTGTGGAAACAGAAGGCTTTTTATCATAGGAAATGTAATCAGCCCTCGACAACTTAACCTGTAAAAGAAAAAATTTCTAAGCCCCGGGGTCACAATTTCAGCAAAAATCTGAAATACTCCAATTCACTCAAAAATGGTGCCACACTGTTCCAAATTCTCCCCGGAAAGGTTTGGCGGTGGAAACAGAAGGCTTTTTATCATAGGAAATGAAATCAGCCCTCGACAACTTAACCTGTGAAAGAAAAATTTTCTAAGCTCCGGGGTCACAATTTCAGCAAAAATCTGAAATTCTCCACTTCTCTCAAAAATGGTGCCAAACTGTTGCAAATTCTCCCCTGAAAGGTTTGGTTGTGGAAACAGAATCCTTTTTGTCATAGGAAATGAAATCAGCCCTCAAAGACAAAACCTGTGGGGGAAAAAAATTCTAAGCCCCGGGGTCACAATTTCAGCAAAAATATGAAATTCTCCAGTTTACTCAAAAATGGTGCCAAACTGTTGCAAATTCTCCCCTGAAAGGTTTTGCGGTGGAAAAAGAAGGCTTTTTATCATAGGAAATGAAATCAGCCCTCGAAGACAAAACCTGTGGGGGGGGGAATTTTCTAAGCCCCGGGGTCACAATTTCAGCAGAAATCTGAAATTCTCCACTTCTCTCAAAAATGGTGCCAAACTGTTGCAAATTCTCCCCTGAAAGGTTTGGTTGTGGAAACAGAAGCCTTTTTATCATAGGAAATGAAATCAGCCCTCGACAACTTAACCTGTGAAAGAAAAATTTTCTAAGCCCCGGGGTCACAATTTCAGCAAAAATCTGAAATTCTCCAATTCTCTCAAAAATGGTCCGAAACTGTTGCAAATTCTCGCCTAAAAGGTTCGGCGGCGGAAACAGAAGGCTTTTTATCATAGGAAATGAAATCAGCCCTCGAAGACAAAACCTGTGAAAAAAATTTTTCTAAGACCCGGGGTCACAATTTCAGCAAAAATCTGAAATTCTCCAGTTTACTCAAAAGTGGTGCCAAACTGTTGCAAATTCTCCCCTGAAAGGTTTTGCGGTGGAAACAGAAGGCTTTTTATCATAGGAAATGAAATCAGCCCTCGAAGACAAAACCTGTGAGGAAAAAAATTTCTAAGCCCCGAGGTCACAATTTCCGCAAAAATCTGAAATTCTCCAATTCTCTGAAAAATGGTGCCAAACTGTTGCAAATTCTCCCCTGAAATGTTTTGCGGTGGAAACAGAAGGCTTTTTATCATAGGAAATGAAATCAGCCCTCGAAGACAAAACCTGTGGGGGAAAAATTTTCTAAGCCCCGGGGTCACAATTTCAGCAAAAATCTGATATACTCCAATTCACTCAAAAATGGTGCCACACTGTTCCAAATTCTCCCCTGAAAGGTTTGGCGGTGGAAACAGAAGGCTTTTTATCATAGGAAATGAAATCAGCCCTCGACAACTTAACCTGTGAAAGAAAAATTTTCCAAGCCTCGGGGTCACAATTTCAGCAAAAATCTGAAATTCTCCAGTTTACTCAAAAATGGTGCCAAACTGTTGCAAATTCTCCCCTGCAAGGTTTGGTTGTGGAAAAAGAATCCTTTTTGTCATAGGAAATGAAATCAGCCCTCAAAGACAAAACCTGTGAAAAAAAAAAATTCTAAGCCCCGGGGTCACAATTTCAGCAAAAATATGAAATTCTCCAGTTTACTCAAAAATGGTGCCAAACTGTTGCAAATTCTCCCCTGAAAGGTTTTGCGGTGGAAAAAGAAGGCTTTTTATCATAGGAAATCAAATCAGCCCTCGAAGACAAAACCTGTGGGGGGGAAATTTTCTAAGCCCCGGGGTCACAATTTCAGCAAAAATCTGAAATTCTCCACTTCTCTCAAAAATGGTGCCAAACTGTTGCAAATTCTCCCCTGAAAGGTTTGGTTGTGGAAACAGAAGCCTTTTTGTCATAGGAAATGAAATCAGCCCTCGAAGACAAAACCTGTGAAAAAAATTTTTCTAAGACCCGGGGTCACAATTTCAGCAAAAATCTGAAATTCTCCAGTTTACTCAAAAGTGGTGCCAAACTGTTGCAAATTCTCCCCTGAAAGGTTTTGCGGTGGAAACAGAAGGCTTTTTATCATAGGAAATGAAATCAGCCCTCGAAGACAAAACCTGTGAGGAAAAAAATTTCTAAGCCCCGGGGTCACAATTTCCGCAAAAATCTGAAATTCTCCAATTCTCTGAAAAATGGTGCCAAACTGTTGCAAATTCTCCCCTGAAAGGTTTTGCGGTGGAAACAGAAGGCTTTTTATCATAGGAAATGAAATCAGCCCTCGAAGACAAAACCTGTGGGGAAAAAATTTTCTAAGCCCCGGGGTCACAATTTCAGCAAAAATCTGAAATACTCCAATTCACTCAAAAATGGTGCCACACTGTTCCAAATTCTCCCCTGAAAGGTTTGGCGGTGGAAACAGAAGGCTTTTTATCATAGGAAATGAAATCAGCCCTCGACAACTTAACCTGTGAAAGAAAAATTTTCTAAGCCCCGGGGTCACAATTTCAGCAAAAATCTGAAATTCTCCAGTTCACTCAAAAATGGTCCGAAACTGTTGCAAATTCTCGCCTAAAAGGTTTGGCGGTGGAAACAGAAGGCTTTTTATCATAGGAAATGAAATCAGCCCTCGAAGACAAAACCTGTGAAAAAGAAATTTCTAAGCCTCGGGGTCACAATTTCAGCAAAAATCTGAAATTCTCCAGTTTACTCAAAAATGGTGCCAAACTGTTGCAAATTCTCCCCTGAAAGGTTTGGTTGTGGAAAAAGAATCCTTTTTGTCATAGGAAATGAAATCAGCCCTCAAAGACAAAACCTGTGAAAAAAAAAAATTCTAAGCCCCGGGGTCACAATTTCAGCAAAAATATGAAATTCTCCAGTTTACTCAAAAATGGTGCCAAACTGTTGCAAATTCTCCCCTGAAAGGTTTTGCGGTGGAAAAAGAAGGCTTTTTATCATAGGAAATGAAATCAGCCCTCGAAGACAAAACCTGGGGGGGGGGGGAATTTTCTAAGCCCCGGGGTCACAATTTCAGCAGAAATCTGAAATTCTCCACTTCTCTCAAAAATGGTGCCAAACTGTTGCAAATTCTCCCCTGAAAGGTTTGGTTGTGGAAACAGAAGCCTTTTTGTCATAGGAAATGAAATCAGCCCTCGAAGACAAAACCTGTGGGAAAAAAAAAATTCTAAGCCCCAGGGTCACAATTTCAGCAAAAATCTGAAATACTCCAATTCACTCAAAAATGGTGGCACACTGTTCCAAATTCTCCCCGGAAAGGTTTGGCGGTGGAAACAGAAGGCTTTTTATCATAGGAAATGAAATCAGCCCTCGACAACTTAACCTGTGAAAGAAAAATTTTCTAAGCCCCGGGGTCACAATTTCAGCAAAAATCTGAAATTCTCCAATTCTCTCAAAAATGGTCCGAAATTGTTGCAAATTCTCGCCTAAAAGGTTTGGCGGTGGAAACAGAAGGCTTTTTATCATAGGAAATGAAATCAGCCCTCGAAGACAAAACCTGTGAAAAAAAAATTTCTAAGCCCCGGGGTCACAATTTCAGCAAAAATCTGAAATTCTCCAATTCTCTGAAAAATGGTGCCAAACTGTTGCAAATTCTCCCCTGAAAGGTTTGGTTGTGGAAACAGAAGGCTTTTTATCATAGGAAATGAAATCAGCCTTCGACAACTTAACTTGTAAAAGAAAAAATTTCTAAGCCCCGGGGTCACAATTTCAGCAAAAATCTGAAATTCTCCAATTCTCTCAAAAATGGTCCGTAACTGTTGCAAATTCTCGCCTAAAAGGTTTGGCGGTGGAAACAGAAGGCTTTTTATCATAGGAAATGAAATCAGCCCTCGAAGACAAAACCTGTGAAAAAAAAATTTTCTAAGCCCCGGGGTCACAATTTCAGCAAAAATCTGAAATTCTCCAGTTTACTCAAAAATGGTGCCAAACTGTTGCAAATTCTCCCCTGAAAGGTTTTGCGGTGGAAACAGAAGGCTTTTTATCATAGGAAATGAAATCAGCCCTCGAAGACAAAACCTGTGGGGGAAAAATTTTGTAAGCCCCGGGGTCACAATTTCAGCAAAAATCTGAAATACTCCAATTCACTCAAAAATGGTGCCAAACTGTTGCAAATTCTCCCCTGAAAGGTTTGGTTGTGGAAACAGAAGCCTTTTTGTCATAGGAAATGAAATCAGCCCTCGAAGACAAAACCTGTGGGGAAAAAAATTTCTAAGCCCCGGGGTCACAATTTCAGCAAAAATCTGAAATACTCCAATTCACTCAAAAATGGTGCCACACTGTTCCAAATTCTCCCCTGAAAGGTTTGGCGGTGGAAACAGAAGGCTTTTTATCATAGGAAATGAAATCAGCCCTCGACAACTTAACCTGTGAAAGAAAAATTTTCTAAGCCCCGGGGTCACAATTTCAGCAAAAATCTGAAATTCTCCAATTCTCTCAAAAATGGTCCGAAACTGTTGCAAATTCTCGCCTAAAAGGTTTGGCGGTGGAAACAAAAGGCTTTTTATCATAGGAAATGAAATCAGCCCTCGAAGACAAAACCTGTGGGGGGAAAATTTTGTAAGCCCCGGGGTCACAATTTCAGCAAAAATCTGAAATTCTCCAATTCTCTCAAAAATGGTCCGAAACCTTTGCAAATTCTTGCCTAAAAGGTTTGGTGGTGGAAACAGAAGGCTTTTTATCATAGGAAATGAAATCAGCCCTCGAAGACAAAACCTGTGAAAAAAAATTTTCTAAGCCCCGGGGTCACAATTTCAGCAAAAATCTGAAATTCTCCAATTCTCTGAAAAATGGTGCCAAACTGTTGCAAATTCTCCCCTGAAAGGTTTGGTTGTGGAAACAGAAGGCTTTTTATCATAGGAAATGAAATCAGCCTTCGACAACTTAACTTGTAAAAGAAAAAATTTCTAAGCCCCGGGGTCACAATTTCAGCAAAAATCTGAAATTCTCCAATTCTCTCAAAAATGGTCCGTAACTGTTGCAAATTCTCGCCTAAAAGGTTTGGCGGTGGAAACAAAAGGCTTTTTATCATAGGAAATGAAATCAGCCCTCGAAGACAAAACCTGTGGGGGGAAAATTTTGTAAGCCCCGGGGTCACAATTTCAGCAAAAATCTGAAATACTCCAATTCACTCAAAAATGGTGCCAAACTGTTGCAAATTCTCCCCTGAAAGGTTTGGTTGTGGAAACAGAAGCCTTTTTGTCATAGGAAATGAAATCAGCCCTCGAAGACAAAACCTGGGAAAAAAAAACTTTCTAAGCCCCGGGGTCACAATTTCAGCAAAAATCTGAAATACTCCAATTCACTCAAAAATGGTGCCACACTGTTCCAAATTCTCCCCTGAAAGGTTTGGCGGTGGAAACAGAAGGCTTTTTATCATAGGAAATGAAATCAGCCCTCGACAACTTAACCTGTGAAAGAAAAATTTTCTTAGCCCCGGGGTCACAATTTCAGCAAAAATCTGAAATTCTCCAATTCTCTCAAAAATGGTCCGAAACTGTTGCAAATTCTCGCCTAAAAGGTTTGGCGGTGGAAACAAAAGGCTTTTTATCATAGGAAATGAAATCAGCCCTCGAAGACAAAACCTGTGGGGGGAAAATTTTGTAAGCCCCGGGGTCACAATTTCAGCAAAAATCTGAAATACTCCAATTCACTCAAAAATGGTGCCAAACTGTTGCAAATTCTCCCCTGAAAGGTTTGGCGGTGGAAACAGAAGGCTTTTTATCATAGGAAATGAAATCAGCCCTCAACAACTTTACCTGTGAAAGAAAAAATTTCTAAGCCCCGGGGTCACAATTTCAGCAAAAATCTGAAATTCTCCAATTCTCTCAAAAATGGTCCGTAACTGTTGCAAATTCTCGCCTAAAAGGTTTGGCGGTGGAAACAGAAGGCTTTTTATCATAGGAAATGAAATCAGCCCTCGAAGACAAAACCTGTGAAAAAAAATTTTTCTAAGCCCCGGGGTCACAATTTCAGCAAAAATCTGAAATTCTCCAGTTTACTCAAAAATGGTGCCAAACTGTTGCAAATTCTCCCCTGAAAGGTTTTGCGGTGGAAACAGAAGGCTTTTTATCATAGGAAATGAAATCAGCCCTCGAAGACAAAACCTGTGGGAAAAAATTTTTCTAAGCCCCGGGGTCACAATTTCAGCAAAAATCTGAAATTCTCCAGTTTACTCAAAAATGGTGCCAAACTGTTGCAAATTCTCCCCTGAAAGGTTTTGCGGTGGAAACAGAAGGCTTTTTATCATAGGAAATGAAATCAGCCCTCGAAGACAAAACCTGTGGGGAAAAAATTTTCTAAGCCCCGGTGTCACAATTTCAGAAAAATCTGAAATTCTCCAATTCTCTCAAGAATGGTGCCAAACTGTTGCAAATTCTCCCCTGAAAGGTTTGGCGGTGGAAACAGAAGGCTTTTTATCATAGGAAATGAAATCAGCCCTCGAAGACAAAACCTGTGAAAAAAAAAATTTCTAAGCCCCGGGGTCACAATTTCAGCAAAAATCTGAAATTCTCCAGTTTACTCAAAAATGGTGCCAAACTGTTGCAAATTCTCCCCTGAAAGGTTTTGCGGTGGAAACAGAAGGCTTTTTATCATAGGAAATGAAATCAGCCCTCGAAGACAAAACCTGTGGGGAAAAAAATTTCTAAGCCCCGGGGTCACAATTTCAGCAAATATCTGAAATTCTCCAGTTTACTCAAAAATGGTGCCAAACTGTTGCAAATTCTCCCCTGAAAGGTTTTGCGGTGGAAACAAAAGGCTTTTTATCATAGGAAATGAAATCAGCCCTCGAAGACAAAACCTGTGGGGAAAAAATTTTCTAAGCCCCGGGGTCACAATTTCAGCAAAAATCTGAAATACTCCAATTCACTCAAAAATGGTGCCAAACTGTTGCAAATTCTCCCCTGAAAGGTTTGGCGGTGGAAACAGAAGGCTTTTTATCATAGGAAATGAAATCACCCCTCAACAACTTTACCTGTGAAAGAAAAAATTTCTAAGCCCCGGGGTCACAATTTCAGCAAAAATCTGAAATTCTCCAATTCACTCAAAAATGGTGCCAAACTGTTGCAAATTCTCCCCTGAAAGGTTTGGTTGTGGAAACAGACGGCTTTTTATCATAGGAAATGAAATCAGCCCTCGGCAACTTAACCTGTAAAAGAAAAAATTTCTAAGCCCCGGAGTCACAATTTCAGCAAAAATCTGAAATTCTCCAATTCTCTCAAAAATGGTCCGAAACTGTTGCACATTCTCGCCTAAAAGGTTTGGCGGTGGAAACAGAAGGCTTTTTATCATAGGAAATGATATCAGCCCTCGAAGACAAAACTTGTGAAAAAAAATTTTCTAAGCCCCGGGGTCACAATTTCAGCAAAAATCTGAAATTCTCCAGTTTACTCAAAAATGGTGCCACACTGTTCCAAATTCTCCCCTGAAAGGTTTGGCAGTGGAAACAGAAGGCTTTTTATCATAGGAAATGAAATCAGCCGTCGAAGACAAAACCTGTGGGGGGGAAATTTTCTAAGCCCCGGGGTCACAATTTCAGCAAAAATCTGAAATTCTCCAATTCTCTCAAAAATTGTCCGTAACTGTTGCAAATTCTTGCCTAAAAGGTTTGGCGGTGGAAACAAAAGGCTTTTTATCATAGGAAATGAAATCAGCCCTCGAAGACAAAACCTGTGGGGGAAAAATTTTGTAAGCCCCGGGGTCACAATTTCAGCAAAAATCTGAAATACTCCAATTCACTCAAAAATGGTGCCAAACTGTTGCAAATTCTCCCCTGAAAGGTTTGGTTGTGGAAACAGAAGCCTTTTTGTCATAGGAAATGAAATCAGCCCTCGAAGACAAAACCTGTGAAAAAAAAACTTTCTAAGCCCCGGGGTCACAATTTCAGCAAAAATCTGAAATACTCCAATTCACTCAAAAATGGTGCCACACTGTTCCAAATTCTCCCCTGAAAGGTTTGGCGGTGGAAACAGAAGGCTTTTTATCATAGGAAATGAAATCAGCCCTCGACAACTTAACCTGTGAAAGAAAAATTTTCTTAGCCCCGGGGTCACAATTTCAGCAAAAATCTGGAATTCTCCAATTCTCTCAAAAATGGTCCGAAACTGTTGCAAATTCTCGCCTAAAAGGTTTGGCGGTGGAAACAAAAGGCTTTTTATCATAGGAAATGAAATCAGCCCTCGAAGACAAAACCTGTGGGGGGGGAATTTTGTAAGCCCCGGGGTCACAATTTCAGCAAAAATCTGAAATACTCCAATTCACTCAAAAATGGTGCCAAACTGTTGCAAATTCTCCCCTGAAAGGTTTGGCGGTGGAAACAGAAGGCTTTTTATCATAGGAAATGAAATCACCCCTCAACAACTTTACCTGTGAAAGAAAAAATTTCTAAGCCCCGGGGTCACAATTTCAGCAAAAATCTGAAATTCTCCAATTCTCTCAAAAATGGTCCGTAACTGTTGCAAATTCTCGCCTAAAAGGTTTGGCGGTGGAAACAGAAGGCTTTTTATCATAGGAAATGAAATCAGCCCTCGAAGACAAAACCTGTGAAAAAAAAATTTTCTAACCCCGGGGTCACAATTTCAGCAAAAATCTGAAATTCTCCAGTTTACTCAAAAATGGTGCCAAACTGTTGCAAATTCTCCCCTGAAAGGTTTTGCGGTGGAAACAGAAGGCTTTTTATCATAGGAAATGAAATCAGCCCTCGAAGACAAAACCTGTGGGAAAAAAATTTTCTAAGCCCCGGGGTCACAATTTCAGCAAAAATCTGAAATTCTCCAGTTTACTCAAAAATGGTGCCAAACTGTTGCAAATTCTCCCCTGAAAGGTTTGGCGGTGGAAACAGAAGGCTTTTTATCATAGGAAATGAAATCAGCCCTCGAAGACAAAACCTGTGAAAAAAAAAATTTCTAAGCCCCGGGGTCACAATTTCAGCAAAAATCTGAAATTCTCCAGTTTACTCAAAAATGGTGCCAAACTGTTGCAAATTCTCCCCTGAAAGGTTTTGCGGTGGAAACAGAAGGCTTTTTATCATAGGAAATGAAATCAGCCCTCGAAGACAAAACCTGTGGGGAAAAAATTTTCTAAGCCCCGGGGTCACAATTTCAGCAAAAATCTGAAATACTCCAATTCACTCAAAAATGGTGCCAAACTGTTGCAAATTCTCCCCTGAAAGGTTTGGCGGTGGAAACAGAAGGCTTTTTATCATAGGAAATGAAATCACCCCTCAACAACTTTACCTGTGAAAGAAAAAATTTCTAAGCCCCGGGGTCACAATTTCAGCAAAAATCTGAAATTCTCCAATTCACTCAAAAATGGTGCCAAACTGTTGCAAATTCTCCCCTGAAAGGTTTGGTTGTGGAAACAGACGGCTTTTTATCATAGGAAATGAAATCAGCCCTCGGCAACTTAACCTGTAAAAGAAAAAATTTCTAAGCCCCGGAGTCACAATTTCAGCAAAAATCTGAAATTCTCCAATTCTCTCAAAAATGGTCCGAAACTGTTGCAAATTCTCGCCTAAAAGGTTTGGCAGTGGAAACAGAAGGCCTTTTATCATAGGAAATGATATCAGCCCTCGAAGACAAAACCTGTGAAAAAAAATTTTCTAAGCCCCGGGGTCACAATTTCAGCAAAAATCTGAAATTCTCCAGTTTACTCAAAAATGGTGCCACACTGTTCCAAATTCTCCCCTGAAAGGTTTGGCAGTGGAAACAGAAGGTTTTTTATCATAGGAAATGAAATCAGCCGTCGAAGACAAAACCTGTGGGGGGGAAATTTTCTAAGCCCCGGGGTCACAATTTAAGCAAAAATCTGAAATTCTCCAATTCTCTCAAAAATGGTCCGTAACTGTTGCAAATTCTTGCCTAAAAGGTTTGGCAGTGGAAACAAAAGGCTTTTTATCATAGGAAATGAAATCAGCCCTCGAAGACAAAACCTGTGGGGGAAAAATTTTGGAAGCCCCGGGGTCACAATTTCAGCAAAAATCTGAAATACTCCAATTCACTCAAAAATGGTGCCAAACTGTTGCAAATTCTCCCCTGAAAGGTTTGGTTGTGGAAACAGAAGCCTTTTTGTCATAGGAAATGAAATCAGCCCTCGAAGACAAAACCTGTGAAAAAAAAAATTTCTAAGCCCCGGGGTCACAATTTCAGCAAAAATCTGAAATACTCCAATTCACTCAAAAATGGTGCCACACTGTTCCAAATTCTCCCCTGAAAGGTTTGGCGGTGGAAACAGAAGGCTTTTTATCATAGGAAATGAAATCAGCCCTCGACAACTTAACCTGTGAAAGAAAAATTTTCTTAGCCCCGGGGTCACAATTTCAGCAAAAATCTGAAATTCTCCAATTCTCTCAAAAATGGTCCGAAACTGTTGCAAATTCTCGCCTAAAAGGTTTGGCGGTGGAAACAAAAGGCTTTTTATCATAGGAAATGAAATCAGCCCTCGAAGACAAAACCTGTGGGGGGGAAATTTTGTAAGCCCCGGGGTCACAATTTCAGCAAAAATCTGAAGTACTCCAATTCACTCAAAAATGGTGCCAAACTGTTGCAAATTCTCCCCTGAAAGGTTTGGCGGTGGAAACAGAAGGCTTTTTATCATAGGAAATGAAATCACCCCTCAACAATTTTACCTGTGAAAGAAAAAATTTCTAAGCCCCGGGGTCACAATTTCAGCAAAAATCTGAAATTCTCCAATTCTCTCAAAAATGGTCCGTAACTGTTGCAAATTCTCGCCTAAAAGGTTTGGCGGTGGAAACAGAAGGCTTTTTATCATAGGAAATGAAATCAGCCCTCGAAGACAAAACCTGTGAAAAAATAATTTTCTAAGCCCCGGGGTCACAATTTCAGCAAAAATCTGAAATTCTCCAGTTTACTCAAAAATGGTGCCAAACTGTTGCAAATTCTCCCCTGAAAGGTTTTGCGGTGGAAACAGAAGGCTTTTTATCATAGGAAATGAAATCAGCCCTCGAAGACAAAACCTGTGGGAAAAAATTTTTCTAAGCCCCGGGGTCACAATTTCAGCAAAAATCTGAAATTCTCCAGTTTACTCAAAAATGGTGCCAAACTGTTGCAAATTCTCCCCTGAAAGGTTTTGCGGTGGAAACAGAAGGCTTTTTATCATAGGAAATGAAATCAGCCCTCGAAGACAAAACCTGTGGGGAAAAAATTTTCTAAGCCCCGGGGTCACAATTTCAGCAAAAATCTGAAATTCTCCAATTCTCTCAAGAATGGTGCCAAACTGTTGCAAATTCTCCCCTGAAAGGTTTGGCGGTGGAAACAGAAGGCTTTTTATCATAGGAAATGAAATCAGCCCTCGAAGACAAAACCTGTGGAAAAAAAATTTTCTAAGCCCCGGGGTCACAATTAAAGCAAAAATCTGAAATTCTCCAGTTTACTCAAAAATGGTGCCAAACTGTTGCAAATTCTCCCCTGAAAGGTGTGGCGGTGGAAACAGAAGGCTTTTTATCATAGGAAATGAAATCAGCCCTCGAAGACAAAACCTGTGAAAAAAAAAATTTCTAAGCCCCGGGGTCACAATTAGAGCAAAAATCTGAAATTCTCCAGTTTACTCAAAAATGGTGCCAAACTGTTGCAAATTCTCCCCTAAAAGGTTTTGCGGTGGAAACAGAAGGCTTTTTATCATAGGAAATGAAATCAGCCCTCGAAGACAAAACCTGTGGGGAAAAAATTTTCTAAGCCCCGGGGTCACAATTTCAGCAAAAATCTGAAATACTCCAATTCACTCAAAAATGGTGCCACACTGTTCCAAATTCTCCCCTGAAAGGTTTGGCGGTGGAAACAGAAGGCTTTTTATCATAGGAAATGAAATCAGCCCTCGACAACTTAACCTGTGAAAGAAAAATTTTCTAAGCCCCGGGGTCACAATTTCAGCAAAAATCTGAAATTCTCCAGTTCACTCAAAAATGGTCCGAAACTGTTGCAAATTGTCGCCTAAAAGGTTTGGCGGTGGAAACAGAAGGCTTTTTATCATAGGAAATGAAATCAGCCCTCGAAGACAAAACCTGTGAAAAAGAAATTTCTAAGCCTCGGGGTCACAATTTCAGCAAAAATCTGAAATTCTCCAGTTTACTCAAAAATGGTGCCAAACTGTTGCAAATTCTCCCCTGCAAGGTTTGGTTGTGGAAAAAGAATCCTTTTTGTCATAGGAAATGAAATCAGCCCTCAAAGACAAAACCTGTGAAAAAAAAAAATTCTAAGCCCCGGGGTCACAATTTCAGCAAAAATATGAAATTCTCCAGTTTACTCAAAAATGGTGCCAAACTGTTGCAAATTCTCCCCTGAAAGGTTTTGCGGTGGAAAAAGAAGGCTTTTTATCATAGGAAATCAAATCAGCCCTCGAAGACAAAACCTGTGAAAAAAAAATTTCTAAGCCCCGGGGTCACAATTTCAGCAAAAATCTGAAATTCTCCACTTCTCTCAAAAATGGTGCCAAACTGTTGCAAATTCTCCCCTGAAAGGTTTGGTTGTGGAAACAGAAGCCTTTTTGTCATAGGAAATGAAATCAGCCCTCGAAGACAAAACCTGTGAAAAAAAAAATTTCTAAGCCTCGGGGTCACAATTTCAGCAAAAATCTGAAATTCTCCAGTTTACTCAAAAATGGTGCCAAACTGTTGCAAATTCTCCCCTGAAAGGTTTGGTTGTGGAAAAAGAATCCTTTTTGTCATAGGAAATGAAATCAGCCCTCAAAGACAAAACCTGTGGAAAAAAAAAATTCTAAGCCCCGGGGTCACAATTTCAGCAAAAATATGAAATTCTCCAGTTTACTCAAAAATGGTGCCACACTGTTCCAAATTCTCCCCTGAAAGGTTTGGCGGTGGAAACAGAAGGCTTTTTATCATAGGAAATGAAATCAGCCCTCGACAACTTAACCTGTGAAAGAAAAATTTTCTAAGCCCCGGGGTCACAATTTCAGCAAAAATCTGAAATTCTCCAATTCTCTCAAAAATGGTCCGAAACTGTTGCAAATTCTCGCCTAAAAGGTTTGGCGGCGGAAACAGAAGGCTTTTTATCATAGGAAATGAAATCAGCCCTCGACAACTTAACCTGTGAAAGAAATTTTTCTAAGCCCCGGGGTCACAATTTCAGCAAAAATCTGAAATTCTCCAGTTTACTCAAAAGTGGTGCCAAACTGTTGCAAATTCTCCCCTGAAAGGTTTTGCGGTGGAAACAGAAGGCTTTTTATCATAGGAAATGAAATCAGCCCTCAAAGACAAAACCTGTGAGGAAAAAAATTTCTAAGCCCCGGGTCACAATTTCCGCAAAAATCTGAAATTCTCCAATTCTTTGAAAAATGGTGCCAAACTGTTGCAAATTCTCCCCTGAAAGGTTTGGTTGTGGAAACAGAAGGCTTTTTATCATAGGAAATGTAATCAGCCCTCGACAACTTAACCTGTAAAAGAAAAAATTTCTAAGCCCCGGGGTCACAATTTCAGCAAAAATCTGAAATACTCCAATTCACTCAAAAATGGTGCCACACTGTTCCAAATTCTCCCCGGAAAGGTTTGGCGGTGGAAACAGAAGGCTTTTTATCATAGGAAATGAAATCAGCCCTCGACAACTTAACCTGTGAAAGAAAAATTTTCTAAGCTCCGGGGTCACAATTTCAGCAAAAATCTGAAATTCTCCACTTCTCTCAAAAATGGTGCCAAACTGTTGCAAATTCTCCCCTGAAAGGTTTGGTTGTGGAAACAGAATCCTTTTTGTCATAGGAAATGAAATCAGCCCTCAAAGACAAAACCTGTGGGGAAAAAAAATTCTAAGCCCCGGGGTCACAATTTCAGCAAAAATATGAAATTCTCCAGTTTACTCAAAAATGGTGCCAAACTGTTGCAAATTCTCCCCTGAAAGGTTTTGCGGTGGAAAAAGAAGGCTTTTTATCATAGGAAATGAAATCAGCCCTCGAAGACAAAACCTGTGGGGGGGGGGAATTTTCTAAGCCCCGGGGTCACAATTTCAGCAGAAATCTGAAATTCTCCACTTCTCTCAAAAATGGTGCCAAACTGTTGCAAATTCTCCCCTGAAAGGTTTGGTTGTGGAAACAGAAGCCTTTTTGTCATAGGAAATGAAATCAGCCCTCGAAGACAAAACCTGTGGGAAAAAAAAAATTCTAAGCCCCGGGGTCACAATTTCAGCAAAAATCTGAAATACTCCAATTCACTCAAAAATGGTGGCACACTGTTCCAAATTCTCCCCGGAAAGGTTTGGCGGTGGAAACAGAAGGCTTTTTATCATAGGAAATGAAATCAGCCCTCGACAACTTAACCTGTGAAAGAAAAATTTTCTAAGCCCCGGGGTCACAATTTCAGCAAAAATCTGAAATTCTCCAATTCTCTCAAAAATGGTCCGAAATTGTTGCAAATTCTCGCCTAAAAGGTTTGGCGGTGGAAACAGAAGGCTTTTTATCATAGGAAATGAAATCAGCCCTCGAAGACAAAACCTGTGAAAAAAAAATTTCTAAGCCCCGGGGTCACAATTTCAGCAAAAATCTGAAATTCTCCAATTCTCTGAAAAATGGTGCCAAACTGTTGCAAATTCTCCCCTGAAAGGTTTGGTTGTGGAAACAGAAGGCTTTTTATCATAGGAAATGAAATCAGCCTTCGACAACTTAACTTGTAAAACAAAAAATTTCTAAGCCCCGGGGTCACAATTTCAGCAAAAATCTGAAATTCTCCAATTCTCTCAAAAATGGTCCGTAACTGTTGCAAATTCTCGCCTAAAAGGTTTGGCGGTGGAAACAGAAGGCTTTTTATCATAGGAAATGAAATCAGCCCTCGAAGACAAAACCTGTGAAAAAAAAATTTTCTAAGCCCCGGGGTCACAATTTCAGCAAAAATCTGAAATTCTCCAGTTTACTCAAAAATGGTGCCAAACTGTTGCAAATTCTCCCCTGAAAGGTTTTGCGGTGGAAACAGAAGGCTTTTTATCATAGGAAATGAAATCAGCCCTCGAAGACAAAACCTGTGGGGGGAAAAATTTCTAAGCCCCGGGGTCACAATTTCAGCAAAAATCTGAAATTCTCCAGTTTACTCAAAAATGGTGCCAAACTGTTGCAAATTCTCCCCTGAAAGGTTTTGCGGTGGAAACAGATGGCTTTTTATCATAGGAAATGAAATCAGCCCTCGAAGACAAAACCTGGGTCACAATTTCAGCAAAAATCTGAAATTCTCCAATTCACTCAAGAATGGTGCCAAACTGTTGCAAATTCTCCCCTGAAAGGTTTGGTTGTGGAAACAGAAGCCTTTTTGTCATAGGAAATTAAATCAGCCCTCGAAGACAAAACCTATGAAAAAAAAAATTTCTAAGCCCCGGGGTCACAATTTCAGCAAAAATCTGAAATTCTCCAGTTTACTCAAAAATGGTGCCAAACTGTTGCAAATTCTCCCCTGAAAGGTTTTGCGGTGGAAACAGAAGGCTTTTTATCATAGGAAATGAAATCAGCCCTCGAAGACAAAACCTGTGGGGGAAAAAATTTCTAAGCCCCGGGGTCACAATTTCAGCAAAAATCTGAAATTCTCCAGTTTACTCAAAAATGGTGCCAAACTGTTGCAAATTCTCCCCTGAAAGGTTTTGCGGTGGAAACAGAAGGCTTTTTATCATAGGAAATGAAATCAGCCCTCGAAGACAAAACCTGTGGGGGAAAAATTTTGTAAGCCCCGGGGTCACAATTTCAGCAAAAATCTGAAATACTCCAATTCACTCAAAAATGGTGCCAAACTGTTGCAAATTCTCCCCTGAAAGGTTTGGTTGTGGAAACAGAAGCCTTTTTGTCATAGGAAATGAAATCAGCCCTCGAAGACAAAACCTGTGGGGAAAAAAATTTCTAAGCCCCGGGGTCACAATTTCAGCAAAAATCTGAAATACTCCAATTCACTCAAAAATGGTGCCACACTGTTCCAAATTCTCCCCTGAAAGGTTTGGCGGTGGAAACAGAAGGCTTTTTATCATAGGAAATGAAATCAGCCCTCGACAACTTAACCTGTGAAAGAAAAATTTTCTAAGCCCCGGGGTCACAATTTCAGCAAAAATCTGAAATTCTCCAATTCTCTCAAAAATGGTCCGAAACTGTTGCAAATTCTCGCCTAAAAGGTTTGGCGGTGGAAACAAAAGGCTTTTTATCATAGGAAATGAAATCAGCCCTCGAAGACAAAACCTGTGGGGGAAAAATTTTGTAAGCCCCGGGGTCACAATTTCAGCAAAAATCTGAAATTCTCCAATTCTCTCAAAAATGGTCCGAAACCTTTGCAAATTCTTGCCTAAAAGGTTTGGTGGTGGAAACAGAAGGCTTTTTATCATAGGAAATGAAATCAGCCCTCGAAGACAAAACCTGTGAAAAAAAATTTTCTAAGCCCCGGGGTCACAATTTCAGCAAAAATCTGAAATTCTCCAGTTTACTCAAAAATGGTGCCAAACTGTTGCAAATTCTCCCCTGAAAGGTTTTGCGGTGGAAACAGAAGGCTTTTTATCATAGGAAATGAAATCAGCCCTCGAAGACAAAACCTGTGGGAAAAAATTTTTCTAAGCCCCGGGGTCACAATTTCAGCAAAAATCTGAAATTCTCCAGTTTACTCAAAAATGGTGCCAAACTGTTGCAAATTCTCCCCTGAAAGGTTTTGCGGTGGAAACAGAAGGCTTTTTATCATAGGAAATGAAATCAGCCCTCGAAGACAAAACCTGTGGGGAAAAAATTTTCTAAGCCCCGGTGTCACAATTTCAGAAAAATCTGAAATTCTCCAATTCTCTCAAGAATGGTGCCAAACTGTTGCAAATTCTCCCCTGAAAGGTTTGGCGGTGGAAACAGAAGGCTTTTTATCATAGGAAATGAAATCAGCCCTCGAAGACAAAACCTGTGAAAAAAAAAATTTCTAAGCCCCGGGGTCACAATTTCAGCAAAAATCTGAAATTCTCCAGTTTACTCAAAAATGGTGCCAAACTGTTGCAAATTCTCCCCTGAAAGGTTTTGCGGTGGAAACAGAAGGCTTTTTATCATAGGAAATGAAATCAGCCCTCGAAGACAAAACCTGTGGGGAAAAAAATTTCTAAGCCCCGGGGTCACAATTTCAGCAAATATCTGAAATTCTCCAGTTTACTCAAAAATGGTGCCAAACTGTTGCAAATTCTCCCCTGAAAGGTTTTGCGGTGGAAACAAAAGGCTTTTTATCATAGGAAATGAAATCAGCCCTCGAAGACAAAACCTGTGGGGAAAAAATTTTCTAAGCCCCGGGGTCACAATTTCAGCAAAAATCTGAAATACTCCAATTCACTCAAAAATGGTGCCAAACTGTTGCAAATTCTCCCCTGAAAGGTTTGGCGGTGGAAACAGAAGGCTTTTTATCATAGGAAATGAAATCACCCCTCAACAACTTTACCTGTGAAAGAAAAAATTTCTAAGCCCCGGGGTCACAATTTCAGCAAAAATCTGAAATTCTCCAATTCACTCAAAAATGGTGCCAAACTGTTGCAAATTCTCCCCTGAAAGGTTTGGTTGTGGAAACAGACGGCTTTTTATCATAGGAAATGAAATCAGCCCTCGGCAACTTAACCTGTAAAAGAAAAAATTTCTAAGCCCCGGAGTCACAATTTCAGCAAAAATCTGAAATTCTCCAATTCTCTCAAAAATGGTCCGAAACTGTTGCACATTCTCGCCTAAAAGGTTTGGCGGTGGAAACAGAAGGCTTTTTATCATAGGAAATGATATCAGCCCTCGAAGACAAAACTTGTGAAAAAAAATTTTCTAAGCCCCGGGGTCACAATTTCAGCAAAAATCTGAAATTCTCCAGTTTACTCAAAAATGGTGCCACACTGTTCCAAATTCTCCCCTGAAAGGTTTGGCAGTGGAAACAGAAGGCTTTTTATCATAGGAAATGAAATCAGCCGTCGAAGACAAAACCTGGGGGGGGGGAATTTTCTAAGCCCCGGGGTCACAATTTCAGCAAAAATCTGAAATTCTCCAATTCTCTCAAAAATGGTCCGTAACTGTTGCAAATTCTTGCCTAAAAGGTTTGGCGGTGGAAACAAAAGGCTTTTTATCATAGGAAATGAAATCAGCCCTCGAAGACAAAACCTGTGGGGGGAAAATTTTGTAAGCCCCGGGGTCACAATTTCAGCAAAAATCTGAAATACTCCAATTCACTCAAAAATGGTGCCAAACTGTTGCAAATTCTCCCCTGAAAGGTTTGGTTGTGGAAACAGAAGCCTTTTTGTCATAGGAAATGAAATCAGCCCTCGAAGACAAAACCTGTGAAAAAAAAACTTTCTAAGCCCCGGGGTCACAATTTCAGCAAAAATCTGAAATTCTCCAATTCTCTCAAAAATGGTCCGTAACTGTTGCAAATTCTTGCCTAAAAGGTTTGGCGGTGGAAACAAAAGGCTTTTTATCATAGGAAATGAAATCAGCCCTCGAAGACAAAACCTGTGAAAGAAAAATTTTCTAAGCCCCGGGGTCACAATTTCAGCAAAAATCTGAAATTCTCCAATTCTCTCAAAAATGGTCCGAAACTGTTGCAAATTCTCGCCTAAAAGGTTTGGCGGCGGAAACAGAAGGCTTTTTATCATAGGAAATGAAATCAGCCCTCGACAACTTAACCTGTGAAAGAAATTTTTCTAAGCCCCGGGGTCACAATTTCAGCAAAAATCTGAAATTCTCCAGTTTACTCAAAAGTGGTGCCAAACTGTTGCAAATTCTCCCCTGAAAGGTTTTGCGGTGGAAACAGAAGGCTTTTTATCATAGGAAATGAAATCAGCCCTCGAAGACAAAACCTGTGAGGAAAAAAATTTCTAAGCCCCGGGTCACAATTTCCGCAAAAATCTGAAATTCTCCAATTCTTTGAAAAATGGTGCCAAACTGTTGCAAATTCTCCCCTGAAAGGTTTGGTTGTGGAAACAGAAGGCTTTTTATCATAGGAAATGTAATCAGCCCTCGACAACTTAACCTGTAAAAGAAAAAATTTCTAAGCCCCGGGGTCACAATTTCAGCAAAAATCTGAAATACTCCAATTCACTCAAAAATGGTGCCACACTGTTCCAAATTCTCCCCGGAAAGGTTTGGCGGTGGAAACAGAAGGCTTTTTATCATAGGAAATGAAATCAGCCCTCGACAACTTAACCTGTGAAAGAAAAATTTTCTAAGCTCCGGGGTCACAATTTCAGCAAAAATCTGAAATTCTCCACTTCTCTCAAAAATGGTGCCAAACTGTTGCAAATTCTCCCCTGAAAGGTTTGGTTGTGGAAACAGAATCCTTTTTGTCATAGGAAATGAAATCAGCCCTCAAAGACAAAACCTGTGGGGAAAAAAAATTCTAAGCCCCGGGGTCACAATTTCAGCAAAAATATGAAATTCTCCAGTTTACTCAAAAATGGTGCCAAACTGTTGCAAATTCTCCCCTGAAAGGTTTTGCGGTGGAAAAAGAAGGCTTTTTATCATAGGAAATGAAATCAGCCCTCGAAGACAAAACCTGTGGGGGGGGGGAATTTTCTAAGCCCCGGGGTCACAATTTCAGCAGAAATCTGAAATTCTCCACTTCTCTCAAAAATGGTGCCAAACTGTTGCAAATTCTCCCCTGAAAGGTTTGGTTGTGGAAACAGAAGCCTTTTTGTCATAGGAAATGAAATCAGCCCTCGAAGACAAAACCTGTGAAAAAAAAAAATTCTAAGCCCCGGGGTCACAATTTCAGCAAAAATCTGAAATACTCCAATTCACTCAAAAATGGTGGCACACTGTTCCAAATTCTCCCCGGAAAGGTTTGGCGGTGGAAACAGAAGGCTTTTTATCATAGGAAATGAAATCAGCCCTCGACAACTTAACCTGTGAAAGAAAAATTTTCTAAGCCCCGGGGTCACAATTTCAGCAAAAATCTGAAATTCTCCAATTCTCTCAAAAATGGTCCGAAATTGTTGCAAATTCTCGCCTAAAAGGTTTGGCGGTGGAAACAGAAGGCTTTTTATCATAGGAAATCAAATCAGCCCTCGAAGACAAAACCTGTGAAAAAAAAATTTCTAAGCCCCGGGGTCACAATTTCAGCAAAAATCTGAAATTCTCCAATTCTCTGAAAAATGGTGCCAAACTGTTGCAAATTCTCCCCTAAAAGGTTTGGTTGTGGAAACAGAAGGCTTTTTATCATAGGAAATGAAATCAGCCTTCGACAACTTAACTTGTAAAAGAAAAAATTTCTAAGCCCCGGGGTCACAATTTCAGCAAAAATCTGAAATTCTCCAATTCTCTCAAAAATGGTCCGTAACTGTTGCAAATTCTCGCCTAAAAGGTTTGGCGGTGGAAACAGAAGGCTTTTTATCGTAGGAAATGAAATCAGCCCTCGAAGACAAAACCTGTGAAAAAAAAATTTTCTAAGCCCCGGGGTCACAATTTCAGCAAAAATCTGAAATTCTCCAGTTTACTCAAAAATGGTGCCAAACTGTTGCAAATTCTCCCCTGAAAGGTTTTGCGGTGGAAACAGAAGGCTTTTTATCATAGGAAATGAAATCAGCCCTCGAAGACAAAACCTGTGGGGGAAAAAATTTCTAAGCCCCGGGGTCACAATTTCAGCAAAAATCTGAAATTCTCCAGTTTACTCAAAAATGGTGCCAAACTGTTGCAAATTCTCCCCTGAAAGGTTTTGCGGTGGAAACAGATGGCTTTTTATCATAGGAAATGAAATCAGCCCTCGAAGACAAAACCTGGGTCACAATTTCAGCAAAAATCTGAAATTCTCCAATTCACTCAAGAATGGTGCCAAACTGTTGCAAATTCTCCCCTGAAAGGTTTGGTTGTGGAAACAGAAGCCTTTTTGTCATAGGAAATTAAATCAGCCCTCGAAGACAAAACCTATGAAAAAAAAATTTTCTAAGCCCCGGGGTCACAATTTCAGCAAAAATCTGAAATTCTCCAGTTTACTCAAAAATGGTGCCAAACTGTTGCAAATTCTCCCCTGAAAGGTGTGGCGGTGGAAACAGAAGGCTTTTTATCATAGGAAATGAAATCAGCCCTCGAAGACAAAACCTGTGGGGGAAAAAATTTCTAAGCCCCGGGGTCACAATTTCAGCAAAAATCTGAAATTCTCCAGTTTACTCAAAAATGGTGCCAAACTGTTGCAAATTCTCCCCTGAAAGGTTTTGCGGTGGAAACAGAAGGCTTTTTATCATAGGAAATGAAATCAGCCCTCGAAGACAAAACCTGTGGGGGAAAAATTTTGTAAGCCCCGGGGTCACAATTTCAGCAAAAATCTGAAATACTCCAATTCACTCAAAAATGGTGCCAAACTGTTGCAAATTCTCCCCTGAAAGGTTTGGTTGTGGAAACAGAAGCCTTTTTGTCATAGGAAATGAAATCAGCCCTCGAAGACAAAACCTGTGGGGAAAAAAATTTCTAAGCCCCGGGGTCACAATTTCAGCAAAAATCTGAAATACTCCAATTCACTCAAAAATGGTGCCACACTGTTCCAAATTCTCCCCTGAAAGGTTTGGCGGTGGAAACAGAAGGCTTTTTATCATAGGAAATGAAATCAGCCCTCGACAACTTAACCTGTGAAAGAAAAATTTTCTAAGCCCCGGGGTCACAATTTCAGCAAAAATCTGAAATTCTCCAATTCTCTCAAAAATGGTCCGAAACTGTTGCAAATTCTCGCCTAAAAGGTTTGGCGGTGGAAACAAAAGGCTTTTTATCATAGGAAATGAAATCAGCCCTCGAAGACAAAACCTGTGGGGGAAAAATTTTGTAAGCCCCGGGGTCACAATTTCAGCAAAAATCTGAAATTCTCCAATTCTCTCAAAAATGGTCCGAAACCTTTGCAAATTCTTGCCTAAAAGGTTTGGTGGTGGAAACAGAAGGCTTTTTATCATAGGAAATGAAATCAGCCCTCGAAGACAAAACCTGTGAAAAAAAATTTTCTAAGCCCCGGGGTCACAATTTCAGCAAAAATCTGAAATTCTCCAATTCTCTGAAAAATGGTGCCAAACTGTTGCAAATTCTCCCCTGAAAGGTTTGGTTGTGGAAACAGAAGGCTTTTTATCATAGGAAATGAAATCAGCCTTCGACAACTTAACTTGTAAAAGAAAAAATTTCTAAGCCCCGGGGTCACAATTTCAGCAAAAATCTGAAATTCTCCAATTCTCTCAAAAATGGTCCGTAACTGTTGCAAATTCTCGCCTAAAAGGTTTGGCGGTGGAAACAAAAGGCTTTTTATCATAGGAAATGAAATCAGCCCTCGAAGACCAAACCTGTGGGGGGAAAATTTTGTAAGCCCCGGGGTCACAATTTCAGCAAAAATCTGAAATACTCCAATTCACTCAAAAATGGTGCCAAACTGTTGCAAATTCTCCCCTGAAAGGTTTGGTTGTGGAAACAGAAGCCTTTTTGTCATAGGAAATGAAATCAGCCCTCGAAGACAAAACCTGTGAAAAAAAAACTTTCTAAGCCCCGGGGTCACAATTTCAGCAAAAATCTGAAATACTCCAATTCACTCAAAAATGGTGCCACACTGTTCCAAATTCTCCCCTGAAAGGTTTGGCGGTGGAAACAGAAGGCTTTTTATCATAGGAAATGAAATCAGCCCTCGACAACTTAACCTGTGAAAGAAAAATTTTCTTAGCCCCGGGGTCACAATTTCAGCAAAAATCTGAAATTCTCCAATTCTCTCAAAAATGGTCCGAAACTGTTGCAAATTCTCGCCTAAAAGGTTTGGCGGTGGAAACAAAAGGCTTTTTATCATAGGAAATGAAATCAGCCCTCGAAGACAAAACCTGTGAAAAAATAATTTTCTAAGCCCCGGGGTCACAATTTCAGCAAAAATCTGAAATTCTCCAGTTTACTCAAAAATGGTGCCAAACTGTTGCAAATTCTCCCCTGAAAGGTTTTGCGGTGGAAACAGAAGGCTTTTTATCATAGGAAATGAAATCAGCCCTCGAAGACAAAACCTGTGGGGAAAAAATTTTCTAAGCCCCGGGGTCACAATTTCAGCAAAAATCTGAAATTCTCCAATTCTCTCAAGAATGGTGCCAAACTGTTGCAAATTCTCCCCTGAAAGGTTTGGCGGTGGAAACAGAAGGCTTTTTATCATAGGAAATGAAATCAGCCCTCGAAGACAAAACCTGTGAAAAAAAAATTTTCTAAGCCCCGGGGTCACAATTAAAGCAAAAATCTGAAATTCTCCAGTTTACTCAAAAATGGTGCCAAACTGTTGCAAATTCTCCCCTGAAAGGTGTGGCGGTGGAAACAGAAGGCTTTTTATCATAGGAAATGAAATCAGCCCTCGAAGACAAAACCTGTGAAAAAAAAAATTTCTAAGCCCCGGGGTCACAATTAGAGCAAAAATCTGAAATTCTCCAGTTTACTCAAAAATGGTGCCAAACTGTTGCAAATTCTCCCCTGAAAGGTTTTGCGGTGGAAACAGAAGGCTTTTTATCATAGGAAATGAAATCACCCCTCAACAACTTTACCTGTGAAAGAAAAAATTTCTAAGCCCCGGGGTCACAATTTCAGCAAAAATCTGAAATTCTCCAATTCTCTCAAAAATGGTTCCAAACTGTTGCAAATTCTCCCCTGAAAGGTGTGGCGGTGGAAACAGAAGGCTTTTTATCATAGGAAATGAAATCAGCCCTCGAAGACAAAACCTGTGGGGGGGGAATTTTGTAAGCCCCGGGGTCACAATTTCAGCAAAAATCTGAAATACTCCAATTCACTCAAAAATGGTGCCAAACTGTTGCAAATTCTCCCCTGAAAGGTTTGGCGGTGGAAACAGAAGGCTTTTTATCATAGGAAATGAAATCACCCCTCAACAACTTTACCTGTGAAAGAAAAAATTTCTAAGCCCCGGGGTCACAATTTCAGCAAAAATCTGAAATTCTCCAATTCTCTCAAAAATGGTCCGTAACTGTTGCAAATTCTCGCCTAAAACGTTTGGCGGTGGAAACAGAAGGCTTTTTATCATAGGAAATGAAATCAGCCCTCGAAGACAAAACCTGTGAAAAAAAAATTTTCTAAGCCCCGGGGTCACAATTTCAGCAAAAATCTGAAATTCTCCAGTTTACTCAAAAATGGTGCCAAACTGTTGCAAATTCTCCCCTGAAAGGTTTTGCGGTGGAAACAGAAGGCTTTTTATCATAGGAAATGAAATCAGCCCTCGAAGACAAAACCTGTGGGAAAAAAATTTTCTAAGCCCCGGGGTCACAATTTCAGCAAAAATCTGAAATTCTCCAGTTTACTCAAAAATGGTGCCAAACTGTTGCAAATTCTCCCCTGAAAGGTTTTGCGGTGGAAACAGAAGGCTTTTTATCATAGGAAATGAAATCAGCCCTCGAAGACAAAACCTGTGGGGAAAAAATTTTCTAAGCCCCGGGGTCACAATTTCAGCAAAAATCTGAAATTCTCCAATTCTCTCAAGAATGGTGCCAAACTGTTGCAAATTCTCCCCTGAAAGGTTTGGCGGTGGAAACAGAAGGCTTTTTATCATAGGAAATGAAATCAGCCCTCGAAGACAAAACCTGTGAAAAAAAAAAATTCTAAGCCCCGGGGTCACAATTTCAGCAAAAATCTGAAATTCTCCAGTTTACTCAAAAATGGTGCCAAACTGTTGCAAATTCTCCCCTGAAAGGTTTTGCGGTGGAAACAGAAGGCTTTTTATCATAGGAAATGAAATCAGCCCTCGAAGACAAAACCTGTGGGGAAAAAAATTTCTAAGCCCCGGGGTCACAATTTCAGCAAAAATCTGAAATTCTCCAGTTTACTCAAAAATGGTGCCAAACTGTTGCAAATTCTCCCCTGAAAGGTTTTGCGGTGGAAACAAAAGGCTTTTTATCATAGGAAATGAAATCAGCCCTCGAAGACAAAACCTGTGGGGAAAAAATTTTCTAAGCCCCGGGGTCACAATTTCAGCAAAAATCTGAAATACTCCAATTCACTCAAAAATGGTGCCAAACTGTTGCAAATTCTCCCCTGAAAGGTTTGACGGTGGAAACAGAAGGCTTTTTATCATAGGAAATGAAATCACCCCTCAACAACTTTACCTGTGAAAGAAAAAATTTCTAAGCCCCGGGGTCACAATTTCAGCAAAAATCTGAAATTCTCCAATTCACTCAAAAATGGTGCCAAACTGTTGCAAATTCTCCCCTGAAAGGTTTGGTTGTGGAAACAGACGGCTTTTTATCATAGGAAATGAAATCAGCCCTCGGCAACTTAACCTGTAAAAGAAAAAATTTCTAAGCCCCGGAGTCACAATTTCAGCAAAAATCTGAAATTCTCCAATTCTCTCAAAAATGGTCCGAAACTGTTGCAAATTCTCGCCTAAAAGGTTTGGCGGTGGAAACAGAAGGCTTTTTATCATAGGAAATGATATCAGCCCTCGAAGACAAAACCTGTGAAAAAAAATTTTCTAAGCCCCGGGGTCACAATTTCAGCAAAAATCTGAAATTCTCCAGTTTACTCAAAAATGGTGCCACACTGTTCCAAATTCTCCCCTGAAAGGTTTGGCAGTGGAAACAGAAGGTTTTTTATCATAGGAAATGAAATCAGCCGTCGAAGACAAAACCTGTGGGGGGAAAATTTTCTAAGCCCCGGGGTCACAATTTCAGCAAAAATCTGAAATTCTCCAATTCTCTCAAAAATGGTCCGTAACTGTTGCAAATTCTTGCCTAAAAGGTTTGGCGGTGGAAACAAAAGGCTTTTTATCATAGGAAATGAAATCAGCCCTCGAAGACAAAACCTGTGGGGGAAAAATTTTGTAAGCCCCGGGGTCACAATTTCAGCAAAAATCTGAAATACTCCAATTCACTCAAAAATGGTGCCAAACTGTTGCAAATTCTCCCCTGAAAGGTTTGGTTGTGGAAACAGAAGCCTTTTTGTCATAGGAAATGAAATCAGCCCTCGAAGACAAAACCTGTGAAAAAAAAAAATTCTAAGCCCCGGGGTCACAATTTCAGCAAAAATCTGAAATACTCCAATTCACTCAAAAATGGTGCCACACTGTTCCAAATTCTCCCCTGAAAGGTTTGGCGGTGGAAACAGAAGGCTTTTTATCATAGGAAATGAAATCAGCCCTCGACAACTTAACCTGTGAAAGAAAAATTTTCTTAGCCCCGGGGTCACAATTTCAGCAAAAATCTGAAATTCTCCAATTCTCTCAAAAATGGTCCGAAACTGTTGCAAATTCTCGCCTAAAAGGTTTGGCGGTGGAAACAAAAGGCTTTTTATCATAGGAAATGAAATCAGCCCTCGAAGACAAAACCTGTGGGGGGGAAATTTTGTAAGCCCCGGGGTCACAATTTCAGCAAAAATCTGAAATACTCCAATTCACTCAAAAATGGTGCCAAACTGTTGCAAATTCTCCCCTGAAAGGTTTGGCGGTGGAAACAGAAGGCTTTTTATCATAGGAAATGAAATCACCCCTCAACAATTTTACCTGTGAAAGAAAAAATTTCTAAGCCCCGGGGTCACAATTTCAGCAAAAATCTGAAATTCTCCAATTCTCTCAAAAATGGTCCGTAACTGTTGCAAATTCTCGCCTAAAAGGTTTGGCGGTGGAAACAGAAGGCTTTTTATCATAGGAAATGAAATCAGCCCTCGAAGACAAAACCTGTGAAAAAATAATTTTCTAAGCCCCGGGGTCACAATTTCAGCAAAAATCTGAAATTCTCCAGTTTACTCAAAAATGGTGCCAAACAGTTGCAAATTCTCCCCTGAAAGGTTTTGCGGTGGAAACAGAAGGCTTTTTATCATAGGAAATGAAATCAGCCCTCGAAGACAAAACCTGTGGGGGAAAAATTTTCTAAGCCCCGGGGTCACAATTTCAGCAAAAATCTGAAACTCTCCAATTCTCTCAAAAATGGTGCCAAACTGTTGCAAATTCTCCCCTGAAAGGTTTGGCGGTGGAAACAGAAGGCTTTTTATCATAGGAAATGAAATCAGCCCTCGAAGACAAAACCTGTGGGGGGAAAAATTTTCTTATCCCTGGGGTCACAATTTCAGCAAAAATCTGAAATTCTCCAATTCTCTGACAAATGGTGCCAAACTGTTGCAAATTCTGCCCTGAAAGGTTTGGTTGTGGAAACAGAAGGCTTTTTATCATAGGAAATGAAATCAGCCCTCGGCAACTTAACCTGTAAAAGAAAAAATTTCTAAGCCCCGGAGTCACAATTTCAGCAAAAATCTGAAATTCTCCAATTCTCTCAAAAATGATCCGAAACTGTTGCAAATTCTCGCCTAAAAGGTTTGGCTGTGGAAACAGAAGGCTTTTTATCATGGGAAATGAAATCAGCCCTCGAAGACAAAACCTGTGAAAAAAATTTTTCTAAGCCCCGGGGTCACAATTTCAGCAAAAATATGAAATTCTCCAGTTTACTCAAAAATGGTGCCAAACTGTTGCAAATTCTCCCCTGAAAGGTTTTGCGATGGAAAAAGAAGGCTTTTTATCAAAGGAAATGAAATCAGACCTCGAAGACAAAACCTGTGAGGAAAAAAATTTCTAAGCCCCGGGTCACAATTTCAGCAAAAATCTGAAATTCTCCACTTCTCTCAAAAATGGTGCCAAACTGTTGCAAATATTCCCCTGAAAGGTTTGGTTGTGGAAACAGAAGCCTTTTTGTCATAGGAAAAGAAATCAGCCCTCGAAGACAAAACCTGTGGAAAAAAAAACTTCTAAGCCCCGGGGTCACAATTTCAGCAAAAATCTGAAATACTCCAATTCACTCAAAAATGTTTCCACACTGTTCCAAATTCTCCCCTGAAAGGTTTGGCGGTGGAAACAGAAGGCTTTTTATCATAGGAAATGAAATTAGCCCTCGACAACTTAACCTGTGAAAGATATATTTTCTAAGCCCCGGGGTCACAATTTCAGCCAAAATCTGAACTTCTCCAGTTTACTCAAAAATAGTGCCACACTGTTCCAAATTCTCCCCTGAAAGGTTTGGTTGTGGAAACAGAAGGCTTTTTATCATAGGAAATGAAATGAGCCCTCGAAGACAAAACCTGTGAAAAAAATTTTTCTAAGCCCCGGGGTCACAATTTCAGCAAAAATCTCAACTTCTCCAGTTTACTCAAAAATGGTGCCACACTGTTCCAAATTCTCCCCTGAAAGGTTTGGTTGTGGAAACAGAAGGCTTTTTATCATAGGAAATGAAATCAGCCCTCGAAGACAAAACCTGTGAAAGAAAAATTTTCTAAGCCCCGGGGTCACAATTTCAGCAAATATCTGAACTTCTCCAGTTTACTAAAAAATGGTGCCAAACTGTTGCAAATTCTCCCCTGAAAGGATTGGCGGTGGAAACAGAAGGCTTTTTATCATAGGAAATGAAATCAGCCCTCGACAACTTAACCTGTAAAAGAAAAATTTTCTAAGCCCCGGGGTCACAATTTCAGCAAAAATCTGAAATTCTCCAATTCTCTCAAAAATGGTCCGAAACTGTTGCAAATTCTCGCCTAAAAGGTTTTGCGGTGGAAACAGAAGGCTTTTTATCATAGGAAATGAAATCAGCCCTCGAAGACAAAACCTGTGAAAAAAAAATTTCTAAGCCCCGGGGTCACAATTTCAGCAAAAATCTGAAATTCTCCAGTTTACTCAAAAATGGTGCCAAACAGTTGCAAATTCTCCCCTGAAAGGTTTTGCGGTGGAAACAGAAGGCTTTTTATCATAGGAAATGAAATCAGCCCTCGAAGACAAAACCTGTGAAAGAAAAATTTTCGAAGCCCCGGGGTCACAATTTCAGCAAATATCTGAATTTCTCCAGTTTACTAAAAAATGGTGCCAAACTGTTGCAAATTCTCCCCTGAAAGGTTTGGCGGTGGAAACAGAAGGCTTTTTATCATAGGAAATGAAATTAGCCCTCGACAACTTAACCTGTGAAAGATATATTTTCTAAGCCCCGGGGTCACAATTTCAGCAAAAATCTGAACTTCTCCAGTTTACTCAAAAATGGTGCCACACTGTTCCAAATTCTCCCCTGAAAGGTTTGGTTGTGGAAACAGAAGGCTTTTTATCATAGGAAATGAAATGAGCCCTCGAAGACAAAACCTGTGAAAAAAATTTTTCTAAGCCCCGGGGTCACAATTTCAGCAAAAATCTGAACTTCTCCAGTTTACTCAAAAATGGTGCCACACTGTTCCAAATTCTCCCCTGAAAGGTTTGGTTGTGGAAACAGAAGGCTTTTTATCATAGGAAATGAAATCAGCCCTCGAAGACAAAACCTGTGAAAGAAAAATTTTCTAAGCCCCGGGGTCACAATTTCAGCAAATATCTGAATTTCTCCAGTTTACTAAAAAATGGTGCCAAACTGTTGCAAATTCTCCCCTGAAAGGTTTGGCGGTGGAAACAGAAGGCTTTTTATCATAGGAAATGAAATCAGCCCTCGACAACTTAACCTGTGAAAGAAAAATTTTCTAAGCCCCGGGGTCACAATTTCAGCAAAAATCTGAAATTCTCCAATTCTCTCAAAAATGGTCCGAAACTGTTGCAAATTCTCGCCTAAAAGGTTTGGCGGTGGAAACAGAAGGCTTTTTATCATAGGAAATGAAATCAGCCCTCGAAGACAAAACCTGTGAAAAAAAAATTTCTAAGCCCCGGGGTCACAATTTCAGCAAAAATCTGAAATTCTCCAGTTTACTCAAAAATGGTGCCAAACAGTTGCAAATTCTCCCCTGAAAGGTTTTGCGGTGGAAACAGAAGGCTTTTTATCATAGGAAATGAAATCAGCCCTCGAAGACAAAACCTGTGAAAGAAAAATTTTCGAAGCCCCGGGGTCACAATTTCAGCAAATATCTGAATTTCTCCAGTTTACTAAAAAATGGTGCCAAACTGTTGCAAATTCTCCCCTGAAAGGTTTGGCGGTGGAAACAGAAGGCTTTTTATCATAGGAAATGAAATCAGCCCTCGACAACTTAACGTGTGAAAGAAAAATTTTCTAAGCCCCGGGGTCACAATTTCAGCAAAAATCTGAAATTCTCCAATTCTCTCAAAAATGGTCCGAAACTGTTGTAAATTGTCGCCTAAAAGGTTTGGCGGTGGAAACAGAAGGCTTTTTATCATAGGAAATGAAATCAGCCCTCGAAGACAAAACCTGTGAAAAAAAAATTTCTAAGCCCCGGGGTCACAATTTCAGCAAAAATCTGAAATTCTCCAGTTTACTCAAAAATGGTGCCAAACAGTTGCAAATTTTCCCCTGAAAGGTTTTGCGGTGGAAACAGAAGGCTTTTTATCATAGGAAATGAAATCAGCCCTCGAAGACAAAACCTGTGGGGAAAAAATTTCTAAGCCCCGGGGTCACAATTTCAGCAAAAATCTGAAATTCTCCAGTTTACTCAAAAATGGTGCCAAACTGTTGCAAATTCTCCCCTGAAAGGTTTTGCGGTGGAAACAGAAGGCTTTTTATCATAGGAAATGAAATCAGCCCTCGAAGACAAAACCTGTGAAAGAAAAATTTTCTAAGCCCCGGGGTCAAAATTTCAGCAAAAATCTGAAATTCTCCAGTTTACTAAAAAATGGTGCCAAACTGTTGCAAATTCTCCCCTGAAAGGTTTGGCGGTGGAAACAGAAGGCTTTTTATCATAGGAAATGAAATCAGCCCTCGACAACTTAACCTGTAAAACAAAAAATTTCTAAGCCTCGGAGTCACAATTACAGCAAAAATCTGAAATTCTCCAGTTTACTCAAAAATGGTGCCAAACAGTTGCAAATTCTCCCCTGAAAGGTTTTGCGGTGGAAAAAGAAGGCTTTTTATCATAGGAAATGAAATCAGCCCTCGAAGACAAAACCTGTGGGGAAAAATTTTTCTAAGCCCCGGGGTCACAATTTCCGCAAAAATCTGAAATTCTCCAATTCACTCAAAAATGGTGCCAAACTGTTGCAAATTCTCCCCTGAAAGGTTTTGCGGTGGAAACAGAAGGCTTTTTATCATAGGAAATGAAATCAGCCCTCGAAGACAAAACCTGTGAAAAAAAAAATTTCTAAGCCCCGGGGTCACAATTTCAGCAAAAATCTGAAATTCTCCAGTTCACTCAAGAATGGTGCCAAACTGTTGCAAATTCTCCCCTGAAAGGTTTGGCGGTGGAAAAAGAAGGCTTTTTATCATAGGAAATGAAATCAGCCCTTGAAGACAAAACCTGTGAAAAAAAAAAATTTCTAAGCCCCGGGGTCACAATTTCAGCAAAAATCTGAAATTCTCCAATTCTCTGAAAAATGGTGCCAAACTGTTGCAAATTCTCCCCTGAAAGGTTTGGTTGTGAAAACAGAAGGCTTTTTATCATAGGAAATGAAATCAGCCCTCGACAACTTAACCTGTAAAACAAAAAATTTCTAAGCCTCGGAGTCACAATTTCAGCAAAAATCTGAAATTCTCCAATTCTCTCAAAAATGGTCCGAAACTTTTGCAAATTCTTGCCTAAAAGGTTTGGTGGTGGAAACAGAAGGCTTTTTATCATAGGAAATGAAATCAGCCCTCGAAGACAAAACCTGTGAAAAAAAATTTTCTAAGCCCCGGGGTCACAATTTCAGCAAAAATCTGAAATTCTCCAGTTTACTCAAAAATGGTGCCAAACTGTTGCAAATTCTCCCCTGAAAGGTTTTGCGGTGGAAACAGAAGGCTTTTTATCATAGGAAATGAAATCAGCCCTCGACAACTTAACCTGTGAAAGAAAAATTTTCTAAGCCCCGGGGTCACAATTTCAGCAAAAATCTGAAATTCTCCAATTCTCTCAAAAATGGTGCCAAACTGTTGCAAATTCTCCCCTGAAAGGTTTGGCGGTGGAAACAGAAGGCTTTTTATCATAGGAAATGAAATCAGCCCTCGAAGACAAAACCTGTGGGGGAAACATTTTCTAAGCCCCGGGGTCACAATTTCAGCAAAAATCTGAAATTCTCCAATTCTCTCAAAAATGGTGCCACACTGTTCCAAATTCTACCCTGAAAGGTTTGGCGGTGGAAACAGAAGGCTTTTTATCATAGGAAATGAAATCAGCCCTCGAAGACAAAACCTGTGAAAAAAAAATTTTCTAAGCCCCGGGGTCACAATTTCAGCAAAAATCTGAAATTCTCCAATTCTCTCAAAAATGGTCCGAAACTGTTGCAAATTCTCGCCTGAAAGGTTTGGCGGTGGAAACAGAAGGCTTTTTATCATAGGAAATGAAATCAGCCCTCGAAGACAAAACCTGTGGGGGGAAAAATTTCTAAGCCCCGGGGTCACAATTTCAGCAAAAATCTGAAATTCTCCAATTCACTCAAGAATGGTGCCAAACTGTTGCAAATTCTCCCCTGAAAGGTTTGGCGGTGGAAACAGAAGGCTTTTTATCATAGGAAATGAAATCAGCCCTCGAAGACAAAACCTGTGAAAAAAAAATTTCTAAGCCCCGGGGTCACAATTTCAGCAAAAATCTGAAATTCTCCAGTTTACTCAAAAATGGTGCCAAACTGTTGCAAATTCCCCCCTGAAAGGTTTTGCGGTGGAAACAGAAGGCTTTTTATCATAGGAAATGAAATCAGCCGTCGAAGACAAAACCTGTGGGCGGGAAATTTTCTAAGCCCCGGGGTCACAATTTCAGCAAAAATCTGAAATTCTCCAGTTTACTCAAAAATGGTGCCAAACAGTTGCAAATTCTCCCCTGAAAGGTTTTGCGGTGGAAACAGAAGGCTTTTTATCATAGGAAATGAAATCAGCCCTCGAAGACAAAACCTGTGGGGAAAAAATTTTCTAAGCCCCGGGGTCACAATTTCAGCAAAAATCTGAAACTCTCCAATTCTCTCAAAAATGGTGCCAAACTGTTGCAAATTCTCCCCTGAAAGGTTTGGCGGTGGAAACAGAAGGCTTTTTATCATAGGAAATGAAATCAGCCCTCGAAGACAAAACCTGTGGGGGAAAAAATTTTCTTATCCCTGGGGTCACAATTTCAGCAAAAATCTGAAATTCTCCAATTCTCTGACAAATGGTGCCAAACTGTTGCAAATTCTCCCCTGAAAGGTTTGGTTGTGGAAACAGAAGGCTTTTTATCATAGGAAATGAAATCAGCCCTCGGCAACTTAACCTGTAAAAGAAAAAATTTCTAAGCCCCGGAGTCACAATTTCAGCAAAAATCTGAAATTCTCCAATTCTCTCAAAAATGATCCGAAACTGTTGCAAATTCTCGCCTAAAAGGTTTGGCTGTGGAAACAGAAGGCTTTTTATCATGGGAAATGAAATCAGCCCTCGAAGACAAAACCTGTGAAAAAAATTTTTCTAAGCCCCGGGGTCACAATTTCAGCAAAAATATGAAATTCTCCAGTTTACTCAAAAATGGTGCCAAACTGTTGCAAATTCTCCCCTGAAAGGTTTTGCGATGGAAAAAGAAGGCTTTTTATCAAAGGAAATGAAATCAGACCTCGAAGACAAAACATGTGAGGAAAAAAATTTCTAAGCCCCGGGTCACAATTTCAGCAAAAATCTGAAATTCTCCACTTCTCTCAAAAATGGTGCCAAACTGTTGCAAATATTCCCCTGAAAGGTTTGGTTGTGGAAACAGAAGCCTTTTTGTCATAGGAAAAGAAATCAGCCCTCGAAGACAAAACCTGTGGGAAAAAAAACTTCTAAGCCCCGGGGTCACAATTTCAGCAAAAATCTGAAATACTCCAATTCACTCAAAAATGTTTCCACACTGTTCCAAATTCTCCCCTGAAAGGTTTGGCGGTGGAAACAGAAGGCTTTTTATCATAGGAAATGAAATTAGCCCTCGACAACTTAACCTGTGAAAGATATATTTTCTAAGCCCCGGGGTCACAATTTCAGCAAAAATCTGAACTTCTCCAGTTTACTCAAAAATGGTGCCACACTGTTCCAAATTCTCCCCTGAAAGGTTTGGTTGTGGAAACAGAAGGCTTTTTATCATAGGAAATGAAATGAGCCCTCGAAGACAAAACCTGTGAAAAAATTTTTTCTAAGCCCCGGGGTCACAATTTCAGCAAAAATCTGAACTTCTCCAGTTTACTCAAAAATGGTGCCACACTGTTCCAAATTCTCCCCTGAAAGGTTTGGTTGTGGAAACAGAAGGCTTTTTATCATAGGAAATGAAATCAGCCCTCGAAGACAAAACCTGTGAAAGAAAAATTTTCTAAGCCCCGGGGTCACAATTTCAGCAAATATCTGAATTTCTCCAGTTTACTAAAAAATGGTGCCAAACTGTTGCAAATTCTCCCCTGAAAGGTTTGGCGGTGGAAACAGAAGGCTTTTTATCATAGGAAATGAAATCAGCCCTCGACAACTTAACCTGTGAAAGAAAAATTTTCTAAGCCCCGGGGTCACAATTTCAGCAAAAATCTGAAATTCTCCAATTCTCTCAAAAATGGTCCGAAACTGTTGCAAATTCTCGCCTAAAAGGTTTGGCGGTGGAAACAGAAGGCTTTTTATCATAGGAAATGAAATCAGCCCTCGAAGACAAAACCTGTGAAAAAAAAATTTCTAAGCCCCGGGGTCACAATTTCAGCAAAAATCTGAAATTCTCCAGTTTACTCAAAAATGGTGCCAAACAGTTGCAAATTCTCCCCTGAAAGGTTTTGCGGTGGAAACAGAAGGCTTTTTATCATAGGAAATGAAATCAGCCCTCGAAGACAAAACCTGTGAAAGAAAAATTTTCGAAGCCCCGGGGTCACAATTTCAGCAAATATCTGAATTTCTCCAGTTTACTAAAAAATGGTGCCAAACTGTTGCAAATTCTCCCCTGAAAGGTTTGGCGGTGGAAACAGAAGGCTTTTTATCATAGGAAATGAAATCAGCCCTCGACAACTTAACGTGTGAAAGAAAAATTTTCTAAGCCCCGGGGTCACAATTTCAGCAAAAATCTGAAATTCTCCAATTCTCTCAAAAATGGTCCGAAACTGTTGTAAATTCTCGCCTAAAAGGTTTGGCGGTGGAAACAGAAGGCTTTTTATCATAGGAAATGAAATCAGCCCTCGAAGACAAAACCTGTGAAAAAAAAATTTCTAAGCCCCGGGGTCACAATTTCAGCAAAAATCTGAAATTCTCCAGTTTACTCAAAAATGGTGCCAAACAGTTGCAAATTTTCCCCTGAAAGGTTTTGCGGTGGAAACAGAAGGCTTTTTATCATAGGAAATGAAATCAGCCCTCGAAGACAAAACCTGTGGGGAAAAAATTTCTAAGCCCCGGGGTCACAATTTCAGCAAAAATCTGAAATTCTCCAGTTTACTCAAAAATGGTGCCAAACTGTTGCAAATTCTCCCCTGAAAGGTTTTGCGGTGGAAACAGAAGGCTTTTTATCATAGGAAATGAAATCAGCCCTCGAAGACAAAACCTGTGAAAGAAAAATTTTCTAAGCCCCGGGGTCAAAATTTCAGCAAAAATCTGAAATTCTCCAGTTTACTAAAAAATGGTGCCAAACTGTTGCAAATTCTCCCCTGAAAGGTTTGGCGGTGGAAACAGAAGGCTTTTTATCATAGGAAATGAAATCAGCCCTCGACAACTTAACCTGTAAAACAAAAAATTTCTAAGCCTCGGAGTCACAATTTCAGCAAAAATCTGAAATTCTCCACTTTACTCAAAAATGGTGCCAAACAGTTGCAAATTCTCCCCTGAAAGGTTTTGCGGTGGAAAAAGAAGGCTTTTTATCATAGGAAATGAAATCAGCCCTCGAAGACAAAACCTGTGGGGAAAAATTTTTCTAAGCCCCGGGGTCACAATTTCCGCAAAAATCTGAAATTCTCCAATTCACTCAAAAATGGTGCCAAACTGTTGCAAATTCTCCCCTGAAAGGTTTTGCGGTGGAAACAGAAGGCTTTTTATCATAGGAAATGAAATCAGCCCTCGAAGACAAAACCTGTGAAAAAAAAAATTTCTAAGCCCCGGGGTCACAATTTCAGCAAAAATCTGAAATTCTCCAGTTCACTCAAGAATGGTGCCAAACTGTTGCAAATTCTCCCCTGAAAGGTTTGGCGGTGGAAAAAGAAGGCTTTTTATCATAGGAAATGAAATCAGCCCTTGAAGACAAAACCTGTGAAAAAAAAAAATTTCTAAGCCCCGGGGTCACAATTTCAGCAAAAATCTGAAATTCTCCAATTCTCTGAAAAATGGTGCCAAACTGTTGCAAATTCTCCCCTGAAAGGTTTGGTTGTGAAAACAGAAGGCTTTTTATCATAGGAAATGAAATCAGCCCTCGACAACTTAACCTGTAAAACAAAAAATTTCTAAGCCTCGGAGTCACAATTTCAGCAAAAATCTGAAATTCTCCAATTCTCTCAAAAATGGTCCGAAACTTTTGCAAATTCTTGCCTAAAAGGTTTGGTGGTGGAAACAGAAGGCTTTTTATCATAGGAAATGAAATCAGCCCTCGAAGACAAAACCTGTGAAAAAAAATTTTCTAAGCCCCGGGGTCACAATTTCAGCAAAAATCTGAAATTCTCCAGTTTACTCAAAAATGGTGCCAAACTGTTGCAAATTCTCCCCTGAAAGGTTTTGCGGTGGAAACAGAAGGCTTTTTATCATAGGAAATGAAATCAGCCCTCGACAACTTAACCTGTGAAAGAAAAATTTTCTAAGCCCCGGGGTCACAATTTCAGCAAAAATCTGAAATTCTCCAATTCTCTCAAAAATGGTGCCACACTGTTCCAAATTCTACCCTGAAAGGTTTGGCGGTGGAAACAGAAGGCTTTTTATCATAGGAAATTAAATCAGCCCTCGAAGACAAAACCTGTGAAAAAAAAATTTTCTAAGCCCCGGGGTCACAATTTCAGCAAAAATCTGAAATTCTCCAATTCTCTCAAAAATGGTCCGAAACTGTTGCAAATTCTCGCCTGAAAGGTTTGGCGGTGGAAACAGAAGGCTTTTTATCATAGGAAATGAAATCAGCCCTCGAAGACAAAACCTGTGGGGGGGAAAATTTCTAAGCCCCGGGGTCACAATTTCAGCAAAAATCTGAAATTCTCCAATTCACTCAAGAATGGTGCCAAACTGTTGCAAATTCTCCCCTGAAAGGTTTGGCGGTGGAAACAGAAGGCTTTTTATCATAGGAAATGAAATCAGCCCTCGAAGACAAAACCTGTGAAAAAAAAATTTCTAAGCCCCGGGGTCACAATTTCAGCAAAAATCTGAAATTCTCCAGTTTACTCAAAAATGGTGCCAAACTGTTGCAAATTCCCCCCTGAAAGGTTTTGCGGTGGAAACAGAAGGCTTTTTATCATAGGAAATGAAATCAGCCGTCGAAGACAAAACCTGTGGGGGGGGAATTTTCTAAGCCCCGGGGTCACAATTTCAGCAAAAATCTGAAATTCTCCAATTCACTCAAGAATGGTGCCAAACTGTTGCAAATTCTCGCCTAAAAGGTTTGGCGGTGGAAAAAGAAGGCTTTTTATCATAGGAAATGAAATCAGCCCTCGAAGACAAAACCTGTGGGGGAAAATTTTTCTAAGCCCCGGGGTCACAATTTCAGCAAAGATCTGAAATTCTCCAATTCTCTCAAAAATGGTCCGACACTGTTGCAAATTCTCGCCTAAAAGGTTTGGCGGTGGAAACAGAAGGCTTTTTATTATAGGAAATGAAAGCAGCCCTCGAAGACAAAACCTGTGAAAAAAAAAATTCTAAGCCCCGGGGTCACAATTTCAGCAAAAATCTGAAATTCTCCAGTTTACTCAAAAATGGTGCCAAACTCTTGCAAATTCTCCCCTGAAAGGTTTTGCGGTGGAAACACAAGGCTTTTTATCATAGGAAATGAAATCAGCCGTCGAAGACAAAACCTGTGGGGGGGGAAATTTTCTAAGCCCCGGGGTCACAATTTCAGCCAAAATCTGAAATTCTCCAATTCACTCAAGAATGGTGCCAAACTGTTGCAAATTCTCCCCTGAAAGGTTTGGCAGTGCAAACAGAAGGCTTTTTATCATAGGAAATGAAATCAGCCCTCGAAGACAAAACCTGTGGGGGAAAGTTTTTGTAAGCCCCGGGGTCACAATTTCAGCAAAGATCTGAAATTCTCCAATTCTCTCAAAAATGGTCCGACACTATTGCAAATTCTCGCCTAAAAGGTTTGGCGGTGGAAACAGAAGGCTTTTTATCATAGGAAATGAAATAAGCCCTCGAAGACAGAACCAGTGAAAGAAAAATTTTCTAAGCCCCAGGGTCACAATTTCAGCAAAAATCTGAAATTCTCCAATTCTCTCAAAAATGGTCCGACACTGTTGCAAATTCTCGCCTAAAAGGTTTGGCGGTAGAAACAGAAGGCTTTTTATTATAGGAAATGAAAGCAGCCCTCGAAGACAAAACCTGTGAAAAAAAAAATTCTAAGCCCCGGGGTCACAATTTCAGCAAAAATCTGAAATTCTCCAGTTTACTCAAAAATGGTGCCAAACTCTTGCAAATTCTCCCCTGAAAGGTTTTGCGGTGGAAACAGAAGGCTTTTTATCATAGGAAATGAAATCAGCCGTCGAAGACAAAACCTGTGGGGGGAAAATTTTCTAATCCCCGGGGTCACAATTTCAGCCAAAATCTGAAATTCTCCAATTCACTCAAGAATGGTGCCAAACTGTTGCAAATTCTCCCCTGAAAGGTTTGGCAGTGCAAACAGAAGGCTTTTTATCATAGGAAATGAAATCAGCCCTCGAAGACAAAACCTGTGGGGGAAAGTTTTTCTAAGCCCCGGGGTCACAATTTCAGCAAAGATCTGAAATTCTCCAATTCTCTCAAAAATGGTCCGACACTATTGCAAATTCTCGCCTAAAAGGTTTGGCGGTGGAAACAGAAGGCTTTTTATCATAGGAAATGAAATAAGCCCTCGAAGACAGAACCAGTGAAAGAAAAATTTTCTAAGCCCCAGGGTCACAATTTCAGCAAAAATCTGAAATTCTCCAATTCTCTCAAAAATGGTCCGACACTGTTGCAAATTCTCGCCTAAAAGGTTTGGCGGTGGAAACAGAAGGCTTTTTATTATAGGAAATGAAAGCAGCCCTCGAAGACAAAACCTGTGGGAAAAAAAATTCTAAGCCCCGGGGTCACAATTTCAGCAAAAATCTGAAATTCTCCAGTTTACTCAAAAATGGTGCCAAACTCTTGCAAATTCTCCCCTGAAAGGTTTTGCGGTGGAAACAGAAGGCTTTTTATCATAGGAAATGAAATCAGCCGTCGAAGACAAAACCTGTGGGGGGAAACTTTTCTAAGCCCCGGGGTCACAATTTCAACAAAAATCTGAAATTCTCCAGTTTACTCAAAAATGGTGCCAGACTGTTGCAAATTCTCCCTTGAAAGTTTTTGCGGTGGAAACAGAAGGCTTTTTATCATAGGAAATGAAATCAGCCCTCGAAGACAAAACCTGTGAAAGAAAATTTTTCTAAGCCCCGGGGTCACAATTTCAGCAAAAATCTGAAATTCTCCAGTTTACTCAAAAATGGTGCCAAACAGTTGCAAATTCTCCCCTGAATGGTTTTGCGGTGGAAACAGAAGGCTTTTTATCATAGGAAATGAAATCAGCCCTCGAAGACAAAACCTGTGGGGAAAAAATTTTCTAAGCCCCGGGGTCACAATTTCAGCAAAAATCTGAAACTCTCCAATTCTCTCAAAAATGGTGCCAAACTGTTGCAAATTCTCCCCTGAAAGGTTTGGCGGTGGAAACAGAAGGCTTTTTATCATAGGAAATGAAATCAACCTTCGAAGACAAAACCTGTGAAAAAAAAATTTCTAAGCCCCGGGGTCACAATTTCAGCAAAAATCTGAAATACTCCAATTCACTCAAAAATGGTGCCACACTGTTGCAAATTCTCCCCTGAAATGTTTTGCGGTGGAAACAGAAGGCTTTTTATCATAGGAAATGAAATCAGGCCTCGACAACTTAACCTGTGAAAGAAAAATTTTCTAAGCCCCGGGGTCACAATTTCAGCAAAAATCTGAAATTCTCCAATTCTCTCAAAAATGGTCCGAAACTGTTGCAAATTCTCGACTAAAATGTTCGGCGGTGGAAACAGAAGGCTTTTTATCAAAGGAAATGAAATCAGCCCTCGAAGACAAAACCTGTGGGGGAAAATTTTTCTAAGCCCCGGGGTCACAATTTCAGCAAAAATCTGAAATTCTCCAGTTTACTCAAAAATGGTGCCAGACTGTTGCAAATTCTCCCGTGAAAGGTTTTGCGGTGGAAACAGAAGGCTTTTTATCATAGGAAATGAAATCAGCCCTCGACAGCTTAACCTGTGAAAGAAAAATTTTCTAAGCCCCGGGGTCACAATTTCAGCAAAAACCTGAAATTCTCCAATTCTCTCAAAAATGGTCCGAAACTGTTGCAAATTCTCGCCTGAAAGGTTTGGCGGTGGAAACAGAAGGCTTTTTATCATAGGAAATGAAATCAGCCCTCGAAGACAAAACCTGTGGGGAAAACATTTTCTAAGCCCCGGGGTCACAATTTCAGCAAAAATCTGAAATTCTCCAATTCTCTCAAAAATGGTGCCACACTGTTCCAAATTCTACCCTGAAAGGTTTGGCGGTGGAAACAGAAGGCTTTTTATCATAGGAAATGAAATCAGCCCTCGAAGACAAAACCTGAGAAAGAAAAATTTTCTAACCCCGGGGTCACAATTTCAGCAAAAACCTGAAATTCTCCAATTCTCTCAAAAATGGTCCGAAACTGTTGCAAATTCTCCCCTGAAAGGTTTGGCGGTGGAAACAGAAGGCTTTTTATCACAGGAAATGAAATCAGCCCTCGAAGACAAAACCTGTGGGGAAAAATTTTTCTAAGCCCCGGGGTCACAATTTCAACAAAAATCTGAAATTCTCCAGTTTACTCAAAAATGGTGCCAGACTGTTGCAAATTCTCCCTTGAAAGGTTTTGCGGTGGAAACAGAAGGCTTTTTATCATAGGAAATGAAATCAGCCCTCGAAGACAAAACCTGTGGGGGAAACATTTTCTAAGCCCCGGGGTCACAATTTCAGCAAAAATCTGAAATTCTCCAATTCTCTCAAAAATGGTCCGAAACTGTTGCAAATTCTCCCCTGAAAGGTTTGGCGGTTTAAACAGAAGGCTTTTTATCATAGGAAATGAAATCAGCCCTCGACAACTTAACCTGTGAAAGAAAAATTTTCTAAGCCCCGGGGTCACAATTTCAGCAAAAATCTGAAATTCTCCAATTCTCTCAAAAATGGTGCCAAACTGTTGCAAATTCTCCCCTGAAAGGTTTGGCGGTGGAAACAGAAGGCTTTTTATCATAGGAAATGAAATCAGCCCTCGAAGACAAAACCTGTGGGGGAAACATTTTCTAAGCCCCGGGGTCACAATTTCAGCAAAAATCTGAAATTCTCCAATTCTCTCAAAAATGGTGCCACACTGTTCCAAATTCTACCCTGAAAGGTTTGGCGGTGGAAACAGAAGGCTTTTTATCATAGGAAATGAAATCAGCCCTCGAAGACAAAACCTGTGAAAAAAAAATTTTCTAAGCCCCGGGGTCACAATTTCAGCAAAAATCTGAAATTCTCCAATTCTCTCAAAAATGGTCCGAAACTGTTGCAAATTCTCGCCTGAAAGGTTTGGCGGTGGAAACAGAAGGCTTTTTATCATAGGAAATGAAATCAGCCCTCGAAGACAAAACCTGTGGGGGAAAAAATTTCTAAGCCCCGGGGTCACAATTTCAGCAAAAATCTGAAATTCTCCAATTCACTCAAGAATGGTGCCAAACTGTTGCAAATTCTCCCCTGAAAGGTTTGGCGGTGGAAACAGAAGGCTTTTTATCATAGGAAATGAAATCAGCCCTCGAAGACAAAACCTGTGAAAAAAAAATTTCTAAGCCCCGGGGTCACAATTTCAGCAAAAATCTGAAATTCTCCAGTTTACTCAAAAATGGTGCCAAACTGTTGCAAATTCTCGCCTAAAAGGTTTGGCGGTGGAAAAAGAAGGCTTTTTATCATAGGAAATGAAATCAGCCCTCGAAGACAAAACCTGTGGGGGAAAATTTTTCTAAGCCCCGGGGTGACAATTTCAGCAAAGATCTGAAATTCTCCAATTCTCTCAAAAATGGTCCGACACTATTGCAAATTCTCGCCTAAAAGGTTTGGCGGTGGAAACAGAAGGCTTTTTATCATAGGAAATGAAATAAGCCCTCGAAGACACAACCAGTGAAAGAAAAATTTTCTAAGCCCCGGGGTCACAATTTCAGCAAAAATCTGAAATTCTCCAATTCTCTCAAAAATGGTCCGACACTGTTGCAAATTCTCGCCTAAAAGGTTTGGCGGTGGAAACAGAAGGCTTTTTATTATAGGAAATGAAAGCAGCCCTCGAAGACAAAACCTGTGAAAAAAAAAATTCTAAGCCCCGGGGTCACAATTTCAGCCAAAATCTGAAATTCTCCAGTTTACTCAAAAATGGTGCCAAACTCTTGCAAATTCTCCCCTGAAAGGTTTTGCGGTGGAAACAGAAGGCTTTTTATCATAGGAAATGAAATCAGCCGTCGAAGACAAAACCTGTGGGGGGAAAATTTTCTAAGCCCCGGGGTCACAATTTCAGCCAAAATCTGAAATTCTCCAATTCACTCAAGAATGGTGCCAAACTGTTGCAAATTCTCCCCTGAAAGGTTTGGCAGTGGAAACAGAAGGCTTTTTATCATAGGAAATGAAATCAGCCCTCGAAGACAAAACCTGTGGGGGGGAAATTTTTCTAAGCCCCGGGGTCACAATTTCAGCAAAGATTTGAAATTCTCCAATTCTCTCAAAAATGGTCCGACACTGTTGCAAATTCTCGCCTAAAAGGTTTGGCGGTGGAAACAGAAGGCTTTTTATCATAGGAAATGAAATAAGCCCTCGAAGACACAACCTGTGAAAGAAAAATTTTCTAAGCCCCGGGGTCACAATTTCAGCAAAAATCTGAAATTCTCCAATTCTCTCAAAAATGGTCCGACACTTTTACAAATTCTCGCCTAAAAGGTTTGGCGGTGGAAACAGAAGGCTTTTTATTATAGGAAATGAAAGCAGCCCTCGAAGACAAAACCTGTGGGGAAAAATTTTTCTAAGCCCCGGGGTCACAATTTCAACAAAAATCTGAAATTCTCCAGTTTACTCAAAAATGGTGCCAGACTGTTGCAAATTCTCCCTTGAAAGTTTTTGCGGTGGAAACAGAAGGCTTTTTATCATAGGAAATGAAATCAGCCCTCGACAACTTAACCTGTGAAAGAAAATTTTTCTAAGCCCCGGGGTCACAATTTCAGCAAAAATCTGAAATTCTCCAGTTTACTCAAAAATGGTGCCAAACAGTTGCAAATTCTCCCCTGAATGGTTTTGCGGTGGAAACAGAAGGCTTTTTATCATAGGAAATGAAATCAGCCCTCGAAGACAAAACCTGTGGGGAAAAAATTTTCTAAGCCCCGGGGTCACAATTTCAGCAAAAATCTGAAACTCTCCAATTCTCTCAAAAATGGTGCCAAACTGTTGCAAATTCTCCCCTGAAAGGTTTGGCGGTGGAAACAGAAGGCTTTTTATCATAGGAAATGAAATCAACCCTCGAAGACAAAACCTGTGAAAAAAAAAATTCTAAGCCCCGGGGTCACAATTTCAGCAAAAATCTGAAATACTCCAATTCACTCAAAAATGGTGCCACACTGTTGCAAATTCTCCCCTGAAATGTTTTGCGGTGGAAACAGAAGGCTTTTTATCATAGGAAATGAAATCAGCCCTCGACAACTTAACCTGTGAAAGAAAAATTTTCTAAGCCCCGGGGTCACAATTTCAGCAAAAATCTGAAATTCTCCAATTCTCTCAAAAATGGTCCGAAACTGTTGCAAATTCTCGACTAAAATGTTCGGCGGTGGAAACAGAAGGCTTTTTATCAAAGGAAATGAAATCAGCCCTCGAAGACAAAACCTGTGGGGAAAAATTTTTCTAAGCCCCGGGGTCACAATTTCAGCAAAAATCTGAAATTCTCCAGTTTACTCAAAAATGGTGCCAGACTGTTGCAAATTCTCCAGTGAAAGGTTTTGCGGTGGAAACAGAAGGCTTTTTATCATAGGAAATGAAATCAGCCCTCGACAGCTTAACCTGTGAAAGAAAAATTTTCTAAGCCCCGGGGTCACAATTTCAGCAAAAACCTGAAATTCTCCAATTCTCTCAAAAATGGTCCGAAACTGTTGCAAATTCTCCCCTGAAAGGTTTGGCGGTGGAAACAGAAGGCTTTTTATCATAGGAAATGAAATCAGCCCTCGAAGACAAAACCTGTGGGGAAAACATTTTCTAAGCCCCGGGGTCACAATTTCAGCAAAAATCTGAAATTCTCCAATTCTCTCAAAAATGGTGCCACACTGTTCCAAATTCTACCCTGAAAGGTTTGGCGGTGGAAACAGAAGGCTTTTTATCATAGGAAATGAAATCAGCCCTCGAAGACAAAACCTGTGAAAGAAAAATTTTCTAAGCCCCGGGGTCACAATTTCAGCAAAAATCTGAAATTCTCCAGTTTACTCAAAAATGGTGCCAAACTCTTGCAAATTCTCCCCTGAAAGTTTTTGCGGTGGAAACAGAAGGCTTTTTATCATAGGAAATGAAATCAGCCGTCGAAGACAAAAACTGTGGGGGGAAAATTTTCTAAACCCCGGGGTCACAATTTCCGCAAAAATCTGAAATTCTCCAAATCACTCAAGAATGGTGCCAAACTGTTGCAAATTCTCCCCTGAAAGTTTTGGCAGTGGAAACAGAAGGCTTTTTATCATAGGAAATGAAATCAGCCCTCGAAGACAAAACCTGTGGGGGGAAAATTTTTCTAAGCCCCGGGGTCACAATTTCAGCAAAGATCTGAAATTCTCCAATTCTCTCAAAAATGGTCCGACACTGTTGCAAATTCTCGCCTAAAAGGTTTGGCGGTGGAAACAGAAGGCTTTTTATCATAGGAAATGAAATAAGCCCTCGAAGACACAACCTGTGAAAGAAAAATTTTCTAAGCCCCGGGGTCACAATTTCAGCAAAAATCTGAAATTCTCCAATTCTCTCAAAAATGGTCCGACACTGTTGCAAATTCTCGCCTAAAAGGTTTGGCGGTGGAAACAGAAGGCTTTTTATTATAGGAAATGAAAGCAGCCCTTGAAGACAAAACCTGTGAAAAAAAATTTTCTAAGCCCCGGGGTCACAATTTCAGCAAAAATCTGAAATTCTCCAGTTTACTCAAAAATGGTGCCAAACTCTTGCAAATTCTCCCCTGAAAGGTTTTGCGGTGGAAACAGAAGGCTTTTTATCATAGGAAATGAAATCAGCCGTCGAAGACAAAACCTGTGGGGGGAAAATTTTCTAAGCCCCGGGGTCACAATTTCAGCCAAAATCTGAAATTCTCCAATTCACTCAAGAATGGTGCCAAACTGTTGCAAATTCTCCCCTGAAAGGTTTGGCAGTGGAAACAGAAGGCTTTTTATCGTAGGAAATGAAATCAGCCCTCGAAGACAAAACCTGTGAAAGAAAAATTTTCTAAGCCCCGGGGTCACAATTTCAGCAAAAATCTGAAATTCTCCAGTTTACTCAAAAATGGTGCCAAACTGTTGCAAATTCTCCCCTGAAAGGTTTTGCGGTGGAAACAGAAGGCTTTTTATCATAGGAAATGAAATCAGCCCTCGACAACTTAACCTGTGAAAGAAAAATTTTCTAAGCCCCGGGGTCACAATTTCAGCAAAAATCTGAAATTCTCCAATTCTCTCAAAAATGGTGCCAAACTGTTGCAAATTCTCCCCTGAAAGGTTTGGCGGTGGAAACAGAAGGCTTTTTATCATAGGAAATGAAATCAGCCCTCGAAGACAAAACCTGTGGGGGAAACATTTTCTAAGCCCCGGGGTCACAATTTCAGCAAAAATCTGAAATTTTCCAATTCTCTCAAAAATGGTGCCACACTGTTCCAAATTCTACCCTGAAAGGTTTGGCGGTGGAAACAGAAGGCTTTTTATCATAGGAAATGAAATCAGCCCTCGAAGACAAAACCTGTGAAAAAAAAATTTTCTAAGCCCCGGGGTCACAATTTCAGCAAAAATCTGAAATTCTCCAATTCTCTCAAAAATGGTGCCAAACTGTTGCAAATTCTCCCCTGAAAGGTTTTGCGGTGGAAACAGAAGGCTTTTTATCATAGGAAATGAAATCAGCCCTCGACAACTTAACCTGTGAAAGAAAAATTTTCTAAGCCCCGGGGTCACAATTTCAGCAAAAATCTGAAATTCTCCAATTCTCTCAAAAGTGGTGCCAAACTGTTGCAAATTCTCCCCTGAAAGGTTTGGCGGTGGAAACAGAAGGCTTTTTATCATAGGAAATGAAATCAGCCCTCGAAGACAAAACCTGTGGGGGAAACATTTTCTAAGCCCCGGGGTCACAATTTCAGCAAAAATCTGAAATTCTCCAATTCTCTCAAAAATGGTGCCACACTGTTCCAAATTCTACCCTGAAAGGTTTGGCGGTGGAAACAGAAGGCTTTTTATCATAGGAAATGAAATCAGCCCTCGAAGACAAAACCTGTGAAAAAAAATTTTTCTAAGCCCCGGGGTCACAATTTCAGCAAAAATCTGAAATTCTCCAATTCTCTCAAAAATGGTCCGAAACTGTTGCAAATTCTCGCCTGAAAGGTTTGGCGGTGGAAACAGAAGGCTTTTTATCATAGGAAATGAAATCAGCCCTCGAAGACAAAACCTGTGGGGGAAAAAATTTCTAAGCCCCGGGGTCACAATTTCAGCAAAAATCTGAAATTCTCCAATTCACTCAAGAATGGTGCCAAACTGTTGCAAATTCTCCCCTGAAAGTTTTGGCGGTGGAAACAGAAGGCTTTTTATTATAGGAAATGAAAGCAGCCCTCGAAGACAAAACCTGTGGAAAAAAAATTCTAAGCCCCGGGGTCACAATTTCAGCAAAAATCTGAAATTCTCCAGTTTACTCAAAAATGGTGCCAAACTCTTGCAAATTCTCCCCTGAAAGGTTTTGCGGTGGAAACAGAAGGCTTTTTATCATAGGAAATGAAATCAGCCGTCGAAGACAAAACCTGTGGGGGGGGGAATTTTCTAAGCCCCGGGGTCACAATTTCAGCCAAAATCTGAAATTCTCCAATTCACTCAAGAATGGTGCCAAACTGTTGCAAATTCTCCCCTGAAAGGTTTGGCAGTGCAAACAGAAGGCTTTTTATCATAGGAAATGAAATCAGCCCTCGAAGACAAAACCTGTGGGGGAAAGTTTTTCTAAGCCCCGGGGTCACAATTTCAGCAAAGATCTGAAATTCTCCAATTCTCTCAAAAATGGTCCGGCACTATTGCAAATTCTCGCCTAAAAGGTTTGGCGGTGGAAACAGAAGGCTTTTTATCATAGGAAATGAAATAAGCCCTCGAAGACAGAACCAGTGAAAGAAAAATTTTCTAAGCCCCAGGGTCACAATTTCAGCAAAAATCTGAAATTCTCCAATTCTCTCAAAAATGGTCCGACACTGTTGCAAATTCTCGCCTAAAAGGTTTGGCGGTGGAAACAGAAGGCTTTTTATTATAGGAAATGAAAGCAGCCCTCGAAGACAAAACCTGTGAAAAAAAAAATTCTAAGCCCCGGGGTCACAATTTCAGCAAAAATCTGAAATTCTCCAGTTTACTCAAAAATGGTGCCAAACTCTTGCAAATTCTCCCCTGAAAGGTTTTGCGGTGGAAACAGAAGGCTTTTTATCATAGGAAATGAAATCAGCCGTCGAAGACAAAACCTGTGGGGGGAAAATTTTCTAAGCCCCGGGGTCACAATTTCAGCCAAAATCTGAAATTCTCCAATTCACTCAAGAATGGTGCCAAACTGTTGCAAATTCTCCCCTGAAAGGTTTGGCAGTGCAAACAGAAGGCTTTTTATCATAGGAAATGAAATCAGCCCTCGAAGACAAAACCTGTGGGGGAAAGTTTTTCTAAGCCCCGGGGTCACAATTTCAGCAAAGATCTGAAATTCTCCAATTCTCTCAAAAATGGTCCGACACTATTGCAAATTCTCGCCTAAAAGGTTTGGCGGTGGAAACACAAGGCTTTTTATCATAGGAAATGAAATAAGCCCTCGAAGACAGAACCAGTGAAAGAAAAATTTTCTAAGCCCCAGGGTCACAATTTCAGCAAAAATCTGAAATTCTCCAATTCTCTCAAAAATGGTCCGACACTGTTGCAAATTCTCGCCTAAAAGGTTTGGCGGTGGAAACAGAAGGCTTTTTATTATAGGAAATGAAAGCAGCCTTCGAAGACAAAACCTGTGGAAAAAAAAATTCTAAGCCCCGGGGTCACAATTTCAGCAAAAATCTGAAATTCTCCAGTTTACTCAAAAATGGTGCCAAACTCTTGCAAATTCTCCCCTGAAAGGTTTTGCGGTGGAAACAGAAGGCTTTTTATCATAGGAAATGAAATCAGCCGTCGAAGACAAAACCTGTGGGGGGAAAATTTTCTAAGCCCCGGGGTCACAATTTCAGCCAAAATCTGAAATTCTCCAATTCACTCAAGAATGGTGCCAAACTGTTGCAAATTCTCCCCTGAAAGGTTTGGCAGTGGAAACAGAAGGCTTTTTATCATAGGAAATGAAATCAGCCCTTGAAGACAAAACCTGTGGGAGGAAAATTTTTCTAAGCCCCGGGGTCACAATTTCAGCAAAGATTTGAAATTCTCCAATTCTCTCAAAAATGGTCCGACACTGTTGCAAATTCTCGCCTAAAAGGTTTGGCGGTGGAAACAGAAGGCTTTTTATCATAGGAAATGAAATAAGCCCTCGAAGACACAACCTGTGAAAGAAAAATTTTCTAAGCCCCGGGGTCACAATTTCAGCAAAAATCTGAAATTCTCCAATTCTCTCAAAAATGGTCCGACACTGTTGCAAATTCTCGCCTAAAAGGTTTGGGGGTGGAAACAGAAGGCTTTTTATTATAGGAAATGAAAGCAGCCCTCGAAGACAAAACCTGTGGGGAAAAATTTTTCTAAGCCCCGGGGTCACAATTTCAACAAAAATCTGAAATTCTCCAGTTTACTCAAAAATGGTGCCAGACTGTTGCAAATTCTCCCTTGAAAGTTTTTGCGGTGGAAACAGAAGGCTTTTTATCATAGGAAATGAAATCAGCCCTCGACAACTTAACCTGTGAAAGAAAATTTTTCTAAGCCCCGGGGTCACAATTTCAGCAAAAATCTGAAATTCTCCAGTTTACTCAAAAATGGTGCCAAACAGTTGCAAATTCTCCCCTGAATGGTTTTGCGGTGGAAACAGAAGGCTTTTTATCATAGGAAATGAAATCAGCCCTCGAAGACAAAACCTGTGGGGAAAAAATTTTCTAAGCCCCGGGGTCACAATTTCAGCAAAAATCTGAAACTCTCCAATTCTCTCAAAAATGGTGCCAAACTGTTGCAAATTCTCCCCTGAAAGGTTTGGCGGTGGAAACAGAAGGCTTTTTATCATAGGAAATGAAATCAACCCTCGAAGACAAAACCTGTGAAAAAAAAATTTCTAAGCCCCGGGGTCACAATTTCAGCAAAAATCTGAAATACTCCAATTCACTCAAAAATGGTGCCACACTGTTGCAAATTCTCCCCTGAAATGTTTTGCGGTGGAAACAGAAGGCTTTTTATCATAGGAAATGAAATCAGCCCTCGACAACTTAACCTGTGAAAGAAAAATTTTCTAAGCCCCGGGGTCACAATTTCAGCAAAAATCTGAAATTCTCCAATTCTCTCAAAAATGGTCCGAAACTGTTGCAAATTCTCGACTAAAATGTTCGGCTGTGGAAACAGAAGGCTTTTTATCAAAGGAAATGAAATCAGCCCTCGAAGACAAAACCTGTGGGGAAAAATTTTTCTAAGCCCCGGGGTCACAATTTCAGCAAAAATCTGAAATTCTCCAGTTTACTCAAAAATGGTGCCAGACTGTTGCAAATTCTCCCGTGAAAGGTTTTGCGGTGGAAACAGAAGGCTTTTTATCATAGGAAATGAAATCAGCCCTCGACAGCTTAACCTGTGAAAGAAAAATTTTCTAAGCCCCGGGGTCACAATTTCAGCAAAAACCTGAAATTCTCCAATTCTCTCAAAAATGGTCCGAAACTGTTGCAAATTCTCCCCTGAAAGGTTTGGCGGTGGAAACAGAAGGCTTTTTATCATAGGAAATGAAATCAGCCCTCGAAGACAAAACCTGTGGGGAAAACATTTTCTAAGCCCCGGGGTCACAATTTCAGCAAAAATCTGAAATTCTCCAATTCTCTCAAAAATGGTGCCACACTGTTCCAAATTCTACCCTGAAAGGTTTGGCGGTGGAAACAGAAGGCTTTTTATCATAGGAAATGAAATCAGCCCTCGAAGACAAAACCTGTGAAAGAAAAATTTTCTAAGCCCCGGGGTCACAATTTCAGCAAAAATCTGAAATTCTCCAATTCTCTCAAAAATGGTCCGAAACTGTTGCAAATTCTCCCCTGAAAGGTTTGGCGGTGGAAACAGAAGGCTTTTTATCACAGGAAATGAAATCAGCCCTCGAAGACAAAACCTGTGGGGAAAAATTTTTCTAAGCCCCGGGGTCACAATTTCAACAAAAATCTGAAATTCTCCAGTTTACTCAAAAATGGTGCCAGACTGTTGCAAATTCTCCCTTGAAAGGTTTTGCGGTGGAAACAGAAGGCTTTTTATCATAGGAAATGAAATCAGCCCTCGAAGACAAAACCTGTGGTGGAAACATTTTCTAAGCCCCGGGGTCACAATTTCAGCAAAAATCTGAAATTCTCCAATTCTCTCAAAAATGGTGCCAAACTGTTGCAAATTCTCCCCTGAAAGGTTTTGCGGTGGAAACAGAAGGCTTTTTATCATAGGAAATGAAATCAGCCCTCGACAACTTAACCTGTGAAAGAAAAATTTTCTAAGCCCCGGGGTCACAATTTCAGCAAAAATCTGAAATTCTCCTATTCTCTCAAAAATGGTGCCAAACTGTTGCAAATTCTCCCCTGAAAGGTTTGGCGGTGGAAACAGAAGGCTTTTTATCATAGGAAATGAAATCAGCCCTCGAAGACAAAACCTGTGGGGGAAACATTTTCTAAGCCCCGGGGTCACAATTTCAGCAAAAATCTGAAATTCTCCAATTCTCTCAAAAATGGTGCCACACTGTTCCAAATTCTACCCTGAAAGGTTTGGCGGTGGAAACAGAAGGCTTTTTATCATAGGAAATGAAATCAGCCCTCGAAGACAAAACCTGTGAAAAAAAAATTTCTAAGCCCCGGGGTCACAATTTCAGCAAAAATCTGAAATTCTCCAGTTTACTCAAAAATGGTGCCAAACTGTTGCAAATTCCCCCCTGAAAGGTTTTGCGGTGGAAACAGAAGGCTTTTTATCATAGGAAATGAAATCAGCCGTCGAAGACAAAACCTGTGGGGGGGGGAAATTTTCTAAGCCCCGGGGTCACAATTTCAGCAAAAATCTGAAATTCTCCAATTCACTCAAGAATGGTGCCAAACTGTTGCAAATTCTCGCCTAAAAGGTTTGGCGGTGGAAAAAGAATGCTTTTTATCATAGGAAATGAAATCAGCCCTCGAAGACAAAACCTGTGGGGGAAAATTTTTCTAAGCCCCGGGGTCACAATTTCAGCAAAGATCTGAAATTCTCCAATTCTCTCAAAAATGGTCCGACACTATTGCAAATTCTCGCCTAAAAGGTTTGGCGGTGGAAACAGAAGGCTTTTTATCATAGGAAATGAAATAAGCCCTCGAAGACACAACCAGTGAAAGAAAAATTTTCTAAGCCCCGGGGTCACAATTTCAGCAAAAATCTGAAATTCTCCAATTCTCTCAAAAATGGTCCGACACTGTTGCAAATTCTCGCCTAAAAGGTTTGGCGGTGGAAACAGAAGGCTTTTTATTATAGGAAATGAAAGCAGCCCTCGAAGACAAAACCTGTGAAAAAAAAAATTCTAAGCCCCGGGGTCACAATTTCAGCAAAAATCTGAAATACTCCAGTTTACTCAAAAATGGTGCCAAACTATTGCAAATTCTCCCCTGAAAGGTTTTGCGGTGGAAACAGAAGGCTTTTTATCATAGGAAATGAAATCAGCCGTCGAAGACAAAACCTGTGGGGGGGAAATTTTCTAAGCCCCGGGGTCACAATTTCAGCCAAAATCTGAAATTCTCCAATTCACTCAAGAATGGTGCCAAACTGTTGCAAAGTCTCCCCTGAAAGGTTTGGCAGTGCAAACAGAAGGCTTTTTATCATAGGAAATGAAATCAGCCCTCGAACACAAAACCTGTGGGGGAAAGTTTTTCTAAGCCCCGGGGTCACAATTTCAGCAAAGATCTGAAATTCTCCAATTCTCTCAAAAATGGTCCGACACTATTGCAAATTCTCGCCTAAAAGGTTTGGCGGTGGAAACAGAAGGCTTTTTATCATAGGAAATGAAATAAGCCCTCGAAGACAGAACCAGTGAAAGAAAAATTTTCTAAGCCCCAGGGTCACAATTTCAGCAAAAATCTGAAATTCTCCAATTCTCTCAAAAATGGTCCGACACTGTTGCAAATTCTCGCCTAAAAGGTTTGGCGGTGGAAACAGAAGGCTTTTTATCATAGGAAATGAAATCAGCCCTCGAAGACAAAACCTGTGGAAAAAAAAATTCTAAGCCCCGGGGTCACAATTTCAGCAAAAATCTGAAATTCTCCAGTTTACTCAAAAATGGTGCCAAACTCTTGCAAATTCTCCCCTGAAAGGTTTTGCGGTGGAAACAGAAGGCTTTTTATCATAGGAAATGAAATCAGCCGTCGAAGACAAAACCTGTGGGGGGAAACTTTTCTAAGCCCCGGGGTCACAATTTCAGCCAAAATCTGAAATTCTCCAATTCACTCAAAAATGGTGCCAAACTGTTGCAAATTCTCCCCTGAAAGGTTTGGCAGTGGAAACAGAAGGCTTTTTATCATAGGAAATGAAATCAGCCCTCGAAGACAAAACCTGTGGGAGGAAATTTTTTCTAAGCCCCGGGGTCACAATTTCAGCAAAGATTTGAAATTCTCCAATTCTCTCAAAAATGGTCCGACACTGTTGCAAATTCTCGCCTAAAAGGTTTGGCGGTGGAAACAGAAGGCTTTTTATCATAGGAAATGAAATAAGCCCTCGAAGACACAACCTGTGATAGAAAAATTTTCTAAGCCCCGGGGTCACAATTTCAGCAAAAATCTGAAATTCTCCAATTCTCTCAAAAATGGTCCGACACTGTTGCAAATTCTCGCCTAAAAGGTTTGGCGGTGGAAACAGAAGGCTTTTTATTATAGGAAATGAAAGCAGCCCTCGAAGACAAAACCTGTGGGGAAAAATTTTTCTAAGCCCCGGGGTCACAATTTCAACAAAAATCTGAAATTCTCCAGTTTACTCAAAAATGGTGCCAGACTGTTGCAAATTCTCCCTTGAAAGTTTTTGCGGTGGAAACAGAAGGCTTTTTATCATAGGAAATGAAATCAGCCCTCGAAGACAAAACCTGTGAAAGAAAATTTTTCTAAGCCCCGGGGTCACAATTTCAGCAAAAATCTGAAATTCTCCAGTTTACTCAAAAATGGTGCCAAACAGTTGCAAATTCTCCCCTGAATGGTTTTGCGGTGGAAACAGAAGGCTTTTTATCATAGGAAATGAAATCAGCCCTCGAAGACAAAACCTGTGGGGAAAAAATTTTCTAAGCCCCGGGGTCACAATTTCAGCAAAAATCTGAAACTCTCCAATTCTCTCAAAAATGGTGCCAAACTGTTGCAAATTCTCCCCTGAAAGGTTTGGCGGTGGAAACAGAAGGCTTTTTATCATAGGAAATGAAATCAACCTTCGAAGACAAAACCTGTGAAAAAAAAATTTCTAAGCCCCGGGGTCACAATTTCAGCAAAAATCTGAAATACTCCAATTCACTCAAAAATGGTGCCACACTGTTGCAAATTCTCCCCTGAAATGTTTTGCGGTGGAAACAGAAGGCTTTTTATCATAGGAAATGAAATCAGGCCTCGACAACTTAACCTGTGAAAGAAAAATTTTCTAAGCCCCGGGGTCACAATTTCAGCAAAAATCTGAAATTCTCCAATTCTCTCAAAAATGGTCCGAAACTGTTGCAAATTCTCGACTAAAATGTTCGGCGGTGGAAACAGAAGGCTTTTTATCAAAGGAAATGAAATCAGCCCTCGAAGACAAAACCTGTGGGGGAAAATTTTTCTAAGCCCCGGGGTCACAATTTCAGCAAAAATCTGAAATTCTCCAGTTTACTCAAAAATGGTGCCAGACTGTTGCAAATTCTCCCGTGAAAGGTTTTGCGGTGGAAACAGAAGGCTTTTTATCATAGGAAATGAAATCAGCCCTCGACAGCTTAACCTGTGAAAGAAAAATTTTCTAAGCCCCGGGGTCACAATTTCAGCAAAAACCTGAAATTCTCCAATTCTCTCAAAAATGGTCCGAAACTGTTGCAAATTTTCGCCTGAAAGGTTTGGCGGTGGAAACAGAAGGCTTTTTATCATAGGAAATGAAATCAGCCCTCGAAGACAAAACCTGTGGGGAAAACATTTTCTAAGCCCCGGGGTCACAATTTCAGCAAAAATCTGAAATTCTCCAATTCTCTCAAAAATGGTGCCACACTGTTCCAAATTCTACCCTGAAAGGTTTGGCGGTGGAAACAGAAGGCTTTTTATCATAGGAAATGAAATCAGCCCTCGAAGACAAAACCTGAGAAAGAAAAATTTTCTAACCCCGGGGTCACAATTTCAGCAAAAACCTGAAATTCTCCAATTCTCTCAAAAATGGTCCGAAACTGTTGCAAATTCTCCCCTGAAAGGTTTGGCGGTGGAAACAGAAGGCTTTTTATCACAGGAAATGAAATCAGCCCTCGAAGACAAAACCTGTGGGGAAAAATTTTTCTAAGCCCCGGGGTCACAATTTCAACAAAAATCTGAAATTCTCCAGTTTACTCAAAAATGGTGCCAGACTGTTGCAAATTCTCCCTTGAAAGGTTTTGCGGTGGAAACAGAAGGCTTTTTATCATAGGAAATGAAATCAGCCCTCGAAGACAAAACCTGTGGGGGAAACATTTTCTAAGCCCCGGGGTCACAATTTCAGCAAAAATCTGAAATTCTCCAATTCTCTCAAAAATGGTCCGAAACTGTTGCAAATTCTCCCCTGAAAGGTTTGGCGGTGGAAACAGAAGGCTTTTTATCATAGGAAATGAAATCAGCCCTCGACAACTTAACCTGTGAAAGAAAAATTTTCTAAGCCCCGGGGTCACAATTTCAGCAAAAATCTGAAATTCTCCAATTCTCTCAAAAATGGTGCCAAACTGTTGCAAATTCTCCCCTGAAAGGTTTGGCGGTGGAAACAGAAGGCTTTTTATCATAGGAAATGAAATCAGCCCTCGAAGACAAAACCTGTGGGGGAAACATTTTCTAAGCCCCGGGGTCACAATTTCAGCAAAAATCTGAAATTCTCCAATTCTCTCAAAAATGGTGCCACACTGTTCCAAATTCTACCCTGAAAGGTTTGGCGGTGGAAACAGAAGGCTTTTTATCATAGGAAATGAAATCAGCCCTCGAAGACAAAACCTGAGAAAGAAAAATTTTCTAACCCCGGGGTCACAATTTCAGCAAAAACCTGAAATTCTCCAATTCTCTCAAAAATGGTCCGAAACTGTTGCAAATTCTCCCCTGAAAGGTTTGGCGGTGGAAACAGAAGGCTTTTTATCACAGGAAATGAAATCAGCCCTCGAAGACAAAACCTGTGGGGAAAAATTTTTCTAAGCCCCGGGGTCACAATTTCAACAAAAATCTGAAATTCTCCAGTTTACTCAAAAATGGTGCCAGACTGTTGCAAATTCTCCCTTGAAAGGTTTTGCGGTGGAAACAGAAGGCTTTTTATCATAGGAAATGAAATCAGCCCTCGAAGACAAAACCTGTGGGGGAAACATTTTCTAAGCCCCGGGGTCACAATTTCAGCAAAAATCTGAAATTCTCCAATTCTCTCAAAAATGGTCCGAAACTGTTGCAAATTCTCCCCTGAAAGGTTTGGCGGTGGAAACAGAAGGCTTTTTATCATAGGAAATGAAATCAGCCCTCGACAACTTAACCTGTGAAAGAAAAATTTTCTAAGCCCCGGGGTCACAATTTCAGCAAAAATCTGAAATTCTCCAATTCTCTCAAAAATGGTGCCAAACTGTTGCAAATTCTCCCCTGAAAGGTTTGGCGGTGGAAACAGAAGGCTTTTTATCATAGGAAATGAAATCAGCCCTCGAAGACAAAACCTGTGGGGGAAACATTTTCTAAGCCCCGGGGTCACAATTTCAGCAAAAATCTGAAATTCTCCAATTCTCTCAAAAATGGTGCCACACTGTTCCAAATTCTACCCTGAAAGGTTTGGCGGTGGAAACAGAAGGCTTTTTATCATAGGAAATGAAATCAGCCCTCGAAGACAAAACCTGTGAAAAAAAAATTTTCTAAGCCCCGGGGTCACAATTTCAGCAAAAATCTGAAATTCTCCAATTCTCTCAAAAATGGTCCGAAACTGTTGCAAATTCTCGCCTGAAAGGTTTGGCGGTGGAAACAGAAGGCTTTTTATCATAGGAAATGAAATCAGCCCTCGAAGACAAAACCTGTGGGGGAAAAAATTTCTAAGCCCCGGGGTCACAATTTCAGCAAAAATCTGAAATTCTCCAATTCACTCAAGAATGGTGCCAAACTGTTGCAAATTCTCCCCTGAAAGGTTTGGCGGTGGAAACAGAAGGCTTTTTATCATAGGAAATGAAATCAGCCCTCGAAGACAAAACCTGTGAAAAAAAAATTTCTAAGCCCCGGGGTCACAATTTCAGCAAAAATCTGAAATTCTCCAGTTTACTCAAAAATGGTGCCAAACTGTTGCAAATTCTCGCCTAAAAGGTTTGGCGGTGGAAAAAGAAGGCTTTTTATCATAGGAAATGAAATCAGCCCTCGAAGACAAAACCTGTGGGGGAAAATTTTTCTAAGCCCCGGGGTCACAATTTCAGCAAAGATCTGAAATTCTCCAATTCTCTCAAAAATGGTCCGACACTATTGCAAATTCTCGCCTAAAAGGTTTGGCGGTGGAAACAGAAGGCTTTTTATCATAGGAAATGAAATAAGCCCTCGAAGACACAACCAGTGAAAGAAAAATTTTCTAAGCCCCGGGGTCACAATTTCAGCAAAAATCTGAAATTCTCCAATTCTCTCAAAAATGGTCCGACACTGTTGCAAATTCTCGCCTAAAAGGTTTGGCGGTGGAAACAGAAGGCTTTTTATTATAGGAAATGAAAGCAGCCCTCGAAGACAAAACCTGTGAAAAAAAAAATTCTAAGCCCCGGGGTCACAATTTCAGCCAAAATCTGAAATTCTCCAGTTTACTCAAAAATGGTGCCAAACTCTTGCAAATTCTCCCCTGAAAGGTTTTGCGGTGGAAACAAAAGGCTTTTTATCATAGGAAATGAAATCAGCCGTCGAAGACAAAACCTGTGGGGGGGGAATTTTCTAAGCCCCGGGGTCACAATTTCAGCCAAAATCTGAAATTCTCCAATTCACTCAAGAATGGTGCCAAACTGTTGCAAATTCTCCCCTGAAAGGTTTGGCAGTGGAAACAGAAGGCTTTTTATCATAGGAAATGAAATCAGCCCTCGAAGACAAAACCTGTGGGGGGAAAATTTTTCTAAGCCCCGGGGTCACAATTTCAGCAAAGATTTGAAATTCTCCAATTCTCTCAAAAATGGTCCGACACTGTTGCAAATTCTCGCCTAAAAGGTTTGGCGGTGGAAACAGAAGGCTTTTTATCATAGGAAATGAAATAAGCCCTCGAAGACACAACCTGTGAAAGAAAAATTTTCTAAGCCCCGGGGTCACAATTTCAGCAAAAATCTGAAATTCTCCAATTCTCTCAAAAATGGTCCGACACTTTTACAAATTCTCGCCTAAAAGGTTTGGCGGTGGAAACAGAAGGCTTTTTATTATAGGAAATGAAAGCAGCCCTCGAAGACAAAACCTGTGGGGAAAAATTTTTCTAAGCCCCGGGGTCACAATTTCAACAAAAATCTGAAATTCTCCAGTTTACTCAAAAATGGTGCCAGACTGTTGCAAATTCTCCCTTGAAAGTTTTTGCGGTGGAAACAGAAGGCTTTTTATCATAGGAAATGAAATCAGCCCTCGACAACTTAACCTGTGAAAGAAAATTTTTCTAAGCCCCGGGGTCACAATTTCAGCAAAAATCTGAAATTCTCCAGTTTACTCAAAAATGGTGCCAAACAGTTGCAAATTCTCCCCTGAATGGTTTTGCGGTGGAAACAGAAGGCTTTTTATCATAGGAAATGAAATCAGCCCTCGAAGACAAAACCTGTGGGGAAAAAATTTTCTAAGCCCCGGGGTCACAATTTCAGCAAAAATCTGAAACTCTCCAATTCTCTCAAAAATGGTGCCAAACTGTTGCAAATTCTCCCCTGAAAGGTTTGGCGGTGGAAACAGAAGGCTTTTTATCATAGGAAATGAAATCAACCCTCGAAGACAAAACCTGTGAAAAAAAAAATTCTAAGCCCCGGGGTCACAATTTCAGCAAAAATCTGAAATACTCCAATTCACTCAAAAATGGTGCCACACTGTTGCAAATTCTCCCCTGAAATGTTTTGCGGTGGAAACAGAAGGCTTTTTATCATAGGAAATGAAATCAGCCCTCGACAACTTAACCTGTGAAAGAAAAATTTTCTAAGCCCCGGGGTCACAATTTCAGCAAAAATCTGAAATTCTCCAATTCTCTCAAAAATGGTCCGAAACTGTTGCAAATTCTCGACTAAAATGTTCGGCGGTGGAAACAGAAGGCTTTTTATCAAAGGAAATGAAATCAGCCCTCGAAGACAAAACCTGTGGGGAAAAATTTTTCTAAGCCCCGGGGTCACAATTTCAGCAAAAATCTGAAATTCTCCAGTTTACTCAAAAATGGTGCCAGACTGTTGCAAATTCTCCAGTGAAAGGTTTTGCGGTGGAAACAGAAGGCTTTTTATCATAGGAAATGAAATCAGCCCTCGACAGCTTAACCTGTGAAAGAAAAATTTTCTAAGCCCCGGGGTCACAATTTCAGCAAAAACCTGAAATTCTCCAATTCTCTCAAAAATGGTCCGAAACTGTTGCAAATTCTCCCCTGAAAGGTTTGGCGGTGGAAACAGAAGGCTTTTTATCATAGGAAATGAAATCAGCCCTCGAAGACAAAACCTGTGGGGAAAACATTTTCTAAGCCCCGGGGTCACAATTTCAGCAAAAATCTGAAATTCTCCAATTCTCTCAAAAATGGTGCCACACTGTTCCAAATTCTACCCTGAAAGGTTTGGCGGTGGAAACAGAAGGCTTTTTATCATAGGAAATGAAATCAGCCCTCGAAGACAAAACCTGTGAAAGAAAAATTTTCTAAGCCCCGGGGTCACAATTTCAGCAAAAATCTGAAATTCTCCAGTTTACTCAAAAATGGTGCCAAACTCTTGCAAATTCTCCCCTGAAAGTTTTTGCGGTGGAAACAGAAGGCTTTTTATCATAGGAAATGAAATCAGCCGTCGAAGACAAAAACTGTGGGGGGAAAATTTTCTAAACCCCGGGGTCACAATTTCCGCAAAAATCTGAAATTCTCCAAATCACTCAAGAATGGTGCCAAACTGTTGCAAATTCTCCCCTGAAAGTTTTGGCAGTGGAAACAGAAGGCTTTTTATCATAGGAAATGAAATCAGCCCTCGAAGACAAAACCTGTGGGGGGAAAATTTTTCTAAGCCCCGGGGTCACAATTTCAGCAAAGATCTGAAATTCTCCAATTCTCTCAAAAATGGTCCGACACTGTTGCAAATTCTCGCCTAAAAGGTTTGGCGGTGGAAACAGAAGGCTTTTTATCATAGGAAATGAAATAAGCCCTCGAAGACACAACCTGTGAAAGAAAAATTTTCTAAGCCCCGGGGTCACAATTTCAGCAAAAATCTGAAATTCTCCAATTCTCTCAAAAATGGTCCGACACTGTTGCAAATTCTCGCCTAAAAGGTTTGGCGGTGGAAACAGAAGGCTTTTTATTATAGGAAATGAAAGCAGCCCTTGAAGACAAAACCTGTGAAAAAAAATTTTCTAAGCCCCGGGGTCACAATTTCAGCAAAAATCTGAAATTCTCCAGTTTACTCAAAAATGGTGCCAAACTCTTGCAAATTCTCCCCTGAAAGGTTTTGCGGTGGAAACAGAAGGCTTTTTATCATAGGAAATGAAATCAGCCGTCGAAGACAAAACCTGTGGGGGGAAAATTTTCTAAGCCCCGGGGTCACAATTTCAGCCAAAATCTGAAATTCTCCAATTCACTCAAGAATGGTGCCAAACTGTTGCAAATTCTCCCCTGAAAGGTTTGGCAGTGGAAACAGAAGGCTTTTTATCGTAGGAAATGAAATCAGCCCTCGAAGACAAAACCTGTGAAAGAAAAATTTTCTAAGCCCCGGGGTCACAATTTCAGCAAAAATCTGAAATTCTCCAGTTTACTCAAAAATGGTGCCAAACTGTTGCAAATTCTCCCCTGAAAGGTTTTGCGGTGGAAACAGAAGGCTTTTTATCATAGGAAATGAAATCAGCCCGCAACAACTTAACCTGTGAAAGAAAAATTTTCTAAGCCCCGGGGTCACAATTTCAGCAAAAATCTGAAATTCTCCAATTCTCTCAAAAATGGTGCCAAACTGTTGCAAATTCTCCCCTGAAAGGTTTGGCGGTGGAAACAGAAGGCTTTTTATCATAGGAAATGAAATCAGCCCTCGAAGACAAAACCTGTGGGGGAAACATTTTCTAAGCCCCGGGGTCACAATTTCAGCAAAAATCTGAAATTCTCCAATTCTCTCAAAAATGGTGCCACACTGTTCCAAATTCTACCCTGAAAGGTTTGGCGGTGGAAACAGAAGGCTTTTTATCATAGGAAATGAAATCAGCCCTCGAAGACAAAACCTGTGAAAAAAAAATTTTCTAAGCCCCGGGGTCACAATTTCAGCAAAAATCTGAAATTCTCCAATTCTCTCAAAAATGGTGCCAAACTGTTGCAAATTCTCCCCTGAAAGGTTTGGCGGTGGAAACAGAAGGCTTTTTATCATAGGAAATGAAATCAGCCCTCGACAACTTAACCTGTGAAAGAAAAATTTTCTAAGCCCCGGGGTCACAATTTCAGCAAAAATCTGAAATTCTCCAATTCTCTCAAAAGTGGTGCCAAACTGTTGCAAATTCTCCCCTGAAAGGTTTGGCGGTGGAAACAGAAGGCTTTTTATCATAGGAAATGAAATCAGCCCTCGAAGACAAAACCTGTGGGGGAAACATTTTCTAAGCCCCGGGGTCACAATTTCAGCAAAAATCTGAAATTCTCCAATTCTCTCAAAAATGGTGCCACACTGTTCCAAATTCTACCCTGAAAGGTTTGGCGGTGGAAACAGAAGGCTTTTTATCATAGGAAATGAAATCAGCCCTCGAAGACAAAACCTGTGAAAAAAATTTTTTCTAAGCCCCGGGGTCACAATTTCAGCAAAAATCTGAAATTCTCCAATTCTCTCAAAAATGGTCCGAAACTGTTGCAAATTCTCGCCTGAAAGGTTTGGCGGTGGAAACAGACGGCTTTTTATCATAGGAAATGAAATCAGCCCTCGAAGACAAAACCTGTGGGGGAAAAAATTTCTAAGCCCCGGGGTCACAATTTCAGCAAAAATCTGAAATTCTCCAATTCACTCAAGAATGGTGCCAAACTGTTGCAAATTCTCCCCTGAAAGTTTTGGCGGTGGAAACAGAAGGCTTTTTATTATAGGAAATGAAAGCAGCCCTCGAAGACAAAACCTGTGGAAAAAAAATTCTAAGCCCCGGGGTCACAATTTCAGCAAAAATCTGAAATTCTCCAGTTTACTCAAAAATGGTGCCAAACTCTTGCAAATTCTCCCCTGAAAGGTTTTGCGGTGGAAACAGAAGGCTTTTTATCATAGGAAATGAAATCAGCCGTCGAAGACAAAACCTGTGGGGGGGGGAATTTTCTAAGCCCCGGGGTCACAATTTCAGCCAAAATCTGAAATTCTCCAATTCACTCAAGAATGGTGCCAAACTGTTGCAAATTCTCCCCTGAAAGGTTTGGCAGTGCAAACAGAAGGCTTTTTATCATAGGAAATGAAATCAGCCCTCGAAGACAAAACCTGTGGGGGAAAGTTTTTCTAAGCCCCGGGGTCACAATTTCAGCAAAGATCTGAAATTCTCCAATTCTCTCAAAAATGGTCCGGCACTATTGCAAATTCTCGCCTAAAAGGTTTGGCGGTGGAAACAGAAGGCTTTTTATCATAGGAAATGAAATAAGCCCTCGAAGACAGAACCAGTGAAAGAAAAATTTTCTAAGCCCCAGGGTCACAATTTCAGCAAAAATCTGAAATTCTCCAATTCTCTCAAAAATGGTCCGACACTGTTGCAAATTCTCGCCTAAAAGGTTTGGCGGTGGAAACAGAAGGCTTTTTATTATAGGAAATGAAAGCAGCCCTCGAAGACAAAACCTGTGAAAAAAAAAATTCTAAGCCCCGGGGTCACAATTTCAGCAAAAATCTGAAATTCTCCAGTTTACTCAAAAATGGTGCCAAACTCTTGCAAATTCTCCCCTGAAAGGTTTTGCGGTGGAAACAGAAGGCTTTTTATCATAGGAAATGAAATCAGCCGTCGAAGACAAAACCTGTGGGGGGAAAATTTTCTAAGCCCCGGGGTCACAATTTCAGCCAAAATCTGAAATTCTCCAATTCACTCAAGAATGGTGCCAAACTGTTGCAAATTCTCCCCTGAAAGGTTTGGCAGTGCAAACAGAAGGCTTTTTATCATAGGAAATGAAATCAGCCCTCGAAGACAAAACCTGTGGGGGAAAGTTTTTCTAAGCCCCGGGGTCACAATTTCAGCAAAGATCTGAAATTCTCCAATTCTCTCAAAAATGGTCCGACACTATTGCAAATTCTCGCCTAAAAGGTTTGGCGGTGGAAACACAAGGCTTTTTATCATAGGAAATGAAATAAGCCCTCGAAGACAGAACCAGTGAAAGAAAAATTTTCTAAGCCCCAGGGTCACAATTTCAGCAAAAATCTGAAATTCTCCAATTCTCTCAAAAATGGTCCGACACTGTTGCAAATTCTCGCCTAAAAGGTTTGGCGGTGGAAACAGAAGGCTTTTTATTATAGGAAATGAAAGCAGCCCTCGAAGACAAAACCTGTGGAAAAAAAAATTCTAAGCCCCGGGGTCACAATTTCAGCAAAAATCTGAAATTCTCCAGTTTACTCAAAAATGGTGCCAAACTCTTGCAAATTCTCCCCTGAAAGGTTTTGCGGTGGAAACAGAAGGCTTTTTATCATAGGAAATGAAATCAGCCGTCGAAGACAAAACCTGTGGGGGGAAAATTTTCTAAGCCCCGGGGTCACAATTTCAGCCAAAATCTGAAATTCTCCAATTCACTCAAGAATGGTGCCAAACTGTTGCAAATTCTCCCCTGAAAGGTTTGGCAGTGGAAACAGAAGGCTTTTTATCATAGGAAATGAAATCAGCCCTTGAAGACAAAACCTGTGGGAGGAAAATTTTTCTAAGCCCCGGGGTCACAATTTCAGCAAAGATTTGAAATTCTCCAATTCTCTCAAAAATGGTCCGACACTGTTGCAAATTCTCGCCTAAAAGGTTTGGCGGTGGAAACAGAAGGCTTTTTATCATAGGAAATGAAATAAGCCCTCGAAGACACAACCTGTGAAAGAAAAATTTTCTAAGCCCCGGGGTCACAATTTCAGCAAAAATCTGAAATTCTCCAATTCTCTCAAAAATGGTCCGACACTGTTGCAAATTCTCGCCTAAAAGGTTTGGGGGTGGAAACAGAAGGCTTTTTATTATAGGAAATGAAAGCAGCCCTCGAAGACAAAACCTGTGGGGAAAAATTTTTCTAAGCCCCGGGGTCACAATTTCAACAAAAATCTGAAATTCTCCAGTTTACTCAAAAATGGTGCCAGACTGTTGCAAATTCTCCCTTGAAAGTTTTTGCGGTGGAAACAGAAGGCTTTTTATCATAGGAAATGAAATCAGCCCTCGACAACTTAACCTGTGAAAGAAAATTTTTCTAAGCCCCGGGGTCACAATTTCAGCAAAAATCTGAAATTCTCCAGTTTACTCAAAAATGGTGCCAAACAGTTGCAAATTCTCCCCTGAATGGTTTTGCGGTGGAAACAGAAGGCTTTTTATCATAGGAAATGAAATCAGCCCTCGAAGACAAAACCTGTGGGGAAAAAATTTTCTAAGCCCCGGGGTCACAATTTCAGCAAAAATCTGAAACTCTCCAATTCTCTCAAAAATGGTGCCAAACTGTTGCAAATTCTCCCCTGAAAGGTTTGGCGGTGGAAACAGAAGGCTTTTTATCATAGGAAATGAAATCAACCCTCGAAGACAAAACCTGTGAAAAAAAAATTTCTAAGCCCCGGGGTCACAATTTCAGCAAAAATCTGAAATACTCCAATTCACTCAAAAATGGTGCCACACTGTTGCAAATTCTCCCCTGAAATGTTTTGCGGTGGAAACAGAAGGCTTTTTATCATAGGAAATGAAATCAGCCCTCGACAACTTAACCTGTGAAAGAAAAATTTTCTAAGCCCCGGGGTCACAATTTCAGCAAAAATCTGAAATTCTCCAATTCTCTCAAAAATGGTCCGAAACTGTTGCAAATTCTCGACTAAAATGTTCGGCTGTGGAAACAGAAGGCTTTTTATCAAAGGAAATGAAATCAGCCCTCGAAGACAAAACCTGTGGGGAAAAATTTTTCTAAGCCCCGGGGTCACAATTTCAGCAAAAATCTGAAATTCTCCAGTTTACTCAAAAATGGTGCCAGACTGTTGCAAATTCTCCCGTGAAAGGTTTTGCGGTGGAAACAGAAGGCTTTTTATCATAGGAAATGAAATCAGCCCTCGACAGCTTAACCTGTGAAAGAAAAATTTTCTAAGCCCCGGGGTCACAATTTCAGCAAAAACCTGAAATTCTCCAATTCTCTCAAAAATGGTCCGAAACTGTTGCAAATTCTCCCCTGAAAGGTTTGGCGGTGGAAACAGAAGGCTTTTTATCATAGGAAATGAAATCAGCCCTCGAAGACAAAACCTGTGGGGAAAACATTTTCTAAGCCCCGGGGTCACAATTTCAGCAAAAATCTGAAATTCTCCAATTCTCTCAAAAATGGTGCCACACTGTTCCAAATTCTACCCTGAAAGGTTTGGCGGTGGAAACAGAAGGCTTTTTATCATAGGAAATGAAATCAGCCCTCGAAGACAAAACCTGTGAAAGAAAAATTTTCTAAGCCCCGGGGTCACAATTTCAGCAAAAATCTGAAATTCTCCAATTCTCTCAAAAATGGTCCGAAACTGTTGCAAATTCTCCCCTGAAAGGTTTGGCGGTGGAAACAGAAGGCTTTTTATCACAGGAAATGAAATCAGCCCTCGAAGACAAAACCTGTGGGGAAAAATTTTTCTAAGCCCCGGGGTCACAATTTCAACAAAAATCTGAAATTCTCCAGTTTACTCAAAAATGGTGCCAGACTGTTGCAAATTCTCCCTTGAAAGGTTTTGCGGTGGAAACAGAAGGCTTTTTATCATAGGAAATGAAATCAGCCCTCGAAGACAAAACCTGTGGTGGAAACATTTTCTAAGCCCCGGGGTCACAATTTCAGCAAAAATCTGAAATTCTCCAATTCTCTCAAAAATGGTGCCAAACTGTTGCAAATTCTCCCCTGAAAGGTTTTGCGGTGGAAACAGAAGGCTTTTTATCATAGGAAATGAAATCAGCCCTCGACAACTTAACCTGTGAAAGAAAAATTTTCTAAGCCCCGGGGTCACAATTTCAGCAAAAATCTGAAATTCTCCAATTCTCTCAAAAATGGTGCCAAACTGTTGCAAATTCTCCCCTGAAAGGTTTGGCGGTGGAAACAGAAGGCTTTTTATCATAGGAAATGAAATCAGCCCTCGAAGACAAAACCTGTGGGGGAAACATTTTCTAAGCCCCGGGGTCACAATTTCAGCAAAAATCTGAAATTCTCCAATTCTCTCAAAAATGGTGCCACACTGTTCCAAATTCTACCCTGAAAGGTTTGGCGGTGGAAACAGAAGGCTTTTTATCATAGGAAATGAAATCAGCCCTCGAAGACAAAACCTGTGAAAAAAAAATTTCTAAGCCCCGGGGTCACAATTTCAGCAAAAATCTGAAATTCTCCAGTTTACTCAAAAATGGTGCCAAACTGTTGCAAATTCCCCCCTGAAAGGTTTTGCGGTGGAAACAGAAGGCTTTTTATCATAGGAAATGAAATCAGCCGTCGAAGACAAAACCTGTGGGGGGGGAAATTTTCTAAGCCCCGGGGTCACAATTTCAGCAAAAATCTGAAATTCTCCAATTCACTCAAGAATGGTGCCAAACTGTTGCAAATTCTCGCCTAAAAGGTTTGGCGGTGGAAAAAGAATGCTTTTTATCATAGGAAATGAAATCAGCCCTCGAAGACAAAACCTGTGGGGGAAAATTTTTCTAAGCCCCGGGGTCACAATTTCAGCAAAGATCTGAAATTCTCCAATTCTCTCAAAAATGGTCCGACACTATTGCAAATTCTCGCCTAAAAGGTTTGGCGGTGGAAACAGAAGGCTTTTTATCATAGGAAATGAAATAAGCCCTCGAAGACACAACCAGTGAAAGAAAAATTTTCTAAGCCCCGGGGTCACAATTTCAGCAAAAATCTGAAATTCTCCAATTCTCTCAAAAATGGTCCGACACTGTTGCAAATTCTCGCCTAAAAGGTTTGGCGGTGGAAACAGAAGGCTTTTTATTATAGGAAATGAAAGCAGCCCTCGAAGACAAAACCTGTGAAAAAAAAAATTCTAAGCCCCGGGGTCACAATTTCAGCAAAAATCTGAAATACTCCAGTTTACTCAAAAATGGTGCCAAACTATTGCAAATTCTCCCCTGAAAGGTTTTGCGGTGGAAACAGAAGGCTTTTTATCATAGGAAATGAAATCAGCCGTCGAAGACAAAACCTGTGGGGGGGAAATTTTCTAAGCCCCGGGGTCACAATTTCAGCCAAAATCTGAAATTCTCCAATTCACTCAAGAATGGTGCCAAACTGTTGCAAAGTCTCCCCTGAAAGGTTTGGCAGTGCAAACAGAAGGCTTTTTATCATAGGAAATGAAATCAGCCCTCGAACACAAAACCTGTGGGGGAAAGTTTTTCTAAGCCCCGGGGTCACAATTTCAGCAAAGATCTGAAATTCTCCAATTCTCTCAAAAATGGTCCGACACTATTGCAAATTCTCGCCTAAAAGGTTTGGCGGTGGAAACAGAAGGCTTTTTATCATAGGAAATGAAATAAGCCCTCGAAGACAGAACCAGTGAAAGAAAAATTTTCTAAGCCCCAGGGTCACAATTTCAGCAAAAATCTGAAATTCTCCAATTCTCTCAAAAATGGTCCGACACTGTTGCAAATTCTCGCCTAAAAGGTTTGGCGGTGGAAACAGAAGGCTTTTTATTATAGGAAATGAAAGCAGCCCTCGAAGACAAAACCTGTGAAAAAAAAAATTCTAAGCCCCGGGGTCACAATTTCAGCAAAAATCTGAAATTCTCCAGTTTACTCAAAAATGGTGCCAAACTCTTGCAAATTCTCCCCTGAAAGGTTTTGCGGTGGAAACAGAAGGCTTTTTATCATAGGAAATGAAATCAGCCGTCGAAGACAAAACCTGTGGGGGGAAAATTTTCTAAGCCCCGGGGTCACAATTTCAGCCAAAATCTGAAATTCTCCAATTCACTCAAGAATGGTGCCAAACTGTTGCAAATTCTCCCCTGAAAGGTTTGGCAGTGGAAACAGAAGGCTTTTTATCATAGGAAATGAAATCAGCCCTCGAAGACAAAACCTGTGGGGGGAAAATTTTTCTAAGCCCCGGGGTCACAATTTCAGCAAAGATTTGAAATTCTCCAATTCTCTCAAAAATGGTGCCAAACTGTTGCAAATTCTCGCCTAAAAGGTTTGGCGGTGGAAACAGAAGGCTTTTTATCATAGGAAATGAAATAAGCCCTCGAAGACACAACCTGTGAAAGAAAAATTTTCTAAGCCCCGGGGTCACAATTTCAGCAAAAATCTGAAATTCTCCAATTCTCTCAAAAATGGTCCGACACTGTTGCAAATTCTCGCCTAAAAGGTTTGGCGGTGGAAACAGAAGGCTTTTTATTATAGGAAATGAAAGCAGCCCTCGAAGACAAAACCTGTGGGGAAAAATTTTTCTAAGCCCCGGGGTCACAATTTCAACAAAAATCTGAAATTCTCCAGTTTACTCAAAAATGGTGCCAGACTGTTGCAAATTCTCCCTTGAAAGTTTTTGCGGTGGAAACAGAAGGCTTTTTATCATAGGAAATGAAATCAGCCCTCGACAACTTAACCTGTGAAAGAAAATTTTTCTAAGCCCCGGGGTCACAATTTCAGCAAAAATCTGAAATTCTCCAGTTTACTCAAAAATGGTGCCAAACAGTTGCAAATTCTCCCCTGAATGGTTTTGCGGTGGAAACAGAAGGCTTTTTATCATAGGAAATGAAATCAGCCCTCGAAGACAAAACCTGTGGGGGAAAAATTTTCTAAGCCCCGGGGTCACAATTTCAGCAAAACTCTGAAACTCTCCAATTCTCTCAAAAATGGTGCCAAACTGTTGCAAATTCTCCCCTGAAAGGTTTGGCGGTGGAAACAGAAGGCTTTTTATCATAGGAAATGAAATCAACCCTCGAAGACAAAACCTGTGAAAAAAAAAATTCTAAGCCCCGGGGTCACAATTTCAGCAAAAATCTGAAATACTCCAATTCACTCAAAAATGGTGCCACACTGTTGCAAATTCTCCCCTGAAATGTTTTGCGGTGGAAACAGAAGGCTTTTTATCATAGGAAATGAAATCAGCCCTCGACAACTTAACCTGTGAAAGAAAAATTTTCTAAGCCCCGGGGTCACAATTTCAGCAAAAATCTGAAATTCTCCAATTCTCTCAAAAATGGTCCGAAACTGTTGCAAATTCTCGACTAAAATGTTCGGCGGTGGAAACAGAAGGCTTTTTATCAAAGGAAATGAAATCAGCCCTCGAAGACAAAACCTGTGGGGAAAACATTTTCTAAGCCCCGGGGTCACAATTTCAGCAAAAATCTGAAATTCTCCAATTCTCTCAAAAATGGTGCCACACTGTTCCAAATTCTACCCTGAAAGGTTTGGCGGTGGAAACAGAAGGCTTTTTATCATAGGAAATGAAATCAGCCCTCGAAGACAAAACCTGTGAAAGAAAAATTTTCTAAGCCCCGGGGTCACAATTTCAGCAAAAATCTGAAATTCTCCAATTCTCTCAAAAATGGTCCGAAACTGTTGCAAATTCTCCCCTGAAAGGTTTGGCGGTGGAAACAGAAGGCTTTTTATCACAGGAAATGAAATCAGCCCTCGAAGACAAAACCTGTGGGGAAAAATTTTTCTAAGCCCCGGGGTCACAATTTCAACAAAAATCTGAAATTCTCCAGTTTACTCAAAAATGGTGCCAGACTGTTGCAAATTCTCCCTTGAAAGGTTTTGCGGTGGAAACAGAAGGCTTTTTATCATAGGAAATGAAATCAGCCCTCGAAGACAAAACCTGTGGGGGAAACATTTTCTAAGCCCCGGGGTCACAATTTCAGCAAAAATCTGAAATTCTCCAGTTTACTCAAAAATGGTGCCAAACTGTTGCAAATTCTCCCCTGAAAGGTTTTGCGGTGGAAACAGAAGGCTTTTTATCATAGGAAATGAAATCAGCCCTCGACAACTTAACCTGTGAAAGAAAAATTTTCTAAGCCCCGGGGTCACAATTTCAGCAAAAATCTGAAATTCTCCAATTCTCTCAAAAATGGTGCCAAACTGTTGCAAATTCTCCCCTGAAAGGTTTGGCGGTGGAAACAGAAGGCTTTTTATCATAGGAAATGAAATCAGCCCTCGAAGACAAAACCTGTGGGGGAAACATTTTCTAAGCCCCGGGGTCACAATTTCAGCAAAAATCTGAAATTCTCCAATTCTATCAAAAATGGTCCGAAACTGTTGCAAATTCTCCCCTGAAAGGTTTGGCGGTGGAAACAGAAGGCTTTTTATCATAGGAAATGAAATCAGCCGTCGAAGACAAAACCTGTGGGGGGGGAATTTTCTAAGCCCCGGAGTCACAATTTCAGCAAAAATCTGAAATTCTCCAATTCACTCAAAAATGGTGCCAAACTGTTCTAAATTCTCCCCTGAAAGGTTTGGCGGTGGAAACAGAAGGCTTTTCATCATAGGAAATGAAATCAGCCCTCGAAGACAAAACCTGTGAAAAAAAATTTTCTAAGCCCCGGGGTCACAATTTCAGCAAAAATCTGAAATTCTCCAGTTTACTCAAAAATGGTCCGACACTGTTCCAAATTCTCCCCTGAAAGGTTTTGCGGTTGAAACAGAAGGCTTTTTATCATAGGAAATGAAATCAGCCCTCGACAACTTAACCTGTGAAAGAAAAATTTTCTAAGCCCCGGGGTCACAATTTCAGCAAAAATCTGAAATTCTACAATTCTCTCAAAAATGGTGCCAAACTGTTGCAAATTCTCCCCTGAAAGGTTTTGCGGTGGAAACAGAAGGCTTTTTATCATAGGAAATGAAATCAGCCCTTGAAGACAAAACCTGTGGGGAAAAAATTTTCTAAGCCCCGGGGTCACAATTTCAGCAAAAATCTGAAATTCTCCAGTTTACTCAAAAATGGTGCCAAACTGTTGCAAATTCTCCCCTGAAAGGTTTGGCGGTGGAAACAGAAGGCTTTTTATCATAGGAAATGAAATCAGCCCTCGACAACTTAACCTGTGAAGAAAAAATTTTCTAAGCCCCGGGGTCACAATTTCAGCAAAAATCTGAAATTCTCCAATTCTCTCAAAAATGGTCCGAAACTGTTTCAAATTCTCCCCTGAAAGGTTTTGCGGTGGAAACAGAAGGGTTTTTATCATAGGAAATGAAATCAGCCCTCGAAGACAAAACCTGTGGAAAAAAAATTTTCTAAGCCCCGGGGTCACAATTTCAGCAAAAATCTGAAATTCTCCAGTTTACTCAAAAATGGTGCCAAACTGTTGCAAATTCTCCCCTGAAAGGTTTTGCGGTGGAAACAGAAGGCTTTTCATCATAGGAAATGAAATCAGCCCTCGAAGACAAAACCTGTGAAAAAAAAAATTTCTAAACCCCGGGGTCACAATTTCAGCAAAAATCTGAAATTCTCCAATTCTCTCAAAAATGGTCCGACACTGTTGCAAATTCTCCCCTGAAAGGTTTTGCAGTGGAAACAGAAGGCTTTTTATCATAGGAAATGAAATCAGCCCTCGAAGACAAAACCTGTGGGGAAAAAATTTTCTAAGCCCCGGGGTCACAATTTCAGCAAAAATCTGAAATTCTCCAGTTTGCTCAAAAGTGGTGCCAAACTGTTGCAAATTCTCCCCTGAAAGGTTTGGCGGTGGAAACAGAAGGCTTTTTATCATAGGAAATGAAATCAGCCCTCGAAGACAAAACCTGTGGGTGGAAAATTTTGTATGCCGCAGGGTCACAATTTCAGCAAAAATCTGAAATTCTCCAATTCACTCAAAAATGGTGCCAAACTGTTCCAAATTCTCCCCTGAAATGTTTGGCGGTGGAAACAGAAGGCTTTTTATCATAGGAAAGGAAATCAGCCCTCGACAACTTAACCAGAGAAAGAAAAATTTTCTAAGCCCAGGGGTCACAATTTCAGCAAAAATCTGAAATTCTCCAATTCTCTCAAAAATGGTCCGACACTGTTGCAAATTCTCCCCTGAAATGTTTTGCGGTGGAAACAGAAGGCTTTTTATCATAGGAAATGAAATCAGTCCTCGAAGACAAAACCTGTGAAAAAAAATTTTCTAAGCCCCGGGGTCACAATTTCAGCAAAAATCTGAAATTCTCCAGTTTACTCAAAAATGGTGCCAAACTGTTGCAAATTCTCCCCTGAAAGGTTTGGCGGTGGAAACAGAAAGCTTTTCATCATAGGAAATGAAATCAGCCCTCGAAGACAAAACCTGTGGGTGGAAAATTTTGTATGCCGCAGGGTCACAATTTCAGCAAAAATCTGAAATTCTCCAATTCACTCAAAAATGGTGCCAAACTGTTCTAAATTCTCCCCTGAAAGGTTTGGCGGTGGAAACAGAAGGCTTTTCATCATAGGAAATGAAATCAGCCCTCGAAGACAAAACCTGTGAAAAAAAATTTTCTAAGCCCCGGGGTCACAATTTCAGCAAAAATCTGAAATTCTCCAGTTTACTCAAAAATGGTCCGACACTGTTCCAAATTCTCCCCTGAAAGGTTTTGCGGTGGAAACAGAAGGCTTTTTATCATAGGAAATGAAATCAGCCCTCGACAACTTAACCTGTGAAAGAAAAATTTTCTAAGCCCCGGGGTCACAATTTCAGCAAAAATCTGAAACTCTCCAATTCTCTCAAAAATTGTGCCAAACTGTTTCAAATTCTCCCCTGAAAGGTTTGGCGGTGGAAACAGAAGGCTTTTTATCATAGGAAATGAAATCAGCCGTCGAAGACAAAACCTGTGGGGGGGAAATTTTCTAAGCCCCGGAGTCACAATTTCAGCAAAAATCTGAAATTCTCCAATTCTCTCAAAAATGGTGCCACACTGTTCCAAATTCTCCCCTGAAATGTTTGGTGGTGGAAACAGAAGGCTTTTTATCATAGGAAATGAAATCAGCTCTCGACAACTTAACCTGTGAAAGAAAAATTTTCTAAGCCCCGGGGTCACAATTTCAGCAAAAATCTGAAATTCTACAATTCTCTCAAAAATGGTGCCAAACTGTTGCAAATTCTCCCCTGAAAGGTTTTGCGGTGGAAACAGAAGGCTTTTTATCATAGGAAATGAAATCAGCCCTCGAAGACAAAACCTGTGGGGAAAAAATTTTCTAAGCCCCGGGGTCACAATTTCAGCAAAAATCTGAAATTCTCCAATTCTCTCAAAAATGGTCCGAAACTGTTTCAAATTCTCCCCTGAAAGGTTTTGCGGTGGAAACAGAAGGGTTTTTATCATAGGAAATGAAATCAGCCCTCGAAGACAAAACCTGTGGGAAAAAAAATTTCTAAGCCCCGGGGTCACAATTTCAGCAAAAATCTGAAATTCTCCAGTTTACTCAAAAATGGTGCCAAACTGTTGCAAATTCTCCCCTGAAAGGTTTTGCGGTGGAAACAGAAGGCTTTTCATCATAGGAAATGAAATCAGCCCTCGAAGACAAAACCTGTGAAAAAAAAAATTTCTAAACCCCGGGGTCACAATTTCAGCAAAAATCTGAAATTCTCCAATTCTCTCAAAAATGGTCCGACACTGTTGCAAATTCTCCCCTGAAAGGTTTTGCAGTGGAAACAGAAGGCTTTTTATCATAGGAAATGAAATCAGCCCTCGAAGACAAAACCTGTGGGGAAAAAATTTTCTAAGCCCCGGGGTCACAATTTCAGCAAAAATCTGAAATTCTCCAGTTTGCTCAAAAATGGTGCCAAACTGTTGCAAATTCTCCCCTGAAAGGTTTGGCGGTGGAAACAGAAGGCTTTTTATCATAGGAAATGAAATCAGCCCTCGAAGACAAAACCTGTGGGTGGAAAATTTTGTATGCCGCAGGGTCACAATTTCAGCAAAAATCTGAAATTCTCCAATTCACTCAAAAATGGTGCCAAACTGTTCCAAATTCTCCCCTGAAATGGTTGGCGGTGGAAACAGAAGGCTTTTTATCATAGGAAAGGAAATCAGCCCTCGACAACTTAACCAGAGAAAGAAAAATTTTCTAAGCCCAGGGGTCACAATTTCAGCAAAAATCTGAAATTCTCCAATTCTCTCAAAAATGGTCCGACACTGTTGCAAATTCTCCCCTGAAATGTTTTGCGGTGGAAAAAGAAGGCTTTTTATCATAGGAAATGAAATCAGCCCTCGAAGACAAAACCTGTGGGGGGAAAAATTTCTAAGCCCCGGGGTCACAATTTCAGCAAAAATCTGAAATTCTCCAGTTTACTCAAAAATAGTGCCAAACTGTTGCAAATTCTGCCCTGAAAGGTTTTGCGGTGGAAACAGAAGGCTTTTTATCATAGGAAATGAAATCAGCCCTCGACAACTTAACCTGTGAAAGAAAAATTTTCTAAGCCCCGGGGTCACAATTTCAGCAAAAATCTGAAACTCTCCAATTCTCTCAAAAATGGTGCCAAACTGTTTCAAATTCTCCCCTGAAAGGTTTGGCGGTGGAAACAGAAGGTTTTTTATCATAGGAAATGAAATCAGCCCTCGAAGACAAAACCTGTGGGGGGAAAATTTTCTAAGCCCCGGAGTCACAATTTCAGCAAAAATCTGAAATTCTCCAATTCTCTCAAAAATGGTGCCACACTGTTCCAAATTCTCCCCTGAAAGGTTTTGCGGTGGAAACAGAAGGCTTTTTATCATAGGAAATGAAATCAGCCCTCGAAGACAAAACCTGTGAAAAAAAATTTTCTAAGCCCCGGGGTCACAATTTCAGCAAAAATCTGAAATTCTCCAGTTTACTCAAAAATAGTGCCAAACTGTTGCAAATTCTGCCCTGAAAGGTTTTGCGGTGGAAACAGAAGGCTTTTTATCATAGGAAATGAAATCAGCCCTCGACAACTTAACCTGTGAAAGAAAAATTTTCTAAGCCCCGGGGTCACAATTTCAGCAAAAATCTGAAACTCTCCAATTCTCTCAAAAATGGTGCCAAACTGTTTCAAATTCTCCCCTGAAAGGTTTGGCGGTGGAAACAGAAGGTTTTTTATCATAGGAAATGAAATCAGCCCTCGAAGACAAAACCTGTGGGGGGGAAATTTTCTAAGCCCCGGAGTCACAATTTCAGCAAAAATCTGAAATTCTCCAATTCTCTCAAAAATGGTGCCACACTGTTCCAAATTCTCCCCTGAAATGTTTGGCGGTGGAAACAGAAGGCTTTTTATCATAGGAAATGAAATCAGCTCTCGACAACTTAACCTGTGAAAGAAAAATTTTCTAAGCCCCGGGGTCACAATTTCAGCAAAAATCTGAAATTCTCCAATTCTCTCAAAAATGGTGCCAAACTGTTGCAAATTCTCCCCTGAAAGGTTTTGCGGTGGAAACAGAAGGCTTTTTATCATAGGAAATGAAATCAGCCCTCGAAGACAAAACCTGTGGGGAAAAAATTTTCTAAGCCCCGGGGTCACAATTTCAGCAAAAATCTGAAATTCTCCAGTTTACTCAAAAATGGTGCCAAACTGTTGCAAATTCTCCCCTGAAAGGTTTGGCGGTGGAAACAGAAGGCTTTTTCTCATAGGAAATGAAATCAGCCCTCGACAACTTAACCTGTGAAGAAAAAATTTTCTAAGCCCCGGGATCACAATTTCAGCAAGAATCTGAAATTCTGCAGTTCACTCAAAAATGGTGCCAAACTGTTGCAAATTCTCCCCTGAAAGGTTTTGCGGTGGAAACAGAAGGCTTTTTATCATAGGAAATGAAATCAGCCCTCGAAGACAAAACCTGTGGGGGGGAAATTTTCTAAGCCCCGGAGTCACAATTTCAGCAAAAATCTGAAATTCTCCAATTCTCTCAAAAATGGTGCCACACTGTTCCAAATTCTCCCCTGAAATGTTTGGCGGTGGAAACAGAAGGCTTTTTATCATAGGAAATGAAATCAGCTCTCGACAACTTAACCTGTGAAAGAAAAATTTTCTAAGCCCCGGGGTCACAATTTCAGCAAAAATCTGAAATTCTCCAATTCTCTCAAAAATGGTGCCAAACTGTTGCAAATTCTCCCCTGAAAGGTTTTGCGGTGGAAACAGAAGGCTTTTTATCATAGGAAATGAAATCAGCCCTCGAAGACAAAACCTGTGGGGAAAAAATTTTCTAAGCCCCGGGGTCACAATTTCAGCAAAAATCTGAAATTCTCCAGTTTACTCAAAAATGGTGCCAAACTGTTGCAAATTCTCCCCTGAAAGGTTTGGCGGTGGAAACAGAAGGCTTTTTCTCATAGGAAATGAAATCAGCCCTCGACAACTTAACCTGTGAAGAAAAAGCTTTCTAAGCCCCGGGGTCACAATTTCAGCAAAAATCTGAAATTCTCCAATTCTCTCAAAAATGGTCCGAAACTGTTTCAAATTCTCCCCTGAAAGGTTTTGCGGTGGAAACAGAAGGCTTTTTATCATAGGAAATGAAATCAGCCCTCGAAGACAAAACCTGTGAAAAAAAAAATTTCTAAGCCCCGGGGTCACAATTTCAGCAAAAATCTGAAATTCTCCAATTCTCTCAAAAATGGTCCGACACTGTTGCAAATTCTCGCCTAAAAGGTTTGGCGGTGGAAACAGAAGGCTTTTTATCATAGGAAATGAAATCAGCCCTCGAAGACAAAACTTGTGAAAAAAAAATTTCTAAGCCCCGGGGTCACAATTTCAGCAAAAATCTGAAATTCTCCAATTCTCTCAAAAATGGTCCGACACTGTTGCAAATTCTCCCCTGAAATGTTTTGCGGTGGAAACAGAAGGCTTTTTATCATAGGAAATGAAATCAGCCCTCAAAGACAAAACCTGTGGGGGAAAAATTTTCTAAGCCCCGGGGTCACAATTTCAGCAAAAATCTGAAATTCTCCAGTTTACTCAAAAATGGTGCCAAACTGTTGCAAATTCTCCCCTGAAAGGTTTTGCGGTGGAAACAGAAGGCTTTTTGTCATAGGAAATGAAATCAGCTGTCGACAACTTAACCTGTGAAAAAAAAAAATTCTAAGCCCCGGGGTCACAATTTCAGCAAAAATCTGAAATTCTCAAGTTTACTCAAAAATAGTGCCAAAGTGTTGCAAATTCTCCCCTGAAAGGTTTTGCGGTGGAAACAGAAGGCTTTTTATCATAGGAAATGAAATCAGCCCTCGACAACTTAACCTGTGAAGAAAAAATTTTCTAAGCCCCGGGATCACAATTTCAGCAAGAATCTGAAATTCTGCAGTTCACTCAAAAATGGTGCCAAACTGTTGCAAATTCTCCCCTGAAAGGTTTTGCGGTGGAAACAGAAGGCTTTTCATCATAGGAAATGAAATCAGCCCTCGAAGACAAAACCTGTGGGAAAAAAAATTTCTAAGCCCCGGGGTCACAATTTCAGCAAAAATCTGAAATTCTGCAATTCACTCAAAAATGGTGCCAAACTGTTCCAAATTCTCCCCTGAAATGTTTGGCGGTGGAAACAGAAGGCTTTTTATCATAGGAAATGAAATCAGCCCTCGACAACTTAACCTGTGAAAGAAAAATTTTCTAAGCCCCGGGGTCACAATTTCAGCAAAAATCTGAAATTCTCCAATTCTCTCAAAAATGGTCCGACACTGTTGCAAATTCTCCCCTGAAATGTTTTGCGGTGGAAACAGAAGGCTTTTTATCATAGGAAATGAAATCAGCCCTCGAAGACAAAACCTGTGAAAAAAAATTTTCTAAGCCCCGGGGTCACAATTTCAGCAAAAATCTGAAATTCTCCAGTTTACTCAAAAATGGTGCCAAACTGTTGCAAATTCTCCCCTGAAAGGTTTTGCGGTGGAAACAGAAGGCTTTTTATCATAGGAAATGAAATCAGCCCTCGACAACTTAACCTGTGAAGAAAAAATTTGCTAAGCCCCGGGGTCACAATTTCAGCAAAAATCTGAAATTCTCCAGTTTACTCAAAAATGGTGCCAAACTGTTGCAAATTCTCCCCTGAAAGGTTTTGCGGTGGAAACAGAAGGCTTTTCATCATAGGAAATGAAATCAGCCCTCGAAGACAAAACCTGTGGAAAAAAAAAATTCTAAGCCCCGGGGTCACAATTTCAGCAAAAATCTGTAATTCTCCAATTCTCTCAAAAATGGTCCGACAGTGTTGCAAATTCTCCCTGAAAGGTTTTGCAGTGGAAACAGAAGGCTTTTTATCATAGGAAATGAAATCAGCCCTCGAAGACAAAACCTGTGGGGAAAAAATTTTCTAAGCCCCGGGGTCACAATTTCAGCAAAAATCTGAAATTCTCCAATTCTCTCAAAAATGGTGCCACACTGTTCCAAATTCTCCCCTGAAAGGTTTGGCGGTGGAAACAGAAGGCTTTTTATCATAGGAAATGAAATCAGCCCTCGAAGACAAAACCTGTGGGGAAAAAAATTTCTAAGCCCCGGGGTCACAATTTCAGCAAAAAATCTGAAACTCTCCAATTCTCTCAAAAATGGTGCCAAACTGTTGCAAATTCTCCCCTGAAAGGTTTGGCAGTGGAAACAGAAGACTTTTTATCATAGGAAATGAAATCAGCCCTCGAAGACAAAACCTGTGGGGGAAAAATTTTCTAAGCCCCGGGGTCACAATTTCAGCAAAAATCTGAAATTCTGCAGTTCACTCAAAAATGGTGCCAAACTGTTGCAAATTCTCCCGTGAAAGGTTTGGCGATGGAAACAGAATGCTTTTCATCATAGGAAATGAAATCAGCCCTCAAAGACAAAACCTGTGGGTGGAAAATTTTGTATGCCCCAGGGTCACAATTTCAGCAAAAATCTGAAATTCTCCAATTCACTCAAAAATGGTGCCAAACTGTTCCAAATTCTCCCCTGAAAGGTTTGGAGGTGGAAACAGAAGGCTTTTCATCATAGAAAATGAAATCAGCCCTCAAAGACAAAACCTGTGGGTGGAAAATTTTGTATGCCGCAGGGTCACAATTTCAGCAAAAATCTGAAATTCTCCAATTCACTCAAAAATGGTGTCAAACTGTTCCAAATTCTCCCCTGAAATGTTTGGCGGTGGAAACAGAAGGCTTTTTATCATAGGAAATGAAATCAGCCCTCGACAACTTAACCTGTGAAAGAAAAATTTTCTAAGCCCCGGGGTCACAATTTCAGCAAAAATCTGAAATTCTCCAATTCTCTCAAAAATGGTCCGACACTGTTGCAAATTCTCCCCTGAAATGTTTTGCGGTGGAAACAGAAGGCTTTTTATCATAAGAAATGAAATCAGCCCTCGAAGACAAAACCTGTGAAAAAAAATTTTCTAAGCCCCGGGGTCACAATTTCAGCAAAAATCTTAAATTCTCCAGTTTACTCAAAAATGGTGCCAAACTGTTGCAAATTCTCCCCTGAAAGGTTTGGAGGTGGAAACAGAAGGCTTTTCATCATAGAAAATGAAATCAGCCCTCAAAGACAAAACCTGTGGGTGGAAAATTTTGTATGCCGCAGGGTCACAATTTCAGCAAAAATCTGAAATTCTCAAGTTTACTCAAAAATAGTGCCAAAGTGTTGCAAATTCTCCCCTGAAAGGTTTTGCGGTGGAAACAGGCTTTTTATCATAGGAAATGAAATCAGCCCTCGACAACTTAACCTGTGAAGAAAAAATTTTCTAAGCCCCGGGATCACAATTTCAGCAAGAATCTGAAATTCTGCAGTTCACTCAAAAATGGTGCCAAACTGTTGCAAATTCTCCCCTGAAAGGTTTTGCGGTGGAAACAGAAGGCTTTTTATCATAGGAAATGAAATCAGCCCTCGAAGACAAAACCTGTGGGGGGGAAATTTTCTAAGCCCCGGAGTCACAATTTCAGCAAAAATCTGAAATTCTCCAATTCTCTCAAAAATGGTGCCACACTGTTCCAAATTCTCCCCTGAAATGTTTGGCGGTGGAAACAGAAGGCTTTTTATCATAGGAAATGAAATCAGCTCTCGACAACTTAACCTGTGAAAGAAAAATTTTCTAAGCCCCGGGGTCACAATTTCAGCAAAAATCTGAAATTCTCCAATTCTCTCAAAAATGGTGCCAAACTGTTGCAAATTCTCCCCTGAAAGGTTTTGCGGTGGAAACAGAAGGCTTTTTATCATAGGAAATGAAATCAGCCCTCGAAGACAAAACCTGTGGGGGAAAAATTTTCTAAGCCCCGGGGTCACAATTTCAGCAAAAATCTGAAATTCTCCAGTTTACTCAAAAATGGTGCCAAACTGTTGCAAATTCTCCCCTGAAAGGTTTGGCGGTGGAAACAGAAGGCTTTTTATCATAGGAAATGAAATCAGCCCTCGACAACTTAACCTGTGAAGAAAAAGCTTTCTAAGCCCCGGGGTCACAATTTCAGCAAAAATCTGAAATTCTCCAATTCTCTCAAAAATGGTCCGAAACTGTTTCAAATTCTCCCCTGAAAGGTTTTGCGGTGGAAACAGAAGGCTTTTTATCATAGGAAATGAAATCAGCCCTCGAAGACAAAACCTGTGAAAAAAAAAATTTCTAAGCCCCGGGGTCACAATTTCAGCAAAAATCTGAAATTCTCCAATTCTCTCAAAAATGGTCCGACACTGTTGCAAATTCTCGCCTAAAAGGTTTGGCGGTGGAAACAGAAGGCTTTTTATCATAGGAAATGAAATCAGCCCTCGAAGACAAAACTTGTGAAAAAAAAATTTCTAAGCCCCGGGGTCACAATTTCAGCAAAAATCTGAAATTCTCCAATTCTCTCAACAATGGTCCGACACTGTTGCAAATTCTCCCCTGAAATGTTTTGCGGTGGAAACAGAAGGCTTTTTATCATAGGAAATGAAATCAGCCCTCAAAGACAAAACCTGTGGGGGAAAATTTTTCTAAGCCCCGGGGTCACAATTTCAGCAAAAATCTGAAATTCTACAATTCTCTCAAAAATGGTGCCAAACTGTTGCAAATTCTCCCCTGAAAGGTTTTGCGGTGGAAACAGAAGGCTTTTTGTCATAGGAAATGAAATCAGCTGTCGACAACTTAACCTGTGAAAAAAAAAAATTCTAAGCCCCGGGGTCACAATTTCAGCAAAAATCTGAAATTCTCAAGTTTACTCAAAAATAGTGCCAAAGTGTTGCAAATTCTCCCCTGAAAGGTTTTGCGGTGGAAACAGAAGGCTTTTTGTCATAGGAAATGAAATCAGCCCTCGACAACTTAACCTGTGAAGAAAAAATTTTCTAAGCCCCGGGATCACAATTTCAGCAAGAATCTGAAATTCTGCAGTTCACTCAAAAATGGTGCCAAACTGTTGCAAATTCTCCCCTGAAAGGTTTTGCGGTGGAAACAGAAGGCTTTTCATCATAGGAAATGAAATCAGCCCTCGAAGACAAAACCTGTGGGGAAAAAAATTTCTAAGCCCCGGGGTCACAATTTCAGCAAAAATCTGAAATTCTGCAATTCACTCAAAAATGGTGCCAAACTGTTCCAAATTCTCCCCTGAAATGTTTGGCGGTGGAAACAGAAGGCTTTTTATCATAGGAAATGAAATCAGCCCTCGACAACTTAACCTGTGAAAGAAAAATTTTCTAAGCCCCGGGGTCACAATTTCAGCAAAAATCTGAAATTCTCCAATTCTCTCAAAAATGGTCCGACACTGTTGCAAATTCTCCCCTGAAATGTTTTGCGGTGGAAACAGAAGGCTTTTTATCATAGGAAATGAAATCAGCCCTCGAAGACAAAACCTGTGAAAAAAATTTTTCTAAGCCCCGGGGTCACAATTTCAGCAAAAATCTGAAATTCTCCAGTTTACTCAAAAATGGTGCCAAACTGTTGCAAATTCTCCCCTGAAAGGTTTTGCGGTGGAAACAGAAGGCTTTTTATCATAGGAAATGAAATCAGCCCTCGACAACTTAACCTGTGAAGAAAAAATTTGCTAAGCCCCGGGGTCACAATTTCAGCAAAAATCTGAAATTCTCCAGTTTACTCAAAAATGGTGCCAAACTGTTGCAAATTCTCCCCTGAAAGGTTTTGCGGTGGAAACAGAAGGCTTTTCATCATAGGAAATGAAATCAGCCCTCGAAGACAAAACCTGTGGGGGAAAAAAATTCTAAGCCCCGGGGTCACAATTTCAGCAAAAATCTGAAATTCTCCAATTCTCTCAAAAATGGTCCGACAGTGTTGCAAATTCTCCCTGAAAGGTTTTGCAGTGGAAACAGAAGGCTTTTTATCATAGGAAATGAAATCAGCCCTCGAAGACAAAACCTGTGGGGGAAAAATTTTCTAAGCCCCGGGGTCACAATTTCAGCAAAAATCTGAAATTCTCCAATTCTCTCAAAAATGGTGCCACACTGTTCCAAATTCTCCCCTGAAAGGTTTGGCGGTGGAAACAGAAGGCTTTTTATCATAGGAAATGAAATCAGCCCTCGAAGACAAAACCTGTGGGGAAAAAAATTTCTAAGCCCCGGGGTCACAATTTCAGCAAAAATCTGAAACTCTCCAATTCTCTCAAAAATGGTGCCAAACTGTTGCAAATTCTCCCCTGAAAGGTTTGGCAGTGGAAACAGAAGACTTTTTATCATAGGAAATGAAATCAGCCCTCGAAGACAAAACCTGTGGGGGAAAAATTTTCTAAGCCCCGGGGTCACAATTTCAGCAAAAATCTGAAATTCTGCAGTTCACTCAAAAATGGTGCCAAACTGTTGCAAATTCTCCCGTGAAAGGTTTGGCGATGGAAACAGAATTCTTTTCATCATAGGAAATGAAATCAGCCCTCAAAGACAAAACCTGTGGGTGGAAAATTTTGTATGCCCCAGGGTCACAATTTCAGCAAAAATCTGAAATTCTCCAATTCACTCAAAAATGGTGCCAAACTGTTCCAAATTCTCCCCTGAAAGGTTTGGAGGTGGAAACAGAAGGCTTTTCATCATAGAAAATGAAATCAGCCCTCAAAGACAAAACCTGAGGGTGGAAAATTTTGTATGCCGCAGGGTCACAATTTCAGCAAAAATCTGAAATTCTCCAATTCACTCAAAAATGGTGTCAAACTGTTCCAAATTCTCCCCTGAAATGTTTGGCGGTGGAAACAGAAGGCTTTTTATCATAGGAAATGAAATCAGCCCTCGACAACTTAACCTGTGAAAGAAAAATTTTCTAAGCCCCGGGGTCACAATTTCAGCAAAAATCTGAAATTCTCCAATTCTCTCAAAAATGGTCCGACACTGTTGCAAATTCTCCCCTGAAATGTTTTGCGGTGGAAACAGAAGGCTTTTTATCATAGGAAATGAAATCAGCCCTCGAAGACAAAACCTGTGAAAAAAAATTTTCTAAGCCCCGGGGTCACAATTTCAGCAAAAATCTTAAATTCTCCAGTTTACTCAAAAATGGTGCCAAACTGTTGCAAATTCTCCCCTGAAAGGTTTGGAGGTGGAAACAGAAGGCTTTTCATCATAGAAAATGAAATCAGCCCTCAAAGACAAAACCTGTGGGTGGAAAATTTTGTATGCCGCAGGGTCACAATTTCAGCAAAAATCTGAAATTCTCAAGTTCACTCAAAAATAGTGCCAAAGTGTTGCAAATTCTCCCCTGAAAGGTTTTGCGGTGGAAACAGAAGGCTTTTTATCATAGGAAATGAAATCAGCCCTCGACAACTTAACCTGTGAAGAAAAAATTTTCTAAGCCCCGGGATCACAATTTCAGCAAGAATCTGAAATTCTGCAGTTCACTCAAAAATGGTGCCAAACTGTTGCAAATTCTCCCCTGAAAGGTTTTGCGGTGGAAACAGAAGGCTTTTTATCATAGGAAATGAAATCAGCCCTCGAAGACAAAACCTGTGGGGGGGAAATTTTCTAAGCCCCGGAGTCACAATTTCAGCAAAAATCTGAAATTCTCCAATTCTCTCAAAAATGGTGCCACACTGTTCCAAATTCTCCCCTGAAATGTTTGGCGGTGGAAACAGAAGGCTTTTTATCATAGGAAATGAAATCAGCTCTCGACAACTTAACCTGTGAAAGAAAAATTTTCTAAGCCCCGGGGTCACAATTTCAGCAAAAATCTGAAATTCTCCAATTCTCTCAAAAATGGTGCCAAACTGTTGCAAATTCTCCCCTGAAAGGTTTTGCGGTGGAAACAGAAGGCTTTTTATCATAGGAAATGAAATCAGCCCTCGAAGACAAAACCTGTGGGGAAAAAATTTTCTAAGCCCCGGGGTCACAATTTCAGCAAAAATCTGAAATTCTCCAGTTTACTCAAAAATGGTGCCAAACTGTTGCAAATTCTCCCCTGAAAGGTTTTGCGGTGGAAACAGAAGGCTTTTTATCATAGGAAATGAAATCAGCCCTCGAAGACAAAACCTGTGGGGAAAAAATTTTCTAAGCCCCGGGGTCACAATTTCAGCAAAAATCTGAAATTCTCCAGTTTACTCAAAAATGGTGCCAAACTGTTGCAAATTCTCCCCTGAAAGGTTTGGCGGTGGAAACAGAAGGCTTTTTATCATAGGAAATGAAATCAGCCCTCGACAACTTAACCTGTGAAGAAAAAGCTTTCTAAGCCCCGGGGTCACAATTTCAGCAAAAATCTGAAATTCTCCAATTCTCTCAAAAATGGTCCGAAACTGTTTCAAATTCTCCCCTGAAAGGTTTTGCGGTGGAAACAGAAGGCTTTTTATCATAGGAAATGAAATCAGCCCTCGAAGACAAAACCTGTGAAAAAAAAAATTTCTAAGCCCCGGGGTCACAATTTCAGCAAAAATCTGAAATTCTCCAATTCTCTCAAAAATGGTCCGACACTGTTGCAAATTCTCGCCTAAAAGGTTTGGCGGTGGAAACAGAAGGCTTTTTATCATAGGAAATGAAATCAGCCCTCGAAGACAAAACTTGTGAAAAAAAAATTTCTAAGCCCCGGGGTCACAATTTCAGCAAAAATCTGAAATTCTCCAATTCTCTCAAAAATGGTCCGACACTGTTGCAAATTCTCCCCTGAAATGTTTTGCGGTGGAAACAGAAGGCTTTTTATCATAGGAAATGAAATCAGCCCTCAAAGACAAAACCTGTGGGGGAAAAATTTTCTAAGCCCCGGGGTCACAATTTCAGCAAAAATCTGAAATTCTACAATTCTCTCAAAAATGGTGCCAAACTGTTGCAAATTCTCCCCTGAAAGGTTTTGCGGTGGAAACAGAAGGCTTTTTGTCATAGGAAATGAAATCAGCTGTCGACAACTTAACCTGTGAAAAAAAAAAATTCTAAGCCCCGGGGTCACAATTTCAGCAAAAATCTGAAATTCTCAAGTTTACTCAAAAATAGTGCCAAAGTGTTGCAAATTCTCCCCTGAAAGGTTTTGTGGTGGAAACAGAAGGCTTTTTATCATAGGAAATGAAATCAGCCCTCGACAACTTAACCTGTGAAGAAAAAATTTTCTAAGCCCCGGGATCACAATTTCAGCAAGAATCTGAAATTCTGCAGTTCACTCAAAAATGGTGCCAAACTGTTGCAAATTCTCCCCTGAAAGGTTTTGCGGTGGAAACAGAAGGCTTTTCATCATAGGAAATGAAATCAGCCCTCGAAGACAAAACCTGTGGGAAAAAAAATTTCTAAGCCCCGGGGTCACAATTTCAGCAAAAATCTGAAATTCTGCAATTCACTCAAAAATGGTGCCAAACTGTTCCAAATTCTCCCCTGAAATGTTTGGCGGTGGAAACAGAAGGCTTTTTATCATAGGAAATGAAATCAGCCCTCGACAACTTAACCTGTGAAAGAAAAATTTTCTAAGCCCCGGGGTCACAATTTCAGCAAAAATCTGAAATTCTCCAATTCTCTCAAAAATGGTCCGACACTGTTGCAAATTCTCCCCTGAAATGTTTTGCGGTGGAAACAGAAGGCTTTTTATCATAGGAAATGAAATCAGCCCTCGAAGACAAAACCTGTGAAAAAAAATTTTCTAAGCCCCGGGGTCACAATTTCAGCAAAAATCTGTAATTCTCCAATTCTCTCAAAAATGGTCCGACAGTGTTGCAAATTCTCCCTGAAAGGTTTTGCAGTGGAAACAGAAGGCTTTTTATCATAGGAAATGAAATCAGCCCTCGAAGACAAAACCTGTGGGGAAAAAATTTTCTAAGCCCCGGGGTCACAATTTCAGCAAAAATCTGAAATTCTCCAATTCTCTCAAAAATGGTGCCACACTGTTCCAAATTCTCCCCTGAAAGGTTTGGCGGTGGAAACAGAAGGCTTTTTATCATAGGAAATGAAATCAGCCCTCGAAGACAAAACCTGTGGGGGGAAAAATTTCTAAGCCCCGGGGTCACAATTTCAGCAAAAAATCTGAAACTCTCCAATTCTCTCAAAAATGGTGCCAAACTGTTGCAAATTCTCCCCTGAAAGGTTTGGCAGTGGAAACAGAAGACTTTTTATCATAGGAAATGAAATCAGCCCTCGAAGACAAAACCTGTGGGGGAAAAATTTTCTAAGCCCCGGGGTCACAATTTCAGCAAAAATCTGAAATTCTGCAGTTCACTCAAAAATGGTGCCAAACTGTTGCAAATTCTCCCGTGAAAGGTTTGGCGATGGAAACAGAATGCTTTTCATCATAGGAAATGAAATCAGCCCTCAAAGACAAAACCTGTGGGTGGAAAATTTTGTATGCCCCAGGGTCACAATTTCAGCAAAAATCTGAAATTCTCCAATTCACTCAAAAATGGTGCCAAACTGTTCCAAATTCTCCCCTGAAAGGTTTGGAGGTGGAAACAGAAGGCTTTTCATCATAGAAAATGAAATCAGCCCTCAAAGACAAAACCTGTGGGTGGAAAATTTTGTATGCCGCAGGGTCACAATTTCAGCAAAAATCTGAAATTATCCAATTCACTCAAAAATGGTGTCAAACTGTTCCAAATTCTCCCCTGAAATGTTTGGCGGTGGAAACAGAAGGCTTTTTATCATAGGAAATGAAATCAGCCCTCGACAACTTAACCTGTGAAAGAAAAATTTTCTAAGCCCCGGGGTCACAATTTCAGCAAAAATCTGAAATTCTCCAATTCTCTCAAAAATGGTCCGACACTGTTGCAAATTCTCCCCTGAAATGTTTTGCGGTGGAAACAGAAGGCTTTTTATCATAGGAAATGAAATCAGCCCTCGAAGACAAAACCTGTGAAAAAAAAATTTCTAAGCCCCGGGGTCACAATTTCAGCAAAAATCTTAAATTCTCCAGTTTACTCAAAAATGGTGCCAAACTGTTGCAAATTCTCCCCTGAAAGGTTTGGAGGTAGAAACAGAAGGCTTTTCATCATAGAAAATGAAATCAGCCCTCAAAGACAAAACCTGTGGGTGGAAAATTTTGTATGCCGCAGGGTCACAATTTCAGCAAAAATCTGAAATTCTCAAGTTTACTCAAAAATAGTGCCAAAGTGTTGCAAATTCTCCCCTGAAAGGTTTTGCGGTGGAAACAGAAGGCTTTTTATCATAGGAAATGAAATCAGCCCTCGACAACTTAACCTGTGAAGAAAAAATTTTCTAAGCCCCGGGGTCACAATTTCAGCAAAAATCTGAAATTCTCCAGTTTACTCAAAAATGGTGCCAAACTGTTGCAAATTCTCCCCTGAAAGGTTTTGCGGTGGAAACAGAAGGCTTTTTATCATAGGAAATGAAATCAGCCCTCGAAGACAAAACCTGTGGGGGGGAAATTTTCTAAGCCCCGGAGTCACAATTTCAGCAAAAATCTGAAATTCTCCAATTCTCTCAAAAATGGTGCCACACTGTTCCAAATTCTCCCCTGAAATGTTTGGCGGTGGAAACAGAAGGCTTTTTATCATAGGAAATGAAATCAGCTCTTGACAACTTAACCTGTGAAAGAAAAATTTTCTAAGCCCCGGGGTCACAATTTCAGCAAAAATCTGAAATTCTCCAATTCTCTCAAAAATGGTGCCAAACTGTTGCAAATTCTCCCCTGAAAGGTTTTGCGGTGGAAACAGAAGGCTTTTTATCATAGGAAATGAAATCAGCCCTCGAAGACAAAACCTGTGGGGAAAAAAATTTCTAAGCCCCGGGGTCACAATTTCAGCAAAAATCTGAAATTCTCCAGTTTACTCAAAAATGGTGCCAAACTGTTGCAAATTCTCCCCTGAAAGGTTTGGCGGTGGAAGCAGAAGGCTTTTTATCATAGGAAATGAAATCAGCCCTCAAAGACAAAACCTGTGGGGGGAAAATTTTCTAAGCCCCGGGGTCACAATTTCAGCAAAAATCTGAAATTCTACAATTCTCTCAAAAATGGTGCCAAACTGTTGCAAATTCTCCCCTGAAAGGTTTTGCGGTGGAAACAGAAGGCTTTTTGTCATAGGAAATGAAATCAGCTGTCGACAACTTAACCTGTGAAAAAAAAAAATTCTAAGCCCCGGGGTCACAATTTCAGCAAAAATCTGAAATTCTCAAGTTTACTCAAAAATAGTGCCAAAGTGTTGCAAATTCTCCCCTGAAAGGTTTTGCGGTGGAAACAGAAGGCTTTTTATCATAGGAAATGAAATCAGCCCTCGACAACTTAACCTGTGAAGAAAAAATTTTCTAAGCCCCGGGATCACAATTTCAGCAAGAATCTGAAATTCTGCAGTTCACTCAAAAATGGTGCCAAACTGTTGCAAATTCTCCCCTGAAAGGTTTTGCGGTGGAAACAGAAGGCTTTTCATCATAGGAAATGAAATCAGCCCTCGAAGACAAAACCTGTGGGAAAAAAAATTTCTAAGCCCCGGGGTCACAATTTCAGCAAAAATCTGAAATTCTCCAATTCTCTCAAAAATGGTCCGACACTGTTGCAAATTCTCCCCTGAAATGTTTTGCGGTGGAAACAGAAGGCTTTTTATCATAGGAAATGAAATCAGCCCTCGAAGACAAAACCTGTGAAAAAAAATTTTCTAAGCCCCGGGGTCACAATTTCAGCAAAAATCTGAAATTCTCCAGTTTACTCAAAAATGGTGCCAAACTGTTGCAAATTCTCCCCTGAAAGGTTTTGCGGTGGAAACAGAAGGCTTTTTATCATAGGAAATGAAATCAGCCCTCGACAACTTAACCTGTGAAGAAAAAATTTGCTAAGCCCCGGGGTCACAATTTCAGCAAAAATCTGAAATTCTCCAGTTTACTCAAAAATGGTGCCAAACTGTTGCAAATTCTCCCCTGAAAGGTTTTGCGGTGGAAACAGAAGGCTTTTCATCATAGGAAATGAAATCAGCCCTCGAAGACAAAACCTGTGGAAAAAAAAAATTCTAAGCCCCGGGGTCACAATTTCAGCAAAAATCTGAAATTCTCCAATTCTCTCAAAAATGGTCCGACAGTGTTGCAAATTCTCCCTGAAAGGTTTTGCAGTGGAAACAGAAGGCTTTTTATCATAGGAAATGAAATCAGCCCTCGAAGACAAAACCTGTGGGGAAAAAATTTTCTAAGCCCCGGGGTCACAATTTCAGCAAAAATCTGAAATTCTCCAATTCTCTCAAAAATGGTGCCACACTGTTCCAAATTCTCCCCTGAAAGGTTTGGCGGTAGAAACAGAAGGCTTTTTATCATAGGAAATGAAATCAGCCCTCGAAGTCAAAACCTGTGGGGAAAAAAATTTCTAAGCCCCGGGGTCACAATTTCAGCAAAAATCTGAAACTCTCCAATTCTCTCAAAAATGGTGCCAAACTGTTGCAAATTCTCCCCTGAAAGGTTTGGCAGTGGAAACAGAAGACTTTTTATCATAGGAAATGAAATCAGCCCTCGAAGACAAAACCTGTGGGGGGAAAATTTTCTAAGCCCCGGGGTCACAATTTCAGCAAAAATCTGAAATTCTGCAGTTCACTCAAAAATGGTGCCAAACTGTTGCAAATTCTCCCGTGAAAGGTTTGGCGATGGAAACAGAATGCTTTTCATCATAGGAAATGAAATCAGCCCTCAAAGACAAAACCTGTGGGTGGAAAATTTTGTATGCCCCAGGGTCACAATTTCAGCAAAAATCTGAAATTCTCCAATTCACTCAAAAATGGTGCCAAACTGTTCCAAATTCTCCCCTGAAAGGTTTGGAGGTGGAAACAGAAGGCTTTTCATCATAGAAAATGAAATCAGCCCTCAAAGACAAAACCTGTGGGTGGAAAATTTTGTATGCCGCAGGGTCACAATTTCAGCAAAAATCTGAAATTCTCCAATTCACTCAAAAATGGTGTCAAACTGTTCCAAATTCTCCCCTGAAATGTTTGGCGGTGGAAACAGAAGGCTTTTTATCATAGGAAATGAAATCAGCCCTCGACAACTTAACCTGTGAAAGAAAAATTTTCTAAGCCCCGGGGTCACAATTTCAGCAAAAATCTGAAATTCTCCAATTCTCTCAAAAATGGTCCGACACTGTTGCAAATTCTCCCCTGAAAGGTTTTGCGGTGGAAACAGAAGGCTTTTTATCATAGGAAATGAAATCAGCCCTCGAAGACAAAACCTGTGAAAAAAATTTTTCTAAGCCCCGGGGTCACAATTTCAGCAAAAATCTTAAATTCTCCAGTTTACTCAAAAATGGTGCCAAACTGTTGCAAATTCTCCCCTGAAAGGTTTGGAGGTGGAAACAGAAGGCTTTTCATCATAGAAAATGAAATCAGCCCTCAAAGACAAAACCTGTGGGTGGAAAATTTTGTATGCCGCAGGGTCACAATTTCAGCAAAATTCTGAAATTCTCAAGTTTACTCAAAAATAGTGCCAAAGTGTTGCAAATTCTCCCCTGAAAGGTTTTGCGGTGGAAACAGAAGGCTTTTTATCATAGGAAATGAAATCAGCCCTCGACAACTTAACCTGTGAAGAAAAAATTTTCTAAGCCCCGGGATCACAATTTCAGCAAGAATCTGAAATTCTGCAGTTCACTCAAAAATGGTGCCAAACTGTTGCAAATTCTCCCCTGAAAGGTTTTGCGGTGGAAACAGAAGGCTTTTTATCATAGGAAATGAAATCAGCCCTCGAAGACAAAACCTGTGGGGGGGAAATTTTCTAAGCCCCGGAGTCACAATTTCAGCAAAAATCTGAAATTCTCCAATTCTCTCAAAAATGGTGCCACACTGTTCCAAATTCTCCCCTGAAATGTTTGGCGGTGGAAACAGAAGGCTTTTTATCATAGGAAATGAAATCAGCTCTCGACAACTTAACCTGTGAAAGAAAAATTTTCTAAGCCCCGGGGTCACAATTTCAGCAAAAATCTGAAATTCTCCAATTCTCTCAAAAATGGTGCCAAACTGTTGCAAATTCTCCCCTGAAAGGTTTTGCGGTGGAAACAGAAGGCTTTTTATCATAGGAAATGAAATCAGCCCTCGAAGACAAAACCTGTGGGGAAAAAATTTTCTAAGCCCCGGGGTCACAATTTCAGCAAAAATCTGAAATTCTCCAGTTTACTCAAAAATGGTGCCAAACTGTTGCAAATTCTCCCCTGAAAGGTTTGGCGGTGGAAACAGAAGGCTTTTTATCATAGGAAATGAAATCAGCCCTCGACAACTTAAACTGTGAAGAAAAAGCTTTCTAAGCCCCGGGGTCACAATTTCAGCAAAAATCTGAAATTCTCCAATTCTCTCAAAAATGGTCCGAAACTGTTTCAAATTCTCCCCTGAAAGGTTTTGCGGTGGAAACAGAAGGCTTTTTATCATAGGAAATGAAATCAGCCCTCGAAGACAAAACCTGTGAAAAAAAAAATTTCTAAGCCCCGGGGTCACAATTTCAGCAAAAATCTGAAATTCTCCAATTCTCTCAAAAATGGTCCGACACTGTGGCAAATTCTCGCCTAAAAGGTTTGGCGGTGGAAACAGAAGGCTTTTTATCATAGGAAATGAAATCAGCCCTCGAAGACAAAACTTGTGAAAAAAAATTTTCTAAGCCCCGGGGTCACAATTTCAGCAAAAATCTGAAATTCTCCAATTCTCTCAAAAATGGTCCGACACTGTTGCAAATTCTCCCCTGAAATGTTTTGCGGTGGAAACAGAAGGCTTTTTATCATAGGAAATGAAATCAGCCCTCAAAGACAAAACCTGTGGGGGAAAAATTTTCTAAGCCCCGGGGTCACAATTTCAGCAAAAATCTGAAATTCTACAATTCTCTCAAAAATGGTGCCAAACTGTTGCAAATTCTCCCCTGAAAGGTTTTGCGGTGGAAACAGAAGGCTTTTTGTCATAGGAAATGAAATCAGCTGTCGACAACTTAACCTGTGAAAAAAAAAAATTCTAAGCCCCGGGGTCACAATTTCAGCAAAAATCTGAAATTCTCAAGTTTACTCAAAAATAGTGCCAAAGTGTTGCAAATTCTCCCCTGAAAGGTTTTGCGGTGGAAACAGAAGGCTTTTTATCATAGGAAATGAAATCAGCCCTCGACAACTTAACCTGTGAAGAAAAAATTTTCTAAGCCCCGGGATCACAATTTCAGCAAGAATCTGAAATTCTCCAATTCTCTCAAAAATGGTCCGACACTGTTGCAAATTCTCCCCTGAAATGTTTTGCGGTGGAAACAGAAGGCTTTTTATCATAGGAAATGAAATCAGCCCTCGAAGACAAAACCTGTGAAAAAAAATTTTCTAAGCCCCGGGGTCACAATTTCAGCAAAAATCTGAAATTCTCCAGTTTACTCAAAAATGGTGCCAAACTGTTGCAAATTCTCCCCTGAAAGGTTTTGCGGTGGAAACAGAAGGCTTTTTATCATAGGAAATGAAATCAGCCCTCGACAACTTAACCTGTGAAGAAAAAATTTGCTAAGCCCCGGGGTCACAATTTCAGCAAAAATCTGAAATTCTCCAGTTTACTCAAAAATGGTGCCAAACTGTTGCAAATTCTCCCCTGAAAGGTTTTGCGGTGGAAACAGAAGGCTTTTCATCATAGGAAATGAAATCAGCCCTCGAAGACAAAACCTGTGGAAAAAAAAAATTCTAAGCCCCGGGGTCACAATTTCAGCAAAAATCTGAAATTCTCCAATTCTCTCAAAAATGGTCCGACAGTGTTGCAAATTCTCCCTGAAAGGTTTTGCAGTGGAAACAGAAGGCTTTTTATCATAGGAAATGAAATCAGCCCTCGAAGACAAAACCTGTGGGGAAAAAATTTTCTAAGCCCCGGGGTCACAATTTCAGCAAAAATCTGAAATTCTCCAATTCTCTCAAAAATGGTGCCACACTGTTCCAAATTCTCCCCTGAAAGGTTTGGCGGTGGAAACAGAAGGCTTTTTATCATAGGAAATGAAATCAGCCCTCGAAGACAAAACCTGTGGGGAAAAAAATTTTAAGCCCCGGGGTCACAATTTCAGCAAAAAATCTGAAACTCTCCAATTCTCTCAAAAATGGTGCCAAACTGTTGCAAATTCTCCCCTGAAAGGTTTGGCAGTGGAAACAGAAGACTTTTTATCATAGGAAATGAAATCAGCCCTCGAAGACAAAACCTGTGGGGGAAAAATTTTCTAAGCCCCGGGGTCACAATTTCAGCAAAAATCTGAAATTCTGCAGTTCACTCAAAAATGGTGCCAAACTGTTGCAAATTCTCCCGTGAAAGGTTTGGCGATGGAAACAGAATGCTTTTCATCATAGGAAATGAAATCAGCCCTCAAAGACAAAACCTGTGGGTGGAAAATTTTGTATGCCCCAGGGTCACAATTTCAGCAAAAATCTGAAAGTCTCCAATTCACTCAAAAATGGTGCCAAACTGTTCCAAATTCTCCCCTGAAAGGTTTGGAGGTGGAAACAGAAGGCTTTTCATCATAGAAGATGAAATCAGCCCTCAAAGACAAAACCTGTGGGTGGAAAATTTTGTATGCCGCAGGGTCACAATTTCAGCAAAAATCTGAAATTCTCCAATTCACTCAAAAATGGTGTCAAACTGTTCCAAATTCTCCCCTGAAAGGTTTGGAGGTGGAAACAGAAGGCTTTTCATCATAGAAAATGAAATCAGCCCTCAAAGACAAAACCTGTGGGTGGAAAATTTTGTATGCCGCAGGGTCACAATTTCAGCAAAAATCTGAAATTCTCCAATTCACTCAAAAATGGTGTCAAACTGTTCCAAATTCTCCCCTGAAATGTTTGGCGGTGGAAACAGAAGGCTTTTTATCATAGGAAATGAAATCAGCCCTCGACAACTTAACCTGTGAAAGAAAAATTTTCTAAGCCCCGGGGTCACAATTTCAGCAAAAATCTGAAATTCTCCAATTCTCTCAAAAATGGTCCGACACTGTTGCAAATTCTCCCCTGAAATGTTTTGCGGTGGAAACAGAAGGCTTTTTATCATAGGAAATGAAATCAGCCCTCGAAGACAAAACCTGTGAAAAAAAAATTTCTAAGCCCCGGGGTCACAATTTCAGCAAAAATCTTAAATTCTCCAGTTTACTCAAAAATGGTGCCAAACTGTTGCAAATTCTCCCCTGAAAGGTTTGGAGGTAGAAACAGAAGGCTTTTCATCATAGAAAATGAAATCAGCCCTCAAAGACAAAACCTGTGGGTGGAAAATTTTGTATGCCGCAGGGTCACAATTTCAGCAAAATTCTGAAATTCTCAAGTTTACTCAAAAATAGTGCCAAAGTGTTGCAAATTCTCCCCTGAAAGGTTTTGCGGTGGAAACAGGAGGCTTTTTATCATAGGAAATGAAATCAGCCCTCGACAACTTAACCTGTGAAGAAAAAATTTTCTAAGCCCCGGGATCACAATTTCAGCAAGAATCTGAAATTCTGCAGTTCACTCAAAAATGGTGCCAAACTGTTGCAAATTCTCCCCTGAAAGGTTTTGCGGTGGAAACAGAAGGCTTTTTATCATAGGAAATGAAATCAGCCCTCGAAGACAAAACCTGTGGGGGGGAAATTTTCTAAGCCCCGGAGTCACAATTTCAGCAAAAATCTGAAATTCTCCAATTCTCTCAAAAATGGTGCCACACTGTTCCAAATTCTCCCCTGAAATGTTTGGCGGTGGAAACAGAAGGCTTTTTATCATAGGAAATGAAATCAGCTCTCGACAACTTAACCTGTGAAAGAAAAATTTTCTAAGCCCCGGGGTCACAATTTCAGCAAAAATCTGAAATTCTCCAATTCTCTCAAAAATGGTGCCAAACTGTTGCAAATTCTCCCCTGAAAGGTTTTGCGGTGGAAACAGAAGGCTTTTTATCATAGGAAATGAAATCAGCCCTCGAAGACAAAACCTATGGGGAAAAAATTTTCTAAGCCCCGGGGTCACAATTTCAGCAAAAATCTGAAATTCTCCAGTTTACTCAAAAATGGTGCCAAACTGTTGCAAATTCTCCCCTGAAAGGTTTGGCGGTGGAAACAGAAGGCTTTTTATCATAGGAAATGAAATCAGCCCTCGACAACTTAAACTGTGAAGAAAAAGCTTTCTAAGCCCCGGGGTCACAATTTCAGCAAAAATCTGAAATTCTCCAATTCTCTCAAAAATGGTCCGAAACTGTTTCAAATTCTCCCCTGAAAGGTTTTGCGGTGGAAACAGAAGGCTTTTTATCATAGGAAATGAAATCAGCCCTCGAAGACAAAACCTGTGAAAAAAAAAATTTCTAAGCCCCGGGGTCACAATTTCAGCAAAAATCTGAAATTCTCCAATTCTCTCAAAAATGGTCCGACACTGTGGCAAATTCTCGCCTAAAAGGTTTGGCGGTGGAAACAGAAGGCTTTTTATCATAGGAAATGAAATCAGCCCTCGAAGACAAAACTTGTGAAAAAAAATTTTCTAAGCCCCGGGGTCACAATTTCAGCAAAAATCTGAAATTCTCCAATTCTCTCAAAAATGGTCCGACACTGTTGCAAATTCTCCCCTGAAATGTTTTGCGGTGGAAACAGAAGGCTTTTTATCATAGGAAATGAAATCAGCCCTCAAAGACAAAACCTGTGGGGGAAAAATTTTCTAAGCCCCGGGGTCACAATTTCAGCAAAAATCTGAAATTCTACAATTCTCTCAAAAATGGTGCCAAACTGTTGCAAATTCTCCCCTGAAAGGTTTTGCGGTGGAAACAGAAGGCTTTTTGTCATAGGAAATGAAATCAGCTGTCGACAACTTAACCTGTGAAAAAAAAAAATTCTAAGCCCCGGGGTCACAATTTCAGCAAAAATCTGAAATTCTCAAGTTTACTCAAAAATAGTGCCAAAGTGTTGCAAATTCTCCCCTGAAAGGTTTTGCGGTGGAAACAGAAGGCTTTTTATCATAGGAAATGAAATCAGCCCTCGACAACTTAACCTGTGAAGAAAAAATTTTCTAAGCCCCGGGATCACAATTTCAGCAAGAATCTGAAATTCTCCAATTCTCTCAAAAATGGTCCGACACTGTTGCAAATTCTCCCCTGAAATGTTTTGCGGTGGAAACAGAAGGCTTTTTATCATAGGAAATGAAATCAGCCCTCGAAGACAAAACCTGTGAAAAAAAATTTTCTAAGCCCCGGGGTCACAATTTCAGCAAAAATCTGAAATTCTCCAGTTTACTCAAAAATGGTGCCAAACTGTTGCAAATTCTCCCCTGAAAGGTTTTGCGGTGGAAACAGAAGGCTTTTTATCATAGGAAATGAAATCAGCCCTCGACAACTTAACCTGTGAAGAAAAAATTTGCTAAGCCCCGGGGTCACAATTTCAGCAAAAATCTGAAATTCTCCAGTTTACTCAAAAATGGTGCCAAACTGTTGCAAATTCTCCCCTGAAAGGTTTTGCGGTGGAAACAGAAGGCTTTTCATCATAGGAAATGAAATCAGCCCTCGAAGACAAAACCTGTGGAAAAAAAAAATTCTAAGCCCCGGGGTCACAATTTCAGCAAAAATCTGAAATTCTCCAATTCTCTCAAAAATGGTCCGACAGTGTTGCAAATTCTCCCTGAAAGGTTTTGCAGTGGAAACAGAAGGCTTTTTATCATAGGAAATGAAATCAGCCCTCGAAGACAAAACCTGTGGGGAAAAAATTTTCTAAGCCCCGGGGTCACAATTTCAGCAAAAATCTGAAATTCTCCAATTCTCTCAAAAATGGTGCCACACTGTTCCAAATTCTCCCCTGAAAGGTTTGGCGGTGGAAACAGAAGGCTTTTTATCATAGGAAATGAAATCAGCCCTCGAAGACAAAACCTGTGGGGAAAAAAATTTTAAGCCCCGGGGTCACAATTTCAGCAAAAAATCTGAAACTCTCCAATTCTCTCAAAAATGGTGCCAAACTGTTGCAAATTCTCCCCTGAAAGGTTTGGCAGTGGAAACAGAAGACTTTTTATCATAGGAAATGAAATCAGCCCTCGAAGACAAAACCTGTGGGGGAAAAATTTTCTAAGCCCCGGGGTCACAATTTCAGCAAAAATCTGAAATTCTGCAGTTCACTCAAAAATGGTGCCAAACTGTTGCAAATTCTCCCGTGAAAGGTTTGGCGATGGAAACAGAATGCTTTTCATCATAGGAAATGAAATCAGCCCTCAAAGACAAAACCTGTGGGTGGAAAATTTTGTATGCCCCAGGGTCACAATTTCAGCAAAAATCTGAAAGTCTCCAATTCACTCAAAAATGGTGCCAAACTGTTCCAAATTCTCCCCTGAAAGGTTTGGAGGTGGAAACAGAAGGCTTTTCATCATAGAAGATGAAATCAGCCCTCAAAGACAAAACCTGTGGGTGGAAAATTTTGTATGCCGCAGGGTCACAATTTCAGCAAAAATCTGAAATTCTCCAATTCACTCAAAAATGGTGTCAAACTGTTCCAAATTCTCCCCTGAAAGGTTTGGAGGTGGAAACAGAAGGCTTTTCATCATAGAAAATGAAATCAGCCCTCAAAGACAAAACCTGTGGGTGGAAAATTTTGTATGCCGCAGGGTCACAATTTCAGCAAAAATCTGAAATTCTCCAATTCACTCAAAAATGGTGTCAAACTGTTCCAAATTCTCCCCTGAAATGTTTGGCGGTGGAAACAGAAGGCTTTTTATCATAGGAAATGAAATCAGCCCTCGACAACTTAACCTGTGAAAGAAAAATTTTCTAAGCCCCGGGGTCACAATTTCAGCAAAAATCTGAAATTCTCCAATTCTCTCAAAAATGGTCCGACACTGTTGCAAATTCTCCCCTGAAATGTTTTGCGGTGGAAACAGAAGGCTTTTTATCATAGGAAATGAAATCAGCCCTCGAAGACAAAACCTGTGAAAAAAAAATTTCTAAGCCCCGGGGTCACAATTTCAGCAAAAATCTTAAATTCTCCAGTTTACTCAAAAATGGTGCCAAACTGTTGCAAATTCTCCCCTGAAAGGTTTGGAGGTAGAAACAGAAGGCTTTTCATCATAGAAAATGAAATCAGCCCTCAAAGACAAAACCTGTGGGTGGAAAATTTTGTATGCCGCAGGGTCACAATTTCAGCAAAAATCTGAAATTCTCAAGTTTACTCAAAAATAGTGCCAAAGTGTTGCAAATTCTCCCCTGAAAGGTTTTGCGGTGGAAACAGAAGGCTTTTTATCATAGGAAATGAAATCAGCCCTCGACAACTTAACCTGTGAAGAAAAAATTTTCTAAGCCCCGGGGTCACAATTTCAGCAAAAATCTGAAATTCTCCAGTTTACTCAAAAATGGTGCCAAACTGTTGCAAATTCTCCCCTGAAAGGTTTTGCGGTGGAAACAGAAGGCTTTTTATCATAGGAAATGAAATCAGCCCTCGAAGACAAAACCTGTGGGGGGGAAATTTTCTAAGCCCCGGAGTCACAATTTCAGCAAAAATCTGAAATTCTCCAATTCTCTCAAAAATGGTGCCACACTGTTCCAAATTCTCCCCTGAAATGTTTGGCGGTGGAAACAGAAGGCTTTTTATCATAGGAAATGAAATCAGCTCTTGACAACTTAACCTGTGAAAGAAAAATTTTCTAAGCCCCGGGGTCACAATTTCAGCAAAAATCTGAAATTCTCCAATTCTCTCAAAAATGGTGCCAAACTGTTGCAAATTCTCCCCTGAAAGGTTTTGCGGTGGAAACAGAAGGCTTTTTATCATAGGAAATGAAATCAGCCCTCGAAGACAAAACCTGTGGGGAAAAAAATTTCTAAGCCCCGGGGTCACAATTTCAGCAAAAATCTGAAATTCTCCAGTTTACTCAAAAATGGTGCCAAACTGTTGCAAATTCTCCCCTGAAAGGTTTGGCGGTGGAAGCAGAAGGCTTTTTATCATAGGAAATGAAATCAGCCCTCGACAACTTAACCTGTGAAGAAAAAGCTTTCTAAGCCCCGGGGTCACAATTTCAGCAAAAATCTGAAATTCTCCAATTCTCTCAAAAATGGTCCGAAACTGTTTCAAATTCTCCCCTGAAAGGTTTTGCGGTGGAAACAGAAGGCTTTTTATCATAGGAAATGAAATCAGCCCTCGAAGACAAAACCTGTGAAAAAAAAAATTTCTAAGCCCCGGGGTCACAATTTCAGCAAAAATCTGAAATTCTCCAATTCTCTCAAAAATGGTCCGACACTGTTGCAAATTCTCGCCTAAAAGGTTTGGCGGTGGAAACAGAAGGCTTTTTATCATAGGAAATGAAATCAGCCCTCAAAGACAAAACCTGTGGGGGGAAAATTTTCTAAGCCCCGGGGTCACAATTTCAGCAAAAATCTGAAATTCTACAATTCTCTCAAAAATGGTGCCAAACTGTTGCAAATTCTCCCCTGAAAGGTTTTGCGGTGGAAACAGAAGGCTTTTTGTCATAGGAAATGAAATCAGCTGTCGACAACTTAACCTGTGAAAAAAAAAAATTCTAAGCCCCGGGGTCACAATTTCAGCAAAAATCTGAAATTCTCAAGTTTACTCAAAAATAGTGCCAAAGTGTTGCAAATTCTCCCCTGAAAGGTTTTGCGGTGGAAACAGAAGGCTTTTTATCATAGGAAATGAAATCAGCCCTCGACAACTTAACCTGTGAAGAAAAAATTTTCTAAGCCCCGGGATCACAATTTCAGCAAGAATCTGAAATTCTGCAGTTCACTCAAAAATGGTGCCAAACTGTTGCAAATTCTCCCCTGAAAGGTTTTGCGGTGGAAACAGAAGGCTTTTCATCATAGGAAATGAAATCAGCCCTCGAAGACAAAACCTGTGGGAAAAAAAATTTCTAAGCCCCGGGGTCACAATTTCAGCAAAAATCTGAAATTCTCCAGTTTACTCAAAAATGGTGCCAAACTGTTGCAAATTCTCCCCTGAAAGGTTTGGCGGTGGAAGCAGAAGGCTTTTTATCATAGGAAATGAAATCAGCCCTCGACAACTTAACCTGTGAAGAAAAAGCTTTCTAAGCCCCGGGGTCACAATTTCAGCAAAAATCTGAAATTCTCCAATTCTCTCAAAAATGGTCCGAAACTGTTTCAAATTCTCCCCTGAAAGGTTTTGCGGTGGAAACAGAAGGCTTTTTATCATAGGAAATGAAATCAGCCCTCGAAGACAAAACCTGTGAAAAAAAAAATTTCTAAGCCCCGGGGTCACAATTTCAGCAAAAATCTGAAATTCTCCAATTCTCTCAAAAATGGTCCGACACTGTTGCAAATTCTCGCCTAAAAGGTTTGGCGGTGGAAACAGAAGGCTTTTTATCATAGGAAATGAAATCAGCCCTCAAAGACAAAACCTGTGGGGGGAAAATTTTCTAAGCCCCGGGGTCACAATTTCAGCAAAAATCTGAAATTCTACAATTCTCTCAAAAATGGTGCCAAACTGTTGCAAATTCTCCCCTGAAAGGTTTTGCGGTGGAAACAGAAGGCTTTTTGTCATAGGAAATGAAATCAGCTGTCGACAACTTAACCTGTGAAAAAAAAAAATTCTAAGCCCCGGGGTCACAATTTCAGCAAAAATCTGAAATTCTCAAGTTTACTCAAAAATAGTGCCAAAGTGTTGCAAATTCTCCCCTGAAAGGTTTTGCGGTGGAAACAGAAGGCTTTTTATCATAGGAAATGAAATCAGCCCTCGACAACTTAACCTGTGAAGAAAAAATTTTCTAAGCCCCGGGATCACAATTTCAGCAAGAATCTGAAATTCTGCAGTTCACTCAAAAATGGTGCCAAACTGTTGCAAATTCTCCCCTGAAAGGTTTTGCGGTGGAAACAGAAGGCTTTTCATCATAGGAAATGAAATCAGCCCTCGAAGACAAAACCTGTGGGGAAAAAAATTTCTAAGCCCCGGGGTCACAATTTCAGCAAAAATCTGAAATTCTCCAATTCTCTCAAAAATGGTCCGACACTGTTGCAAATTCTCCCCTGAAATGTTTTGCGGTGGAAACAGAAGGCTTTTTATCATAGGAAATGAAATCAGCCCTCGACAACTTAACCTGTGAAGAAAAAATTTGCTACGCCCCGGGGTCACAATTTCAGCAAAAATCTGAAATTCTCCAGTTTACTCAAAAATGGTGCCAAACTGTTGCAAATTCTCCCCTGAAAGGTTTTGCGGTGGAAACAGAAGGCTTTTCATCATAGGAAATGAAATCAGCCCTCGAAGACAAAACCTGTGGAAAAAAAAAATTCTAAGCCCCGGGGTCACAATTTCAGCAAAAATCTGAAATTCTCCAGTTTACTCAAAAATGGTGCCAAACTGTTGCAAATTCTCCCCTGAAAGGTTTTGCGGTGGAAACAGAAGGCTTTTTATCATAGGAAATGAAATCAGCCCTCGACAACTTAACCTGTGAAGAAAAAATTTGCTACGCCCCGGGGTCACAATTTCAGCAAAAATCTGAAATTCTCCAGTTTACTCAAAAATGGTGCCAAACTGTTGCAAATTCTCCCCTGAAAGGTTTTGCGGTGGAAACAGAAGGCTTTTCATCATAGGAAATGAAATCAGCCCTCGAAGACAAAACCTGTGGAAAAAAAAAATTCTAAGCCCCGGGGTCACAATTTCAGCAAAAATCTGAAATTCTCCAATTCTCTCAAAAATGGTCCGACAGTGTTGCAAATTCTCCCTGAAAGGTTTTGCAGTGGAAACAGAAGGCTTTTTATCATAGGAAATGAAATCAGCCCTCGAAGACAAAACCTGTGGGGAAAAAATTTTCTAAGCCCCGGGGTCACAATTTCAGCAAAAATCTGAAATTCTCCAATTCTCTCAAAAATGGTGCCACACTGTTCCAAATTCTCCCCTGAAAGGTTTGGCGGTAGAAACAGAAGGCTTTTTATCATAGGAAATGAAATCAGCCCTCGAAGTCAAAACCTGTGGGGAAAAAAATTTCTAAGCCCCGGGGTCACAATTTCAGCAAAAATCTGAAACTCTCCAATTCTCTCAAAAATGGTGCCAAACTGTTGCAAATTCTCCCCTGAAAGGTTTGGCAGTGGAAACAGAAGACTTTTTATCATAGGAAATGAAATCAGCCCTCGAAGACAAAACCTGTGGGGGGAAAATTTTCTAAGCCCCGGGGTCACAATTTCAGCAAAAATCTGAAATTCTGCAGTTCACTCAAAAATGGTGCCAAACTGTTGCAAATTCTCCCGTGAAAGGTTTGGCGATGGAAACAGAATGCTTTTCATCATAGGAAATGAAATCAGCCCTCAAAGACAAAACCTGTGGGTGGAAAATTTTGTATGCCCCAGGGTCACAATTTCAGCAAAAATCTGAAATTCTCCAATTCACTCAAAAATGGTGCCAAACTGTTCCAAATTCTCCCCTGAAAGGTTTGGAGGTGGAAACAGAAGGCTTTTCATCATAGAAAATGAAATCAGCCCTCAAAGACAAAACCTGTGGGTGGAAAATTTTGTATGCCGCAGGGTCACAATTTCAGCAAAAATCTGAAATTCTCCAATTCACTCAAAAATGGTGTCAAACTGTTCCAAATTCTCCCCTGAAATGTTTGGCGGTGGAAACAGAAGGCTTTTTATCATAGGAAATGAAATCAGCCCTCGACAACTTAACCTGTGAAAGAAAAATTTTCTAAGCCCCGGGGTCACAATTTCAGCAAAAATCTGAAATTCTCCAATTCTCTCAAAAATGGTCCGACACTGTTGCAAATTCTCCCCTGAAAGGTTTTGCGGTGGAAACAGAAGGCTTTTTATCATAGGAAATGAAATCAGCCCTCGAAGACAAAACCTGTGAAAAAAATTTTTCTAAGCCCCGGGGTCACAATTTCAGCAAAAATCTTAAATTCTCCAGTTTACTCAAAAATGGTGCCAAACTGTTGCAAATTCTCCCCTGAAAGGTTTGGAGGTGGAAACAGAAGGCTTTTCATCATAGAAAATGAAATCAGCCCTCAAAGACAAAACCTGTGGGTGGAAAATTTTGTATGCCGCAGGGTCACAATTTCAGCAAAATTCTGAAATTCTCAAGTTTACTCAAAAATAGTGCCAAAGTGTTGCAAATTCTCCCCTGAAAGGTTTTGCGGTGGAAACAGAAGGCTTTTTATCATAGGAAATGAAATCAGCCCTCGACAACTTAACCTGTGAAGAAAAAATTTTCTAAGCCCCGGGATCACAATTTCAGCAAGAATCTGAAATTCTGCAGTTCACTCAAAAATGGTGCCAAACTGTTGCAAATTCTCCCCTGAAAGGTTTTGCGGTGGAAACAGAAGGCTTTTTATCATAGGAAATGAAATCAGCCCTCGAAGACAAAACCTGTGGGGGGGAAATTTTCTAAGCCCCGGAGTCACAATTTCAGCAAAAATCTGAAATTCTCCAGTTTACTCAAAAATGGTGCCAAACTGTTGCAAATTCTCCCCTGAAAGGTTTGGCGGTGGAAACAGAAGGCTTTTTATCATAGGAAATGAAATCAGCCCTCGACAACTTAACCTGTGAAGAAAAAGCTTTCTAAGCCCCGGGGTCACAATTTCAGCAAAAATCTGAAATTCTCCAATTCTCTCAAAAATGGTCCGAAACTGTTTCAAATTCTCCCCTGAAAGGTTTTGCGGTGGAAACAGAAGGCTTTTTATCATAGGAAATGAAATCAGCCCTCGAAGACAAAACCTGTGAAAAAAAAAATTTCTAAGCCCCGGGGTCACAATTTCAGCAAAAATCTGAAATTCTCCAATTCTCTCAAAAATGGTCCGACACTGTGGCAAATTCTCGCCTAAAAGGTTTGGCGGTGGAAACAGAAGGCTTTTTATCATAGGAAATGAAATCAGCCCTCGAAGACAAAACTTGTGAAAAAAAATTTTCTAAGCCCCGGGGTCACAATTTCAGCAAAAATCTGAAATTCTCCAATTCTCTCAAAAATGGTCCGACACTGTTGCAAATTCTCCCCTGAAATGTTTTGCGGTGGAAACAGAAGGCTTTTTATCATAGGAAATGAAATCAGCCCTCAAAGACAAAACCTGTGGGGGAAAAATTTTCTAAGCCCCGGGGTCACAATTTCAGCAAAAATCTGAAATTCTACAATTCTCTCAAAAATGGTGCCAAACTGTTGCAAATTCTCCCCTGAAAGGTTTTGCGGTGGAAACAGAAGGCTTTTTGTCATAGGAAATGAAATCAGCTGTCGACAACTTAACCTGTGAAAAAAAAAAATTCTAAGCCCCGGGGTCACAATTTCAGCAAAAATCTGAAATTCTCAAGTTTACTCAAAAATAGTGCCAAAGTGTTGCAAATTCTCCCCTGAAAGGTTTTGCGGTGGAAACAGAAGGCTTTTTATCATAGGAAATGAAATCAGCCCTCGACAACTTAACCTGTGAAGAAAAAATTTTCTAAGCCCCGGGATCACAATTTCAGCAAGAATCTGAAATTCTCCAATTCTCTCAAAAATGGTCCGACACTGTTGCAAATTCTCCCCTGAAATGTTTTGCGGTGGAAACAGAAGGCTTTTTATCATAGGAAATGAAATCAGCCCTCGAAGACAAAACCTGTGAAAAAAAATTTTCTAAGCCCCGGGGTCACAATTTCAGCAAAAATCTGAAATTCTCCAGTTTACTCAAAAATGGTGCCAAACTGTTGCAAATTCTCCCCTGAAAGGTTTTGCGGTGGAAACAGAAGGCTTTTTATCATAGGAAATGAAATCAGCCCTCGACAACTTAACCTGTGAAGAAAAAATTTGCTAAGCCCCGGGGTCACAATTTCAGCAAAAATCTGAAATTCTCCAGTTTACTCAAAAATGGTGCCAAACTGTTGCAAATTCTCCCCTGAAAGGTTTTGCGGTGGAAACAGAAGCCTTTTCATCATAGGAAATGAAATCAGCCCTCGAAGACAAAACCTGTGGAAAAAAAAAATTCTAAGCCCCGGGGTCACAATTTCAGCAAAAATCTGAAATTCTCCAATTCTCTCAAAAATGGTCCGACAGTGTTGCAAATTCTCCCTGAAAGGTTTTGCAGTGGAAACAGAAGGCTTTTTATCATAGGAAATGAAATCAGCCCTCGAAGACAAAACCTGTGGGGAAAAAATTTTCTAAGCCCCGGGGTCACAATTTCAGCAAAAATCTGAAATTCTCCAATTCTCTCAAAAATGGTGCCACACTGTTCCAAATTCTCCCCTGAAAGGTTTGGCGGTGGAAACAGAAGGCTTTTTATCATAGGAAATGAAATCAGCCCTCGAAGACAAAACCTGTGGGGAAAAAAATTTTAAGCCCCGGGGTCACAATTTCAGCAAAAAATCTGAAACTCTCCAATTCTCTCAAAAATGGTGCCAAACTGTTGCAAATTCTCCCCTGAAAGGTTTGGCAGTGGAAACAGAAGACTTTTTATCATAGGAAATGAAATCAGCCCTCGAAGACAAAACCTGTGGGGGAAAAATTTTCTAAGCCCCGGGGTCACAATTTCAGCAAAAATCTGAAATTCTGCAGTTCACTCAAAAATGGTGCCAAACTGTTGCAAATTCTCCCGTGAAAGGTTTGGCGATGGAAACAGAATGCTTTTCATCATAGGAAATGAAATCAGCCCTCAAAGACAAAACCTGTGGGTGGAAAATTTTGTATGCCCCAGGGTCACAATTTCAGCAAAAATCTGAAAGTCTCCAATTCACTCAAAAATGGTGCCAAACTGTTCCAAATTCTCCCCTGAAAGGTTTGGAGGTGGAAACAGAAGGCTTTTCATCATAGAAGATGAAATCAGCCCTCAAAGACAAAACCTGTGGGTGGAAAATTTTGTATGCCGCAGGGTCACAATTTCAGCAAAAATCTGAAATTCTCCAATTCACTCAAAAATGGTGTCAAACTGTTCCAAATTCTCCCCTGAAATGTTTGGCGGTGGAAACAGAAGGCTTTTTATCATAGGAAATGAAATCAGCCCTCGACAACTTAACCTGTGAAAGAAAAATTTTCTAAGCCCCGGGGTCACAATTTCAGCAAAAATCTGAAATTCTCCAATTCTCTCAAAAATGGTCCGACACTGTTGCAAATTCTCGCCTAAAAGGTTTGGCGGTGGAAACAGAAGGCTTTTTATCATAGGAAATGAAATCAGCCCTCGAAGACAAAACTTGTGAAAAAAAAATTTCTAAGCCCCGGGGTCACAATTTCAGCAAAAATCTGAAATTCTCCAGTTTACTCAAAAATGGTGCCAAACTGTTGCAAATTCTCCACAGAAAGGTTTTGCGGTGGAAACAGAAGGCTTTTTATCATAGGACATGAAATCAGCCCTCGAAGACAAAACCTGTGGGGGGAAAATTTTCTAAGCCCCGGGGTCACAATTTCAGCAAAAATCTGAAATACTCCAATTCACTCAAAAATGGTGCCACACTGTTGCAAATTCTCCCCTGAAATGTTTTGCGGTGGAAACAGAAGGCTTTTTATCATAGGAAATGAAATCAGCCCTCGACAACTTAACCTGTGAAAGAAAAATTTTCTAAGCCCCGGGGTCACAATTTCAGCAAAAATCTGAAATTCTCCAGTTTACTCAAAAATGGTGCCAAACTGTTGCAAATTCTCGCCTAAAAGGTTTGGCGGTGGAAACAGAAGGCTTTTTATCATAGGAAATGAAATCAGCCCTCGAAGACAAAACCTGTGAAAAAAAAATTTCTAAGCCCCGGGGTCACAATTTCAGCAAAAATCTGAAATTCTCCAGTTTACTCAAAAATGGTGCCAAACTGTTGCAAATTCTCCCCTGAAAGGTTTGGCGGTGGAAACAGAAGGCTTTTTATCATAGGAAATGAAATCAGCCGTCGAAGACAAAACCTGTGGGGAAAAAATTTTCTAAGCCCCGGGGTCACAATTTCAGCAAAAATCTGAAATTCTCCAGTTTTCTCAAAAATGGTGCCAAACTGTTGCAAATTCTCCCCTGAAAGGTTTTGCGGTGGAAACAGAAGGCTTTTTATCATAGGAAATGAAATCAGCCCTCGACAACTTAACCTGTGAAAGAAAAATTTTCTAAGCCCCGGGGTCACAATTTCAGCAAAAATCTGAAATTCTCCAGTTTACTCAAAAATGGTGCCAAACTGTTGCAAATTCTCCCCTGAAAGGTTTGGCGGTGGAAACAGAAGGCTTTTTATCATAGGAAATGAAATCAGCCCTCGAAGACAAAACCTGTGAAAAAAAAATTTCTAAGCCCCGGGGTCACAATTTCAGCAAAAATCTGAAATTCTCCAGTTTACTCAAAAATGGTGCCAAACTGTTGCAAATTCTCCCCTGAAAGGTTTGGCGGTGGAAACAGAAGGCTTTTTATCATAGGAAATGAAATCAACCCTCGAAGACAAAACCTGTGAAAAAAAAATTTCTAAGCCCCGGGGTCACAATTTCAGCAAAAATCTGAAACTCTACAATTCTCTCAAAAATGGTGCCAAACTGTTGCAAATTCTCCCCTGAAAGGTTTTGCGGTGGAAACAGAAGGCTTTTTATCATAGGAAATGAAATCAGCCCTCGACAACTTAACCTGTGAAAGAAAAATTTTCTAAGCCCTGGGGTCACAATTTCAGCAAAAATCTGAAATTCTCCAGTTTACTCAAAAATGGTGCCAAACTGTTGCAAATTCTCCCCTGAAAGGTTTTGCGGTGGAAACAGAAGGCTTTTTATCATAGGAAATGAAATCAGCCGTCGAAGACAAAACCTGTGGGGAAAAAATTTTCTAAGCCCCGGGGTCACAATTTCAGCAAAAATCTGAAACTCTACAATTCACTCAAAAATGGTGCCACACTGTTCCAAATTCTCCCCTGAAAGGTTTGGCGGTGGAAACAGAAGGCTTTTTATCATAGGAAATGAAATCAGCCCTCGACAACTTAACCTGTGAAAGAAAAATTTTCTAAGCCCCGGGGTCACAATTTCAGCAAAAATCTTAAATTCTCCAATTCTCTCAAAAATGGTCCGACACTGTTGCAAATTCTCGCCTAAAAGGTTTGGCGGTGGAAACAGAAGGCTTTTTATCATAGGAAATGAAATCAGCCCTCGAAGACAAAACTTGTGAAAAAAAAATTTCTAAGCCCCGGGGTCACAATTTCAGCAAAAATCTGAAATTCTCCAGTTTACTCAAAAATGGTGCCAAACTGTTGCAAATTCTCCACAGAAAGGTTTTGCGGTGGAAACAGAAGGCTTTTTATCATAGGACATGAAATCAGCCCTCGAAGACAAAACCTGTGGGGAAAAAAATTTCTAAGCCCCGGGGTCACAATTTCAGCAAAAATCTGAAATACTCCAATTCACTCAAAAATGGTGCCACACTGTTCCAAATTCTCCCCTGAAATGTTTGGCGGTGGAAACAGAAGGCTTTTTATCATAGGAAATGAAATCAGCCCTCGACAACTTAACCTGTGAAAGAAAAATTTTCTAAGCCCCGGGGTCACAATTTCAGCAAAAATCTGAAATTCTCCAGTTTACTCAAAAATGGTGCCAAACTGTTGCAAATTCTCGCCTAAAAGGTTTGGCGGTGGAAACAGAAGGCTTTTTATCATAGGAAATGAAATCAGCCCTCGAAGACAAAACCTGTGAAAAAAAAATTTCTAAGCCCCGGGGTCACAATTTCAGCAAAAATCTGAAATTCTCCAGTTTACTCAAAAATGGTGCCAAACTGTTGCAAATTCTCCCCTGAAAGGTTTGGCGGTGGAAACAGAAGGCTTTTTATCATAGGAAATGAAATCAACCCTCGAAGACAAAACCTGTGGAAAAAAAATTTCTAAGCCCCGGGGTCACAATTTCAGCAAAAATCTGAAACTCTACAATTCTCTCAAAAATGGTGCCAAACTGTTGCAAATTCTCCCCTGAAAGGTTTGGCGGTGGAAACAGAAGGCTTTTTATCATAGGAAATGAAATCAGCCCTCGACAACTTAACCTGTGAAAGAAAAATTTTCTAAGCCCCGGGGTCACAATTTCAGCAAAAATCTGATATTCTCCAATTCTCTCAAAAATGGTGCCAAACTGTTGCAAATTCTCCCCTGAAAGGTTTGGTTGTGGAAACAGAAGCCTTTTTGTCATAGGAAATGAAATCAGCCCTCGAAGACAAAACCTGTGGGGGGGGGAAATTATAAGCCCCGGGGTCACAATTTCCGCAAAAATCTGAAATTCTCCAGTTTTCTCAAAAATGGTGCCAAACTGTTGCAAATTCTCCCCTGAAAGGTTTTGCGGTGGAAACAGAAGGCTTTTTATCATAGGAAATGAAATCAGCCGTCGAAGACAAAACCTGTGGGGAAAAAATTTTCTAAGCCCCGGGGTCACAATTTCAGCAAAAATCTGAAATTCTCCAGTTTTCTCAAAAATGGTGCCAAACTGTTGCAAATTCTCCCCTGAAAGGTTTTGCGGTGGAAACAGAAGGCTTTTTATCATAGGAAATGAAATCAGCCCTCGACAACTTAACCTGTGAAAGAAAAATTTTCTAAGCCCCGGGGTCACAATTTCAGCAAAAATCTGAAATTCTCCAGTTTACTCAAAAATGGTGCCAAACTGTTGCAAATTCTCGCCTAAAAGGTTTGGCGGTGGAAACAGAAGGCTTTTTATCATAGGAAATGAAATCAGCCCTCGAAGACAAAACCTGTGAAAAAAAGAATTCTAAGCCCCGGGGTCACAATTTCAGCAAGAATCTGAAATTCTCCAGTTTACTCAAAAATGGTGCCAAACTGTTGCAAATTCTCCCCTGAAAGGTTTTGCGGTGGAAACAGAAGGCTTTTTATCATAGGAAATGAAATCAGCCCTCGACAACTTAACCTGTGAAAGAAAAATTTTCTAAGCCCCGGGGTCACAATTTCAGCAAAAATCTGAAATTCTCCAATTCTCTCAAAAATGGTCCGACACTGTTGCAAATTCTCGCCTAAAAGGTTTGGCGGTGGAAACAGAAGGCTTTTTATCATAGGAAATGAAATCAGCCCTTGAAGACAAAACTTGTGAAAAAAAAATTTCTAAGCCCCGGGGTCACATTTTCAGCAAAAATCTGAAATACTCCAATTCACTCAAAAATGGTGCCACACTGTTCCAAATTCTCCCCTGAAATGTTTGGCGGTGGAAACAGAAGGCTTTTTATCATAGGAAATGAAATCAGCCCTCGACAACTTAACCTGTGAAAGAAAAATTTTCTAAGCCCCGGGGTCACAATTTCAGCAAAAATCTGAAATTCTCCAGTTTACTCAAAAATGGTGCCAAACTGTTGCAAATTCTCGCCTAAAAGGTTTGGCGGTGGAAACAGAAGGCTTTTTATCATAGGAAATGAAATCAGCCCTCGAAGACAAAACCTGTGAAAAAAAAATTTCTAAGCCCCGGGGTCACAATTTCAGCAAAAATCTGAAATTCTCCAGTTTACTCAAAAATGGTGCCAAACTGTTGCAAATTCTCCCCTGAAAGGTTTGGCGGTGGAAACAGAAGGCTCTTTATCATAGGAAATGAAATCAGCCCTCGAAGACAAAACCTGTGGGTGGAAAATTTTGTATGCCCAGGGTCACAATTTCAGGAAAATCTGAAATTCTCCAATTCACTCAAAAATGGTGCCAAACTGCTTGCAAATGCTCCCCTGAAAAGAAATCAGCCCTCAGAAACTTAACCAGCGGAAAAATTTTTTTGGAAAAAATCCCTAAGCCCCGGGGTCACGATTTCAGCAAAAATCTGACTTTTGGCTATTCACTCAAAAATGGTGCCAACTGCTTGCAAATGCTCCCCTGAAAGGTTTGGCGGTCGAAACAGAAGGCTTTTTATCACAGGAAAAGAAATCAGCCCTCAGCAACTTAACCTCCGAATTTTTTTTTATTTTTTTTTGAAAAAAATCCCTAAGCCCCGGGGTCACAATTTCAGCAAAAATCTGAAATTTTCCAATTCTCTCAAAAATGGTGCCAAACTCTTGCAAATTCTCCCCTTAAAGGTTTGCTTGTGGAAACAGAAGCCTTTTTGTCATAGGAAATGAAATCAGCCCTCGAAGACAAAACCTGTGGGGGAAAAATTTTCTAAGCCCCGGGGTCACAATTTCAGCAAAAATCTGAAATTCTCCAATTCTCTCAAAAATGGTCCGACACTGTTGCAAATTCTCGCCTAAAAGGTTTGGCGGTGGAAACAGAAGGCTTTTTATCATAGGAAATGAAATCAGCCCTCGAAGACAAAACTTGTGAAAAAAAAATTTCTAAGCCCCGGGGTCACAATTTCAGCAAAAATCTGAAATTCTCCAGTTTACTCAAAAATGGTGCCAAACTGTTGCAAATTCTCCACAGAAAGGTTTTGCGGTGGAAACAGAAGGCTTTTTATCATAGGACATGAAATCAGCCCTCGAAGACAAAACCTGTGGGGGGAAAATTTTCTAAGCCCCGGGGTCACAATTTCAGCAAAAATCTGAAATACTCCAATTCACTCAAAAATGGTGCCACACTGTTGCAAATTCTCCCCTGAAATGTTTTGCGGTGGAAACAGAAGGCTTTTTATCATAGGAAATGAAATCAGCCCTCGACAACTTAACCTGTGAAAGAAAAATTTTCTAAGCCCCGGGGTCACAATTTCAGCAAAAATCTGAAATTCTCCAGTTTACTCAAAAATGGTGCCAAACTGTTGCAAATTCTCGCCTAAAAGGTTTGGCGGTGGAAACAGAAGGCTTTTTATCATAGGAAATGAAATCAGCCCTCGAAGACAAAACCTGTGAAAAAAAAATTTCTAAGCCCCGGGGTCACAATTTCAGCAAAAATCTGAAATTCTCCAGTTTACTCAAAAATGGTGCCAAACTGTTGCAAATTCTCCCCTGAAAGGTTTGGCGGTGGAAACAGAAGGCTTTTTATCATAGGAAATGAAATCAGCCGTCGAAGACAAAACCTGTGGGGAAAAAATTTTCTAAGCCCCGGGGTCACAATTTCAGCAAAAATCTGAAATTCTCCAGTTTTCTCAAAAATGGTGCCAAACTGTTGCAAATTCTCCCCTGAAAGGTTTTGCGGTGGAAACAGAAGGCTTTTTATCATAGGAAATGAAATCAGCCCTCGACAACTTAACCTGTGAAAGAAAAATTTTCTAAGCCCCGGGGTCACAATTTCAGCAAAAATCTGAAATTCTCCAGTTTACTCAAAAATGGTGCCAAACTGTTGCAAATTCTCCCCTGAAAGGTTTGGCGGTGGAAACAGAAGGCTTTTTATCATAGGAAATGAAATCAGCCCTCGAAGACAAAACCTGTGAAAAAAAAATTTCTAAGCCCCGGGGTCACAATTTCAGCAAAAATCTGAAATTCTCCAGTTTACTCAAAAATGGTGCCAAACTGTTGCAAATTCTCCCCTGAAAGGTTTGGCGGTGGAAACAGAAGGCTTTTTATCATAGGAAATGAAATCAACCCTCGAAGACAAAACCTGTGAAAAAAAAATTTCTAAGCCCCGGGGTCACAATTTCAGCAAAAATCTGAAACTCTACAATTCTCTCAAAAATGGTGCCAAACTGTTGCAAATTCTCCCCTGAAAGGTTTTGCGGTGGAAACAGAAGGCTTTTTATCATAGGAAATGAAATCAGCCCTCGACAACTTAACCTGTGAAAGAAAAATTTTCTAAGCCCTGGGGTCACAATTTCAGCAAAAATCTGAAATTCTCCAGTTTACTCAAAAATGGTGCCAAACTGTTGCAAATTCTCCCCTGAAAGGTTTTGCGGTGGAAACAGAAGGCTTTTTATCATAGGAAATGAAATCAGCCGTCGAAGACAAAACCTGTGGGGAAAAAATTTTCTAAGCCCCGGGGTCACAATTTCAGCAAAAATCTGAAACTCTACAATTCACTCAAAAATGGTGCCACACTGTTCCAAATTCTCCCCTGAAAGGTTTGGCGGTGGAAACAGAAGGCTTTTTATCATAGGAAATGAAATCAGCCCTCGACAACTTAACCTGTGAAAGAAAAATTTTCTAAGCCCCGGGGTCACAATTTCAGCAAAAATCTTAAATTCTCCAATTCTCTCAAAAATGGTCCGACACTGTTGCAAATTCTCGCCTAAAAGGTTTGGCGGTGGAAACAGAAGGCTTTTTATCATAGGAAATGAAATCAGCCCTCGAAGACAAAACTTGTGAAAAAAAAATTTCTAAGCCCCGGGGTCACAATTTCAGCAAAAATCTGAAATTCTCCAGTTTACTCAAAAATGGTGCCAAACTGTTGCAAATTCTCCACAGAAAGGTTTTGCGGTGGAAACAGAAGGCTTTTTATCATAGGACATGAAATCAGCCCTCGAAGACAAAACCTGTGGGGAAAAAAATTTCTAAGCCCCGGGGTCACAATTTCAGCAAAAATCTGAAATACTCCAATTCACTCAAAAATGGTGCCACACTGTTCCAAATTCTCCCCTGAAATGTTTGGCGGTGGAAACAGAAGGCTTTTTATCATAGGAAATGAAATCAGCCCTCGACAACTTAACCTGTGAAAGAAAAATTTTCTAAGCCCCGGGGTCACAATTTCAGCAAAAATCTGAAATTCTCCAGTTTACTCAAAAATGGTGCCAAACTGTTGCAAATTCTCGCCTAAAAGGTTTGGCGGTGGAAACAGAAGGCTTTTTATCATAGGAAATGAAATCAGCCCTCGAAGACAAAACCTGTGAAAAAAAAATTTCTAAGCCCCGGGGTCACAATTTCAGCAAAAATCTGAAATTCTCCAGTTTACTCAAAAATGGTGCCAAACTGTTGCAAATTCTCCCCTGAAAGGTTTGGCGGTGGAAACAGAAGGCTTTTTATCATAGGAAATGAAATCAACCC